>NC_044324.1:35777154-36088554 GCF_007399415.2 Gopherus evgoodei
GAAAAACTTGCAAACAACCCACAGGCTTAAGATTGTGTGCATAAATTATTCAGGAAATCCTTGTAAAAATGAACAAATATGCAGAAATGTGGATTGATTCATAAACAGTTTGTGAATGGAAGAGTCCAATGTAGACTTTCAGTGGGATTTACACTGCTAAGTTACTTAGGGCAAGATTTTGAAAGATATTTAAGCACTTGAAAATGCAGATAGCTGCCTAGTGGGATTTTCCAAAGTGCTTACGTACATAATTCCCATTGATTTCAACTCCGTAGGCTCCTGTGTACTTTTGAAATTCCCAATCAGGCACCTATTTGCTTCTTTAGTTGCCTAACTTCCTTTGAAAATTTAGAAGGTTCTTTTGAAAATTCCACACTACTCTTTAGAAATTAATTATCCAATGAATTTACTTGTCCAGTTCTGGTCAAAATGCAAACTGCACAAAGTCAGATTGCCATATTGTCCTACTCTGCAATGGTCTTTTATGAAGTTATGGATCCCCAGCTCTATAATATTGAGTCCAACTGCTCTAAAAGCACATCAACAGCCAAAATGTGAGCAGCAGGTACAGATTCTGAGAATTGGTCATCCATGCAGTTCTAAGGGAAATCTACAATATCACTGAAGTCAGGGGCGGCTCCAGGCATCAGCACGCCAAGCGCATGCTTGGGGTTGCAAGCCACTGGGGGTGCTCTGCCTGTCGCCGTGAGGACAGCAGGCAGGCTGCCTTCAGCGACTTGCCTGCAGAGGGTCTGCTGGTCTCGCGGCTTTGGCAGACCTCCCGCAGTCATGCCTGTGGAGGGTCCGCAGGCAAACCGCCGAAGGCAGCCTACCTGCCATGCTTGGGGCAGCAAAATGCTTATCTCTGCCCCGACTGAAGAAGTGAGTTTTTTTACCCATGAAAGCTTATGCCCAAATAAATCTGTTAGTCTTTAAGGTGCCACCAGACTCCTTGTTGTTTTTACAACATTAGTGAAATTATTGAAGAGAATTCTGCAGCGGTTCACAGGGCTTCAAGCACAGAATATTATTATTTTCAAATATATGGTAATTTCAAATATATGGTAATGAATAGGGCAATCCGTGTTCCAATGACTTGTTAGAATACAGAACATTACCTGGTCATCATTTCAAATCCAGATCAGGTTCATAGTAACATAAAATATGTGCCATGTGATTGTTCGACCTATGTGCAGTGAGTTGATAGCTCCCTTCCAGAGAACAAATCTCCAGCTTACCATTTGCACTAATTAGCACCTTTTGTTGGCAGTTTCAGTAGAGAGTCTGAAACATCCTCTCACTTGAAGAGGTGGCCCGTCTGACTCTGGACTGAACAAAGCAGCACAGAAAGGAAAGCTTGTACTGTTCTTGCTCATGCTAATTTCATTCTGTGGATAAATAAAGGGCTTCGTTTTCCATGATTGTGATCCAAACACATTTGATGAACATGGAAATTCACTTAACTGTGAACAATGCTAATATGCCTGGGTTATGCGATCATTAGGTGTAACATATTGCAGTGCAGATGCATCTCTCTTATTTACTGAGACCACAGCTATTATATTTCTGTTTGTCAAAGCATCATGGCTCTGCAGGTAACTTTGCAGTATAATGATATTTATGTCACATACCACTGTAGGCACTACAATGTACAAAGTACCTATGCATGTTATACTGTATGCAATAGGTGAATGAAGCATACCTGAAGTAAGATAAAACCTAGCCTGCAGTTTTCCACAGCATCTCTGTGGTAAAAGACTGGAGATTCAATGGGAAGATGGAGGAATGGAACACCTTCATCGTTCAACTTCCTTTCCCTCTGAGAGTGTGGGTATGACATTCTATACCTCGTGGGAAGACCCTACACCCCCAGGTTCATCCTTATACTATGATTGTGTGGTATCTAATGCAAAATTTGTCATGTCGGGTGTCTTTGGAAGGCTCATGATGTACTGAGCATTGTTGTTATGGTACTATTATTGTAATCATTGTTATAGTAATGTTATAGGTTGTAATTTCATGTATATAGTTATGAGGCTGAAAATGTGTCCTCATGGCTTAAAGCAAGCCCCGGCAAAAACTCCCCAAGAGCAAAGGGGCAGTTCACACCTCATCAGGTCATGCATAGGATAAACCAAGCCCATCCTCATGGGAACAAAGGATACTGGCCTAGGCAACAACAAAGGATCTTTTGGACTCTCGAGTCACCCTCCCTTCCTTTGGTCAGTTTGGGACTGAGATGGGGTAATGCTCACCTGACTCTGAAGGGGGAGGAGGGTGCAAAGCCAAGAGAGAAGAAAGAACATGATAAAAGAGAGAGAGATTTGCCATGCTCTTCCTCTCCCTTCCAATAACACCTACAGCTACCATCACCAAGTGACTGAAGCGCTGATCAAAGGGGAGAGCCTGGCTGAAGGGCAACCAGACAGCCTGCAGTAAGAACATCTAAGTTTGTAAAGACATAAAAGTATTAAGATCAGCTTAGAATGCATTTTGCTTTTAATTTCATTTGACTAAATCTGACTTCTTGTGCTTAGATTTTAAGTGATTATAAGTCACTCTTTGTGGTTAATAATTCTTTGCTTATTCTACCTGAAGCAGTGCATTTGGTTTGAAGTGCATCGGGGGGAGGGATAACCCAGTGGTTTGAGCATTGGCCTGCTAAACCCAGGGTTATGAGTTCAATCCTTGAGGTGACCGCTTAGGGATCTGCGGCAAAATCAGTATTTGGTCCTGCTAGTGAAGGCAGGGGGCTGGACTTGATGACCTTTCAGGGTCCCTTCCAGTTCTAGGAGATAGGATATCTCCGTTATTAAAAAGATGCTCCCCTTGGAATAACAAGCCTGGTACATATCAATGTATCTGTTAAATTGACAAACTCATATAAGCTTGCAGCATCCAGCAGGCATAACTGGACACTGCAAGATGGAGGTTCCTATGGGGTGTGTCTGGGACTGGAGATAACAGCTAATGTCATTCGCTTATACAATCCAAGGAGCAGCTTACATGGCAGATGCTGTGTGTGAACAGCCCAGGAATGGGGATTCTCACAGCAGCACAGGATAGGGCTGGGTCCCAGAGTCAAGGATTGGAGTGAGCTAGCAGATAACCAGTCCAGATAACACCAGAAAGGAACAGCACAGCAGGCCATGTTGATCCTTCCCATCATGGAATTAGGTCTGGTAAAAGATTCTGTGGTGGGCTCCAAATTCCATAACTCAGCCTTTATTCCATGTGTTTTCAGCAATCCCTCAGTCATATGATGCTGCAGGCTTTGGCTATCAATGTCTCCAGAGGCTTGCATGCAGAGGAATGAGAAGGAAATATTTTGAAACTAGGCATCTGGCCTTTATTTATTTATTTATTTATCTGGGAATGGGCAGCTGAAGCCCCGAGGACACACAATTTGGTTACGCTAAGCGTCTGGTACTAAAGGACACTAATATCAATTAAGGCTTTAACTGGAATTGCAAAGAAATAAGGTAACTTGGCATTTGATTTTAGAAACCTAAACAAATTTACTGACTTGCATTAAACTTTTTTTTTAACAGAAAGAGAAAGACGAAGTGATTCTCACTTTAGACAGCTATATTTCAGCTGTGATGGTAGGCAGAAAGATGTGTTAATTAATCCATACGGTAGGGCACAATGCAGCATGTAACTAAATAGAAGGAGAAAGGAGCAAAATACTAACAAGGGGGGTAGGGGTGAAGGGAAGAGAAGCCCTGGCCTTAGTGGAGAATAAGCTCTTTTTTCCTGAAAAAGCATGCCTGAGAACAGCAAGCCACCATCTTTGAGTAACTACACAAAGTGGACCACAGACAGGGTAATAAATCCACACACCATTCAGCTCAGAATATCAAGGTAAATGATTGAATGAAACAAGCACTACTGCTAGAGATGAATAGGAGTGTAGCAGGTGGAAGGCTGAAAAAGGTTGGGAGAGACTTTTCAAAGGCATAAAGGGAAGTTAGGTACCTAACCCCCCATGAAAAGCTCCCCACAAGTTCCACAGGAACCTCCCACCCACCTGCTCTGCTCTTTTCCAAGCACTCCTTTATCTGCTACAATGAGGGAACTGTGCTGTTCTGAACTCTCCTCCCCACTAAACACACCCTTCATAGTGAGGAGTTCAGTGCTCCCGTTATTCATTATCACAGGCCTCTGTATCACTCATGGCCAGAAGGAGAAGCCAAATCATACTGGTTGAGGTTATTTTCCATAACGTTGGCAGTGGAATGCAGTAGCTGATGATGAAGAATGAAGTACAAAAGCATCACCAGTCTTGAAATTTGATATCTTAAAAACGCTCGCCCCTTGTTGGGATTCTAAGGATCGGTGAATTTTAAAAATCTGTGGTAAAGAGTCTCAGAGCTCAGGGCTGCAGACTCAGCCTTCTACTATAACGCTAAAAACAGCAGTGTAGATGTCTAGCTCTGATGTCCAGCCCCACCCCTAGGCTTCAGAACCTGAGCCGGGGGTGATGTGTAGGCGGTGAGCAGTGGGTGATCAAGTGCCCCCCCAGATTGATCTGGTATGGACAGAGAGGAAGAGGGACTACACGAGCTGGAGCTCCCCCAGCACCTTGGCCCCCTGTCCCTGGCAGCGGAGCTTGGCGTTGGGGGGTGGGGTGTGCCACCCCGTTGCTGCCTCCCAGCCAAGCTCTTACAGGCAGAAGCAGTTCTGTCCCATTCCCTGCTCAGCTGCCAGGGAGAGTGGCTGAATGTGCTGGAACGTTCAGGGAGAGAAGGACAGCGCTTCTTTCCTCCACAGGTAACATGAGGCAGGAAGAGTGTGATGGCCCTGGGTTGGGCGCAGGGTTGGGGGTGCCACTGGGCAAAGAAGACATATGGGGCAGTCACATGTTCTCCCTTTTATATTGTGCCCCCCAATATGCCTGAGCCCTACCCTAACACAAACATCTACACAGCTGTTTTTAGTGCCATAGAGCAAGCCTGCATCTGCAAACCCAGGCTCTGACACTTGCTGCTGTTGGTTTTAAAACATAGTGAAGACGTACCCTAAGAGCAGCAAGTATTTCTACCCATGGAAGGTTATGAGATAGCAGATCTTAAAATCACATCATTTTGCATTATCAGCTTGCTTATTTTCAACCATTTCACTTCTGTGTGAAAACTCTTGGAGCTAGAGATTATTGCTGTATATACTAACTAACTGCTTGGGATCACAGCTTTTTAGTGCTTTAGATCATCCACTTGTAAACATGTGAAATCAGGCTTAAAACTGCCACTGGTCCCTCAGACTAGCAGTTTCTTGTTCAGCCACTGCATTCTGAAGCAGGAGCTTCTCTTCTTAAACCAGCCGTAAACAGCACCCTGAGCTGGGTGGAGGACTATACCTGGAGTCAGGAACAAAAAGGACACCTTCAGATGGGGAATCCAAAACAAGATGAACTAAAGATAGAATGCTATTAAAAATAGATGAGTGATCTTGTGACACATGGCCGGAAATGGTTAAGCAACCTATAGGCTAATTGACTCAGATTTAACCTTTAGAGATATATTAAAGTATGTAAATGATAATTAGGGCCATTCCATGTTAGATAGACAAGAGCAGTGTTTCCCAAACTTGGGAAGCTGCTTGTGTAGGGAAAACCCTGTTGGGCCGGGCCGGGCTGGTTTGTTTACCTGCTGCATCTGTAGGTCCAGCCAATCGCAGCTCCCACTGGCCGTGGTTCACCGCTCCAGGCCAATGGGAGCTGCTGGAAGCGTCGGCCAGTAAGTCCCTCAGTCCACGCCGGTTCCAGCAGCTTCCATTGACCTGGAGTGGCAAACCATGGCCAGTTGGAGCCGCAATGGGCCAGACCTGCAGACGCGGCAGGTAAACAAACTGGCTGGTGGGTTTTCCCTACAGAAGCAGCTTCCTAAGTTTGGGAAATACTGGGCTAGAGCTTTGAAATGTAAACTTGGTGGGTCATGTGTCTGATCCTTTGGGATTGGTAGAACTTTCCTATATGATGAACAAAGTTTTCAGTAATCTTCATCATATTTGAGTTGGCTGTCTGGGTGAGAGCTCAGGTCTGGGTTGCTTTAAGAAAGGGATCAGCAACCTTTGGCACACGGCCCATCAGGGAAAGCCACTGGCTGGCCAGGACATTTTGTTTATCTACCACATCTGCAGGTTCAGCTGATCGCAGTTCCTACTGGCCGTGGTTCATCTTTACAGGCAAATGAGGTCTGTGGGAAGCGGCACGGGCGGAGGGATGTGCTGGCCGCTGCTTCCCGCAGCCCCCATTGGCCTACAACGGCGAACCACAGCCAGTGGGAGCTGCAATCGGCCAAACCTGTGGATGCTGCATGTAAACAAACTGGCCTGGCCCGCTATCGGCTTTCCCTGATGGGCCGCGTGCCCAAGGTTGCCAATCCCTGCTTTAAGGTAACTGTATTTTGGCTTCTGTGTAACCAGTAAGGTATTATAGAAGCTGTTTTGATGCTGGCTTGGTGAATCTCAGCATTGGAATATCCACCAGTTTCAGGGGACTGTCTGCCTCATTCTTTGCAGTTGGCTCTAATTAAGCAACCTCAGTGTGGGCCCTCTGGGACCTTGGTCACAGATCTATAACCCAGTATCAATCTACTTATCCTCCCTTGTGTATCACAGTGACATCAGTGTACATTCCACACTGGGGGTCAGTATCAACTATAATTAAGAGAACATTATACTGGGAATTTCAACACAGAAAATCTGTGGAGAGTGATAAGGAGTGAGAACAGCCTGTAGAAAGTGTATATTCCCATCCACACCAAGCTACTGGAAGGTATGGAAGGAATGCAATTAAAATTTGTCTGGAGACAACATAGAAATGGTGACAAAAATTGTAACTGAGTTTTATTGAGGGATAAGGCATAAATGAGTCTGCTCCACTGAAGGAAAGGTGTATATGTGAAGGAAAGAAGGTGAAGTCCCACAAGAAGAGTGCCGGCTCACTGATGCTAAGCATTGGTAGAGGTAATGTAATGGCATGGGACTCTCTCTCTGTAATGATTTTGAGGATCTGTTGTTTTTTTCCCCAACTACTGGCATAATAGTGCAGTCTGTGAAGGGATTCATAGATATTTTAGTCCAGAAAAGATCATTTAGCCTGACCTCCTGCATAACACAGGCCATGGAATTTCACCCAGTAATTCCTGCATTGTAAGGGATTATCTTTCCCAACTGTGAGGTAGATTATCACTTGCAATCTGCAATGAGTAAGGGTAACACTCACATGAAGGAGCCACAGATTACAGCACCGCTGCAATGAATAGGATGGAGCCAAAGCTCTGTCTAGTCTCCCATACCTATTTGTGCATTCCTGGCCCACCAGGATGAAAGCAGTATTAGCACTCCCTGGGTCTGTTTTCTCCCACTGAGGGACCAAGTACACTGAGGGACTGGAGGCATAGCCAATGGAAGAACAATGCACGTCACGCCTTCTTCCTCCTCTGCAAAGGGACATTGTCCCTTGTCCTGTGTTTATGAACCCCATTTTCCCTCATAACCTGAGGCTGAAATTGAGCATATCTTTTAGAAAGTGTGGTGTATTGAAAACTACGTTGAAATTTTAAGCCGTCACTTTAAATATTCACGGGTTTTTGTGGTCCGGCTTTCAGGCTAGAGGGATCTGTAGGGAAGTAGTCTATGTAACAGTCAATTTTCAGAAAGACAGCTTAGAGTAAAGTGGGGTGCACTGTGGCTTTCTGTTCTAGGGTGGCCAGCACATCCCTTGGCCCATGTCACTTCCTGCAGACTTCATTGGCCTGGAACGGTGAACCGTGGCAAGTGGGAGGTGCGATCGGCCGAATCTGCAGATACTGCAGGTAAACAAACCATCCCGGCCCACCAGTGGATTTCCCTGATGAGCCGCATGCCAAAGGTTGCCAATCTCTGTTCAAGGGAGTAGCCTGCTTTGTGTCTCTGTTTTGAGGTTCTTATATATTATCATTCTGAACTCTGAGAAATAAAGTAGCGTTACATTGCAGCCTTTCAGCAAAACTTTTTTATGTTTATCTAACTTCGCTGTTTGCATGCTTTGAAACATAACAGACACCAAGATACATCTGTACCTTCAATGAGCCTACTGTGGAGGAAGCTTGAAAAAGAATTTATAATCGACAGAACAATGACAAAAGCATGCATCAGCATGTGTACAACTGCAGAATAAAAATGATTCAAAGGCTAAATTCACTGTTGGCAGAAATGAGTGCAAATTAAGTGAGCTACATAGAGTTCCAGCCACTGACGCTAGTGGCAAATATGGCCCAAGGTATTTATTGCTTTGGCCATCACAGTCACACGATTTTACCCCAGTCAAAAGAAATTGGAGTGAATTGAAGATAGCTTTAGAAAGAACATTCACAGCAAGAAAGTCTCCTTCTCAAAAAAAATTCTACTGTCTAGGCAGCATTTTTAGGACACTTTAGAGGTAATAAAAGCTAATGGTGGATGCCCAACATATTGAATAGTTTGCAAAGATATATTCATATCTTTTTTATTCATTTAACTTTTCAGTGTAGATCTAAACTTCTGAGTGAATAAAGTCAGGTGCCCAGGTATATGGTTTCTTTTATACAATTCCAATCAAATCTCCAGTTAATTTCTGATGGAATCTTTTAATATCTGACAGTACAAATAAACAACATGGAAAGAGCAGAAATGCAACAGTGGGAACAGTTAGGAAAGTCATATACCCTATTATATATAAAGTCTAAGGCAATAGTGTAAATGTATTATACATTATTATACTTGCAATGGTATATTCTATTTTGTTGTCATGTTTGGATTGTACTTGTATGTGCAATTATATATGGCCTCACAGATAGCAGATAGCATGGAGCTGGTGATTTGCTGATAACAGAAGAATTAGAAGGAGGTAGGTACAGTGTAATACTAGGTATTGAATCTTGCTGCTTTTCATCTCCAACCACAGTAGGTTGCTCTTTCTATGCATGGTATAACCAAGACAGCTTAGTAATCAGCATTTTGTCTTTGAGAAGCTGCCTGAACACATTTTCAAGAAACTCTTTTCTCGTGGCATGCATATACGATCTATAGGCCAGCTCTGAAGCCAGTGTAAATCACATCGCTCCATTGCCTAAGGATAGCTCTGAAGGGGTAGCTGAGTCCCCCTTCTGTGCAATAGCTGCAGATGTGGATCTTGGTTCTAGTTTTTCATTTTTCGTGCCACTTTACATTTGCGCTATCATGGCTATTGCACTTAGCATTATAACATAAAAGGAAAAGCATGTCAGAACGAGAGTCAGCAGAGTCAGTCCTGGGCAGACATGATGGGAAATCTCAAAGGAAAATCCTAGGTCTTTCAAGGAGTGGTGCTGATGATTCAGTAAATGACATTCTTCCCTCGTACTCTGTACAGTACTGTTCAGGCATAATATACAAAAGCAATGACCTCACTATTTGTAGTGTTTAAAGATCCCTTGAAATATTTTGGAAATAAAAGGGTGTTAACCACAGTGTGGTGGGTTTTTAAAATATCTTAGTATTTGTGGTATTTAACAACCCCTTGTAGTTCCATTTCCTTCACTTCTAATCCTCTACCATTCTGCAGCACTGCTGCTATCTGTTAAACGTTTGCAATGTCCCACCCATAAGTGGCTGAGGGATTGGTTGGGTGATTTTTAAACTCTATAAAGCCTGATCCTGAAATGCATTGAGCATCTACCACTGAGGCGATGAGATCCTGATTTGTATAGGGACAGTCCCAATATTTGGGGCTTTTTCTTATATAAGCACCTATTACACTGCTCTTCAGCCAAAATGCTTCTGAAATAAATGTAGTCCAACTTTACTAATTCTGGGTCACTGAGAACGAAAATAATGCTTAAAATTGTTGATTGGCTCTAGTTTTCAAGATATGCTATTGGGTCAGTATATACGACCCTTGACTTGGGAATGGCGGAGGATAAGTGAGTTATAAAGGAAAGGGATCTCAATTTAAACCAGAAATGACTAAAATACATATTTGACTGGATCTATGAATAAATCTATGACTGGGTTTGGACAGTACTTGCTTTTGAGGCAAAACAATGAATGATGCAATCTGAAGCTGGTATTGCATCATACATGATATGAATTGCATCATGTTATTCCTAGAAGTCATGGATGATGCAATCATAATGAAGCTTACATCACTCTGCTGAACAAATTGCCCTATATCAGCTCTAGAAATCATATGGTGTGGTGCTCTCTTATTTGTCAGGGTTTGATTTTGCCAAGGGAAACATTTCTGTTTAGCCAAAGTGAGCGGCGATGACTCGTACTTGTGTGAACAGTGCAGATAACTTCTGCTATGTTTGTGGTGAAGTGACTTTTGTATCACAAAAGCGCAGTATAACCACTCTGGTTAAGAAAGCCTATCCCCTTTCTTTCGGCTGCAAAATTGGAGATCAGAA
The DNA here is from genome assembly GCF_007399415.2 of Gopherus evgoodei. Taxonomy (NCBI): domain Eukaryota; kingdom Metazoa; phylum Chordata; order Testudines; family Testudinidae; genus Gopherus; species Gopherus evgoodei. The sequence continues at coordinate 35,787,567 of NC_044324.1, forward strand.
CAAGAGGTGGGCCCCACACATATGCTGCACCACTTGTGCAAGAAATCTTCGCCAGTGGTTGAACAGGAAAAGGAAATCTATGCCTTTTGCAGTGCCAATGATTTGGAGAGAGCCAAGAGATCATACCAGCAATTGTTACTTCTGCATGGTGCCTCCAGTTGGGAAAGGTGTGTCAAAGAAGAAAAAGTAGACTGTGCATTATCCAAACATTCCATCAGCTATACGCCCAGTACTCCACGGAGAAGGACTGCTGGTTCCTGATGCACCAGAATCATTCTCACTTGAGTCAGATGAAGAAGAGGAAGAGGATGAAAGTTCTGGTCCTGAACCATCAATGTCACAGGACCCACATTTTCTCCCATCCTCCTCCTCTGAACCACACCTCATAACACAAGGTGAACTGAATGACCTTGTTAGGGATTTGGAACTACCCAAAAGTAAGGCAGAGCTGTTGGGCTCCAGACTACAGCAGTGGAATCTCCTGGCAGGCTATCAGGGCAAATGGAGCCCATCAATGCTTGCAGACTATTGCTGGACAGTGACAAGAGATGCTCCATTTAATGAATACAAGAGACAAGCCAAGAAGCGCCGAGTAGACACTGAATAGGACTAAACTATGTACATAATAGTTTTTTGCCTTTTGTTTCATAATAAATTTTATTTATATAACCCTTTTGCTGATTTTTAAAGTGTTACATAAACAGGACAGATGAAATATTATCATGTAAAGCAACCATAAACACATGAAAAGACCTAGGTTTACAATTTATGATTAAAACTCTACTATCTACACAATATACATAGAAATAAAATGTAAGAACTTAAATATCTTAGAAACAGTAGCCAATCAGTTGTTTTAATTGTCATATTTGAATTCAGTACATCAAAATACATAATAAATATCACATTTTATCTCTGAAGCAGACGACTTCTCAAAAATTGTAGACCAGTGTTACCCCTCACTCCATCCCGATTTTTTTCACATTTGCTACCTGGTCACCCTACCTACAACTCCCACTGGTTTTTGTGTCTAGATATGACATTCTATCACCATCACACAAAAGTGATAAGTGCAAATACATGGAAGTCTAGATAGGAGTTGTGAGTGGCCAGAGTTTAGCAAGATCCAGACTATTGTTTGTGAGGCACTTTGCGATGCTTCCAGACATTATATAAATGAAAGCATTATGAAAATCTACCCAAATACAAAAAGAATAAGAGAAAAATCATGGCCTCTTGAAGCTGCTAGTGCTAAGGAGACCTTTACATCTCAGAATCTGATAAACTAATGATATTAAACAATTATCTCATTTTGAATAGTGGTGCATTTAAAATGGCTGTCTTTGTAAAAACAATTTTTTTTAAATGAGAGATGAAGTCCATCTCTACTAAGAGGTGTCAAAAGAAACGGCTGGTCTGGGACAGTAGTGGGAATATATTCATGCAGTGCTGAAAGGAAGTGTTGTCATTGATGACAAATGGAGGGAAAGGCAGCATAGGCAGGAAGAGAAGCAGGTGTTTACTGTGGCTGCAGCAATGGAAGGTGAGAAGAAAGGAGCTCTCTGTAACTAAGGTGATCAGATGACAAAGGTGATGGGGTCTTATAAGAGCATTGCCAGATGGAGATTGTGGGAAGAAGGAAGATAACAGTTGGGTATACAATCTGCCAGAACACATGCAAAAGGCTCAGCCAGAGTTCTACAGTTGGTGTGCTGTGGCCACTGCCTTTTGCACTTATAATTGTCTCATTATCATCTTGCGCTTCCCCATCCATTTGTTGTAGCAACTTGTTGTCTTTTGTCTTGTACTTAGATTGTAAGTTCACTGGGGCAAGGGCCATCCTTTCGTTATAAATGTGTATATTGCCCAGAGCAATGGGGCCCTGACAGGGGGCCTCTAAGTGCTACCACAATTCATACAGTAAATATCAGTAATAAAGCCAGGCCTCTGAAATGCCCTATTGTAGACCTCCCTCCTCTCAACCTCTTTGTCTTTCATTCTCTCTCTGTCCCTGGTCCTCTCTCCATCTCTCTTCTTCCCTTTCTGCTAAATGTGAAGGCCAACGCTTATGTTACAAACAGTTAATCAGTGGGGAAGTGTAGTTGCAACCACTTTGAAATCAAAATTTAAAGGCTGACTTACCAAATGCAGCAAGAGGAAATGTCAGAGCATGGCTCATGTTCTGTTCCTGGTGCCGCTTAGCTATGCATGACCCTGTTGTAACCTTGCATTCCAGGCCAGTGTAAAGAAAGGTAACACAGTCTGGCCATGTCTTGGTATCATCGTTTCCCTTTTCCAACTTTGATGTCACTGTCTGCTGAAAATCTGAAAGTTCTAGTAAAGTATGTTTGGGGGAATTATAGATGTTATAAATGATACTAAAAATGTCCAGGAGGCCAGATTCTCCTGAAAAAATTCTCCATGCAGTCAGCAGTCCAGTAATTATCACATTGCAGAAGGGTACATGATGCTACCCATGCATCATTCTGAATAGCAAAAAATGTCCAGTACTTCCTGCAATGATGTTATTTAAGGAGACATTCTTCCCTTTTGATGTAAAAGCTCATGGTGACCTATGCTATGTGATTAGGATAATCAAATCTTTTGCTCAGAGGCATAAATGCTAATTACCACAAACTCTGGAATGTTAATCCTTCCTTTCCTCATTTAGTATCCACATTTGTCTATTTAGCCGTGATGGATTTACTTGAGGACTTACCAAATGCCCTATTTTGGAAGCTCATCTCTAGACTTTAGTGATACAAATAATGTTATGGGATGGCAGCATTAAGGGCACATGTACGCTGGCAAAGTTACAGCACTGGCAGTTACAGCACCGCTCAGAGAGCATTGAAGGGAAATCACTCTTGTGTGTACACACTGTCAGCTGCCTGCACAATAGCGTGTTCACACTTATGACACTTGCAGAGGTGCACTCTGGGCAGCTATCCCACAGAGTACCTCTTTCTATTTTGCCGTTGAGACTTGTGGGAAGGCGGAAGGGGTCACAGGGCATTCTGGGTTCTGTCTCAATGCCCTGTTATGCATTGCTTTGCATCCCAGAAATCCCTGTGCTTCTGCCTGCATTTGGTGCCATCTTTCAACAGTTTGTGTGCTGTGTGCCTTGCCTCTTCGGGCTGCAGGAATGGATCCCAAACTGCTGACCAGTGTGCTGCTCACTCTGACCAACACGTCACAAGTGACAGTGGAGTTATTCCTTAAACTACAAAGTCAAGAGGAATGAGACATTGATCTCACCATGCATATTAGCTATGACACAAGATAGCTTGTGGCATTCATGGAGGTGCTGACCATAGGGGAACACCACTTTCAGACTTGGGAAACAAGCACTGAGTAGTGGGATCACATCGTGTTGCACATCTGGGATGAAGAGCAGTGGCTGCAGAACTTTTGGATGAGGAAAGCCACATTCATGGGACTGTGCGTTGAGCTCACCCCAGCCCTGTGGTGCAAGGACATGAGAATGAGAGCTGCCCTGTCATTGGAAAAGTGTGTGACAATTGCATTGTGGAAACTGGCTACTCTAGACTGCTACTGATTGGTTGCTAACCTGTTTGGAGTGGGAAAGTCGACTGTTAGACTTGTGCTGATGGATGTGTGCAGGGCCATTAATCACCTCTTTCTCCAAAAGACCGTGGCTCTTGGTAACATGCATGACATTGTGGACAGCTTTGTACAAATGGGCTTCCCGAACTTCGGAGGGGTGATAGATGGTACACACATTCCAATTCTGACACCACACCACCTAGCCACCAGTACATTAATTGCAAGGGGTGTTTCTCAATGGTTCTCAGGTGCTTGTGGATCACCGTGGGCATTTCACAGACATTAACACAAGCTGGTCTGGAAAGCTGCATGACACGCATCTTGACAGCAGCAAGGAGCAGTTCAAAAACAGGCTAAGCAATTGCAGAATGACTGTTTAGTCTGCATTTAGTCATTTAAAAGCTCACTGACCATGCCTGTATGGGAGGCTGGACCTGGCTGATGACAATATTCCTATGCTTATAGCCACATGCTGTACACTCCATAATATTTGGGAAAGGAAGAGTGAAAGCGTCACTCAGGGCTGGACCACAGAGGTTCAGCACCTGGAGGCTGAGTCTGAACAGCCAGAGACCAGGGCTATTAGAGAGGCACAGCATGGGACCATAAGGATCAGAGATGCCTTGAGGCATAAATTTGAAGCTGAAATCCACTAATATTTATTGCTATACTCAGGATTGCAGTGCTTGTAATGATAGGATGTGGTTGGTGCACTTGATGCAATAAGGGGGTTTAACATAATTGCATGTTGCTTTGCAGTGCTCTTTTTGCTTTCATTAATAGAATAAAGATTGCTTTCAAACCAGCACAATTCTTTTAAAATATGACAACCGGAGGAGAGAATCAAATGAAAAAATACATCAGCAATGATGGGGGTGGGGGAAGGGAAGGTCCCAGGAGGAAGAGGGGTCCCGGACAGCTACAGATTTGTGTATGTCCAGGGATCATATCCGATCTTCTCCTTTGGAGTACGATGCAGCGGGTGCTGTACTTCATCAGGGCCAAATTGCAGAGGGATGGATGTTGAGTGTAGTGGATACTGGAAGTCCACACTGCTGGACTGTGAGAAGGGAGAAGTGGAATGCTGCAGGTAGAGAGTGGAGCCAGGAGGTTGATCAAAATGTGTTGGGTGGTGTGGGGGGGCTCATGGGAAAAAAAATTGTGACAGCGGCTGCAGGGGAGGGCGGGTGCGGAGCTGCTTGGTTTGAAGAGTTAGTATCGCCTGGAGTGTGTCCGCTTGGCACTCCATAACAGTTAAGAGCCACTCCTTGGCTTCTTTCTGGTGTGCCGCGTTCTCCTTTCGGTCCTTCTTCTTGCTGTCCTGCCACTCCTTCAGTTCCTGTTTCTCAGGAGTGGAGTGCATCATAACCTCATGCAGAAAGTCCTCCTTCATTCTTCTTGGCCACTTTCTAATTCTCTGCAGCTGTTCTGCCACTGATAACAAAGAGGGAGGCTGGGCTCCCAAGATCATCCCCGTGAAGTTTAAACTGTAACATTTTACAGGAGCAGTACTGTTTGCAGCACAGACAACACTGATTCAATGCTTTAAAACAGTCAGAATTCACACACTTGTCGCTAACTGGCAGACCCCAGGCAAGCTCACATGAGCCACAAGACCCCCAAAATGGTGCGTAGCCACAGGGACAGGGTAATTCACTCTTCCTGGACTCTGTTGTGTTGTACACTGGGCATGTGACTCTTGGGGAGAGCAAGAACTGTAGGAGGAGCCTGATAATCATTCCTATCCCCCACTTTCCACGGGATGTGATCATAACGGAAGATACTCACTGCTGAGGGTGAGCAGGGATTCAAAGGAGGGTCTTCTCCAAGCCTGTGGCTTCCACCCTGGTCCCTATGCAGCTTGCCTATGTGCAGCAATGGTCCCCCCCACCCATGAAGTCACAGTGGTGCAGGAAATTTACCATTAATGGGGCAAGAAAGAAAGCAGGTCTGCCAAAGAACCTGCAGCAGCAGATTGCCCAGTAGCTCCACAAGAGATTCCTGGAGATCTGAGGCAGATTCCCGTGAAGTGAGGGAATCAATCAACAGCCTGTTCCATTGCTCAGACTAGGCATTTAGTGGGAGACAAGCAGGACCGGCGCTAGGGTTTCTCGCGCCCTAGGCACATGGTCATTTCACCGCCCCCCACGCTAACCCCGTGGCTCCGATTGACCTGCCGCAGTCATTCCTGTGGAGGGTCCGTTGGTCTGTGGCTCTGGTGAAGCTGCCGCAGGCATGCCTGCGGGAGGTCCACCAGAGCTGCGCGAGCAGCCGACTGTCCACAGACATGACTGCGGCAGCTCCAGCGGAGCCGCGGACCAGCAGACCGTCAGCAGGCATGCCTGCGGCAGGTCAACCGGAGCCGCCTGCCGCCCCCCCGGCAAAATGCCACCCCCCGAATAATCCTGGAGCCCTAGGCGATTGTCTAGGCTGCCTAAATGGTAGCACCGGCCCTGGAGACAAGCCTGCTTTCTGCAACCCTCCTGTCCCCAACAACTCACTTCAGCAATTTCCCAAATCAGATCCACTTACTAGGGGCCTCCTTTCTTGTTTGCACTTCACCAAGATCTAACTGCTGTGACTGGCTAGACTCCTCTGGGGTAGAGAAGAGCTCCTGGCTGCATGCATCTCTGGCCTCCGAGTCATCCTCTGCCTCTGGGTCCCCTTTCCCCTCCACATCCTCATCCAAGATTTCTTCCTCCTGGCTTGGTCCACTCTTGACTAGCACACAAGCCAACAAAGTAGCCACAGGGCCTTCGCAGTGAAGGTGGGGTCGCCACCGTATATGGCATCCAGTTCTTTGTAGAACCAGCAGCTTCTGGATGCAGCACCGGAACGGCGGTTTGCCTTCTGCACCTTGTGGTAGACATTCCGTAGCTCCTTCACTTTTACTGTACATTGCAATGTGCCCTGGTCATGGCCCCTTTCTATCATGCATCGTGAAATCTATCCATAGGTATCATAAGTCCTATGACTGGAGCGCAGCCGGGACTGGACAGCCTCCTATCCCCAAATACTGATGAGGTCCAGCAGCTCGACATTGCTCCAAGCGGAGGATTGCCTTGTGCATGGAGCAGGTGTGGCCACCTGTAAAGATGCACTGAGACCACTGCATCATCGAACAAACAGGAAGGGGACTTTCAAATTTGCAAAGGAATTTACAGGGTGGGGATGACGGTTGGTCATCTTAAGGCAAGGCAGTAGAGTTCAAACCAATGACCAGAGAGGTGAGAACAGGTGAGAACAGATGGGACACGTTCCGGAGGCCAGTCACAGCATTATAATTGCCATAGTGTCTACATTGGCACGGCAGCCCTGTAGCTCCGGCACAGAAAACTCTATCCCTCTCATTGGGGTGGGCTTTTTTAAAGTGCTAAAACTGCTCAGTTTCTGCGCACTAAGTGGTTTGGCAGTGTGTACAGTGAAGAAAGCTGCTTTACTGTGCAGAAACTTGCCAGTGTAGACAGGGCCTAAGACTGCCACATTTGACTCCATCCTGTCCACTTCTCTTATTTGTTTCCTTCCTCTTTCTCCTCCCTATCTCTTGAAACTGCTCTGCAATAACAGATCACAAACAATTTGTTGTGTTGCCAGCACAATAAGATCTTGAGAATCACCTATAGACTGCTCCCTCTGGTTGCGGTTTTCTGTTGTCTCTGAATAATCATTTTGTACAATAGTGATCATGGAAAAAAATAAAAGGAGCGTTAACTAATTATTCCTATAATTTTATAGAAGGCATATTGAAACAACCATTTTTTAAAAATAAATCACATCAAATATTATTTCCTGTGGAGAGGACTGGGCCAGAAGAGGTTTCCTGACCAGAATAGGGAAAGGGGGCTTCCTACTGTAGATTTACACAAGTGTAATTTCCAGCAAAATCCAGTTCTACATTTGGGATAATGAAGTTTTGACTTGCGTATCTGAGCTGAGTCTAGAAATGGGCCTGTTACAAGGGAGAAGGAATACAAGCCAAAATAGGGAAAGAACAGGTTAAAGAAGATTTCAAGAACTTAAATGTATTCAGGTTGGCAGTTTCTGACATTCACCCTAGGGCACTTCAGGAATTAGCTGAAACAATCTTGGAACCATTAGCATTATGTTTGAGAACTCATTGAGGAAAGGTGAGGTCTCAGAGGTCTGGAGAAAGGCAAACATAGTGTCTATCTTTAAAAAGGAGAACAAAAGGACCCAGGAAATTATATACTAGTCAATCTAATTTTGATTCCTGATACTGGAACAAATTATTCGTCAATTAGTAAGCACCAAAAGGACAATATGGTGCTAAGTAATAGCCAACATGGATTTGTTAAGAATAAATCATGCCTAACTAACCCAATTTCTTTCTTTGTCAGGGTTACTGGCTTAACCAATAGGGAAAACCAGTAGATCTGATATATCTTGATTTTAGTAAGGCTTTTTAAGTTTCTCAGAGAACTTTCTTGTAAGTAAACTAGAGAAATGTGGTCTAGATAAAATTGCTATAAGGTAGGTGCAAAACTGGTTGAAAGACTATACTCAAAGTGTAGTTATGGGTATAAAAATGGTCATGTTTAGTTTTGAGAAAAGAAGGCTGAGGGGGACCTGATAAGTCTTGAAATATGCTGAGGGATGTTATGAAGAGGACTGTGATCAACTGTACTCTATGTCCATTGAGGTAGGACATGAATTAATGTTCTTAATCTGCAGCAAGGGAGAGTTAGGTTAGATATTAGGAAAATCTTTCTAACTATAAGGATGGTTAAGTACTGGAATAGATTATCAAAGGAGATTATAGAATCCCCATCACTGGTGGTTTTAAAGAACAGATTAGGCTAACACCTGTTATAGATGCTCTAGAAATACTTGCTTCTGCTTCAGCACAGAGGGTGGACTAGATGACCTCTTGAGGTCCCTTACAGCCCTATATTCCTAAAATTCAACAGGCTTCTGAAACACAGAAACAAAACAGGCAAGGTAGAGGGGAACTGGGGCTTGGCTGGAAAAGACATGTCGGGTGGGGCAGGAACCTTGTACACCAGCTTCAAACCAGCTGAAAGTTCCTTCAGACTAAGTCAAGTCTCAGCTGTTCAGATACAGTCTGATTCTGGAATAGTGCAAGGGGGACTGAACTGGGAAGAGAACCTGGCCTGTATATTAGTTTGAAAGTTAACTCAGAAATATTTCAGTAGTGATGCCATGCACAGCTATAGCACTAGAGAAGTAAATACATTGTAAAAAATGATGTGGTGTATTCTAGGAAGAATTATGGGTTTTTTCATATCCTATTTTTAAAGAAATATTTAAAGAAAATTATGTGAGCAGGGGATGCAGGATGTGGTTGGGAGGATCACAGTGATATGCAAGTTTCACATAGCAATGTTTCCAAACTTTTAGTTGCTTACGTAAATGAAATCTCTGAACCTTTTAAGGGTCAGCCAGCTCCATTACCATAGAAAATTCAGAGTTCAGATTGGGATTCTCATGACACAGCAGGTTATTCTGCTCTCTACTTGCTCCTCTACAGTACTCCATTACTAGTAAGTTTTGTTACATGCCCACTAGATTCAGCTCTTACGCTACTAGTACACTTTACAGCATATTTATCTGTGTGTCCATCTTAAAATCCAACTTGATTCAAGATCTGCAGAGAATGGCTGGATGACTTAACAAACTTGTTGAAGGAAATCTGCTCTCGCTGAAATGAAGCCAGCTTTCCCTAATTTCATATCATTAATATTTATCAGGCTCTTTTTAAGGAAAAGTAATTACTTGTCCATTATGAAACCAGTTTTAAGCCTGATTCATCTCACACTGAAGTCAATTAGAGTATTTCCATTGGCCTAGTAGGGCACTGAATTGTGTCCAACTTACTTCCTCCTCCTGAGGAAAACAAAACAAAAAACGAAAATAAAAATCCCAGAACATTTGCCCTTGTTATCACATCCCAAGATAAAATGTGTCCATCATGAATCTCTCTCCCTCACCTTAATTTGCATCACACAGAAATGTATAATTTCAACGGAGGGTGAAAGGTCAGCTAGAAAAACAAAATGACATACTAGAAAATATTTCAGTTTTGAAATGGAAAATAAAGAATTATTCTTGAAGGTGGGAGATAGGAGAGAAGACATAGGCCAGCAGAACTGTACAATTGTAATTTTAAATATGCCTCTACTTGTTCTGGTCTTTACTATTAAAAAATGTTAATTTGACAACTTCTGCACTGATAAAAAAAATGAGAAAGTCCCAAAACCTTCATCCTGCAATCAGATCCAAAAACGTACATCCATGCAAATCTGATTGCAGGATCAGGACTATGATTAAGATATGGGTATCGTATTACTAATGTTAATTAAAAGATCAGTGTTTCTGGGGCAAAATAGTTTCCCCCGCTGTGTTGATGAAGCATGTGCAGTACTTTGTATATGTACAAAGTATATATGTGCATAAGATGGGCCCAATCCAGCTAGGTGTTTTGCCTAAGTAAGTGATTCAGGATTTGCCCTTCTATTTGCAAGTCACTCACAAAATCTATGGACTAGCTACTTAATTAGGGAAAAAAAGGTCAGAACTATAAAATCAGCATTACCTGACTGCAGTTATTTTTTCTTATCTCTTTTCCTATAATTATGATTCTTTACTGGTACAGAACTGTACTGACATTTTCAGATGCATGTAGTAGTTCATTTCTTTCCACAATCAATTTATGTTTGACCTGAAACAACATTTTTAACTACAGTTGTTCTCAAATTATTGTACAGGCCATGTAATTTAAACCCCATTTTCTTTTTATTTTCTTATGTGAAGACTTTCAATATTAATCTGCAAAACATTATGAAATATGTTATATTATATGTTACAATATTAATAATACTGCTCTGCCTTCCAATCTGTCCAGTCTCATCCTGGGGGATTATGGATCTCAACTGTACTATCTGATTGTTTAGATTGTAAACTCATTGTGGAAGGGACAGTTTACAGTTTAGTACTGAGCACACTATGAAATAGTATCAACAGGATAATCTACTAATTTACATGAGAAAAGCCCATGCAGTATTTCCATAGGGGCAGGATTTACCCCCATCATAGAACACACAGAAAGGCCTAGTTGGTCCCCTTTGCCCATGGGTCTCAGGATGCTTCTGCACTTTTCCTGGTGCTCCCTGAAGAGTTTTTCTCCCATGCAGTCCCCACCAAAAACTCCAATCGAGCTACTCGTAGTTCAACTTAGTTAAAGAACTTCATTCTTTATGGCCTCGTCCAGACTAGGGGAGGGAAATCGATCTTAGATACGCAACTTCAGCTACATGAATAGCGTAGCTGAAGTCAAATATCTAAGATCGAATTACTCACCCATCCAGACGGCGTGGGATCGATGTCCGCGGCTCTCCGTGTCGATTCCGGAACTCCGTTCGGGTTGATGGAGTTCCGGAATCAATGTAAGCGCGCTCGGGGATCGATATATCGCGTCTAGACTAGACGCAATATATCGATCCCCGAGCAATCGATTTTAACCCGCCGATATGGCGGAGTAGTCTGGACATGGGCTATCTCAAGTGATAGCAGCTCATCCTTTTAGTGCTGGAAGTCCCAGGTTCAGTCTTGCAATGACTTCCATCATTGGAAGGACATTATTGTTCTCAATAGCTAATATATCTATAACAATAGGGAGGTGATCGGAGCTGTGGGTCTCTCCCCTCTCACTTGTTTGGTACCTAATATGGAGCCCCTTGCACTGGGCGGTGACCTTGTGATTCAATAATAATCATTTTATTATTATATTCATTCTATAAAATAATCATGTGAATGATCACATTGGTGAAAATTCAGCAAGGTGGCATTGGAAAAATAACCCAACCCAAACTTTTAGCTTTTTCAAAACAAAACTGCAATGAAAAACTTTGCCAGATTTTTTTTTATCTTATAGGCTGATAGCTATAGCAGTATTCAAAAATTACTAGCCAAGGATTTTGCATTAATCTTACCAAAAAATGATCAGCAACTAGCAGATATGCTTTATTCTTTTGGGCTCATCCTCAGTGAGGTGCAGCTGCTGCTTTGACTTCATCTTTTGTGGTTTGCCTTTGAAATGTTGTACTCTTTTTTTTTTTTTGCATTGTTTTATACTAATTTTATTATCCTGGCTTCTCCTAAGGACTCACATTTACCCTGGCAAATCCATGCTGATTAGCTGCAAGAGGGATGCTCCGTGTTTCTTTATGGTGAGTGAAACGCTTACTGAGGGTGTAGAGAATAGGTTTAGAAGATATACACATGTCTGCAGGATTTAGCAGACTGATGTTCATTTTAAAATAATGGGACATTTGTCATTGGAAAGATGGCAGTTACTTTGTAAGCAACACTAGGACATCAGCTGGATGAGACTGAGCATGTTTGCTACTCTAAATTCTCTTCCAAAGTGGTCGTATTTGTTTTATTTAAGCTATGTTTTAGGAGCACCAAAAAAGGCAGCAGAAGGGCAGTGACTTGGCTTGCATAAAGTTATTAACATGAGTACATCACAGCTTGACATTACCCATGTTTGAATAGAGTGAATTATACATGAAGACATTTAAGGATATCACTCTGTAGATCTTATTGTATCTGGTAATTACAACAATGTAAAACCTGGATGAAAATACACTATTTACCTTTTCTCAATGGAAAGATCTCAAAGAGAAGTGCATGGAAATATGTTAAGGACAGGTACTTAAAGTAGGGCTAAACAAAACATTTTGCATTTATGGTAAGGATTCAGCAGCTTTCTGCATGATGGAAGCAACAATTTTCCTGGAGCTCTGTCAGATTTATGTACACATTGCTATGTGCTCTGACAATCTGGGCCCATGGAAGTGAGATTTATCTGGAAAGAAGCACATTTTTTGGCTAAGGAAGGTTTTCTAATCAGAAGGTATGCAATGAGAAAAACAATTACAATATACAAAGATAATGAAGGAAGACTCTGTAATCACAATTAGTTGAGAGAGTGACACTAATTGGAGTAAATTTGTTATTACAGTTTCCAGTAGCAACGATGTACTTGCTTCTCAACATGAAAGTCTCCCATAGAAATTTGACTTTCATGTTTAGAAAGAGCCTTTGGGAACAATCCCTGAATTAAGGGGCTGGTGGTGTGAATTGCACTGACTTTCAGGGAGCTCCTGGGGTTGGTGGAGAGAAAAAATAATGATTCTCCCCTATACCCTGTTCTGCAGCAATAGAAAGGGGCACAATCTAGTCCAAAGGGATTAAGTCAGTATATGTGTGGGGATTGGACTCAGTGTTGTCATTAATATTCGAATTGGGCACTGTTATAGGGGATGTTTTGTATCCCTGTTGCATCATAGACATTCCAGAGGAAGATGATGTATTTGATCATCGAGATTATCCTGCTGCTTGTATGAGAATGTTCAGCAGAGTCAACACTCTAGTGCTTCCTTCAGCCCACTTTGCATGACCCAAATAAATGTCAATTCCAACACTCCCCTTGAGAGACGATCCCACAGATTTCTCAATACTGAGAATTTATTTTCCTTACATTAAGCCCAAATTTTCCTTTGATTTGCCTCTTTTCATCATTATTTTTTATGAACATGGTAACTGCTGATCCTTGAAATACATAGGGATTTATAATTTAAGTGGTAAGTGCATGGACAGAAGAGCTACACAGTAAGTTTAGAGCCTGATGCTACAAATATCTACCACATAAGTACTCCTAAGGACTTTGTGTGAGGTGAGAGTGAGCAACAAAAGGCCTTTGGGGCGAGGTTGTGTCCTAGCCTAGGAAGTTGTGCAGGGAAATGAAAAGGAGCAAGTCCCAGAACATTCTCCTGCAGGGCTTCTCTGCATCTCCACCACAGGCCTATAAGGGAAAAGAGGTCCTGTGAGCCGGTACTCTCCCTTGCACAGATGGCGGGAAATGGGTGGATCACTGTCATCACCCCTGAGCCAATGCGTGTTTGTGGGGGTAGTAATTTGCCACTGGAAAAGAACAGTAGCAGCTTTCTATCCTGCAGGAACAAGGAGAAAATAGAGATGGAATAGAACATCTCAGAGGCACAGTTCCTTCCCTGCTTTGTCTCTGGAGTTGAACAGCTATATGCCACCCCTATTATGACTTGAGGTCAAAAGACAATCTATCCCTTGGACTGTAAACTGTTTGGCCTATGGACTTGTCTTTTAGTTGTCTGTACATTACTGTACACTCTTACTATATTGTAAATGTAATTGTTGTTATATAATTATATGATAAACATGCAGTTATTTTAGTCCTATAAACCAGAGTGCAGGTTACCTAATGGTGACCCCTTTTTTGGCACTACAGGACTAAAAGCAATCACCACGAATATGAGTCATGCACTGACATGGTTTTAACCCCCAAGTAAAACGTACATAAGTAATTAAATAGTGATTAATCATTTGGTTACAAAAAAAAATCGCATTGTTAAAAAAATACATTGCACGGTTAAAAACATTTGTGCAGCCAATTGCTCAGACAAAAAAGTTTGTTTACATTCATGGGAGATAATGCTGCACCTGAATGTCACCTGAAAGTGAGAACAGGCATTCTCCTGGCACTGTTCTAGCCAGCGTCACAAGATATTTACATGCCAGATGCACTAAAGATTCATATGTTCCTTCATGCTTCAGCCACCATTCCAGGGAACATGCGTCCATGCTGATGATGGGTTCTGCTTGATAACAATCTAAAACAGTGCAGACCGACACATGTTCTTTTTCAGTATCTGAGTCAGATGCCACCAGCAGAAGGTTTATTATCTTTTTTGGTGGTTCAGGTTCTGTAGCATCCGCATCAGAGTATTACTCTTTTAAAACTTCTGAAAGCATGCTCCACACCTCATCCCTCTCAGATTTTGGAAGGCACTTCAGATTCTTAAACCTTGGTATAGCTATCTTTAGAAATCTCATATTGGTACCTTCTTTGCATTTTGTGAAATCTGCATTGAAAGTGTTCTTAAAAGGAACAACATGTGCTGGGTCGTTATCTGAGACTGCTATAACAAGAAATATATGGCAGGATGCGGTAAAACCATGAAGCAGGGGACATACAATTCTCCCACGAGGAGTTCAGTCACAAATTTTATTAACACATTATTTTTTAATGAGTGTCATCAGCATGGAAGCATGTCCTCTGGAATGGTTATGGAAGCATGAAGGGGAATATGAATGTAAACAAACTTGTTTGTCTTAGTGATTGGCTGAACAAGAAGTAGGACTGAATGGACTTGTAGGCTCTGAAGCTTTACAGTTCTGCTTTTGAGAGGAGTTATGTACATTACACTCATGACAAAGAGATTGCATTACAGTACTTGTATGAGGCAAATTGAAAAATACTATTTATTTTATCATTTTTACAGTGCAAATATTTGTAATAAAAATAATATACACTTTGATTGCATTACAACACAAAATGCAATATATATGAAAATGTAGAAAAGCATCTAACATTAATACATTTTAATTGGTATTCTATTGTTTAACATTACAATTAATCATGATTAATTTTTTGAGTTAATCGCACGAGTTAACTGCGATTAATTGACAGCTTTAGTAATTACTTAAAGTGAGTGAATAATTTCCTTAATGTGTTTAGCCTCATATTCTGTTTGTGGAATGCCTACAGGATGATTGCAATTTCCACAAATATATTTATCACTGGAATATTCTCAATTTCTTTTTTTTTAAATATTTTTTGTATTATGTATTGATTGTGATCAAATTGATGTGAATATTAAATATTTGATATCTGAAACTTGAGTTGTGATGGCCGGTTGTGACAGGTCATGTAAATCACATTATTATTTCTGGTCACTGACCTGGATGAGTGTACTTCTTACTGGCCTCGTCTGGCAAAAAATACCAAAAAAATATGCAGGTAGGTAGCCCCTGAGAAAAAGTGGGGAAAAAGAAAATGGGAGAAAAAGGAAGGAAAGAAAGAAAGAAAGAAACTATGTTTTGGAAGGTGAGAAAATGTTTTTTTTTTGTTATTCTATCAAAAATCAATTTTTTCGCAAAAATTGTCATTTTTGAAAAAAGGACATTTTTTTATTAAAAATTTGTTTTTTGAATGAAAATTTTTGACCAGCCATAGTTGACCCAAAGTAATGTGCATGTACGTATGCATGTGCGGTCTTAGCTGCAAAGAGTGCAGTCAGAACCTTATCTTGCTCATTTAAATGCCAGTGTGTCAGAACACTGCCAATGGGTTTTTCCCTTTGTGGTGTCCCTTCTCTTCTGGTACAAATTTTGCATGTGAGTGTTTACATTTGCCCACAGCAACCATTCATGCCTGCAGCGTTTGATCAGGGGAAAGAGAATAGAAATGCAAATTAAGCCATGCCAGGGTCAAATCCAACTGCCTGTTTCCACCAGATATGTCATAGAAGCAGGTATAATAGGAGCAATGGAAGACTCAAATGCAATGCATGTGAAGTTTAATAACAACTTTTATTAAAATTTTGGGAAAAATTTTTTTTTTCCTCTATACTGGCATCTGGGTTTCAATTAATGCTATGCTCCTCCAAACTTTTTCTGGTCTTCCTCTGACCTTTTTCCCCTTACAACTAGATGTAGTTCCCCATCTTCCCGTTGACCGCCCAAATCTCTCTTCCAGCACATTGTGTCACCTTCTTCCCTCCCCTACCCACCGTTAAGGCCCCTTCTAGTTCGCTACCTTCCCACTACCCCTCCCCACAACTTCTTCTGGCCTAGCATACTTTCTCAACTGCCCAAAACCTCTTTTGTCCTCCTGTTATCCCTTATGGACTCTTCTTAAAATTTCTCCTCATTTCCATGGTACCAAGGCTTACATTCAGCCAGAGCTGTCCAGAGCAGAACTCCAGTAAATATTTTCAGCCTTCCTGGAGTTTTTGTTGCATGTTGAGGGCTGGGGAATAGAGCATTCTGGGAAATACTCTGAGAATTTAGGACTGCATGTGACTATGTATGGAGTAAGGTACAACTCAACATCAGTAAAGTTGGTGGAATCAGCCCTGATGTGAATACTCACAAAGATGTGTTTGTGCCTTTTGCCCAGCTCCAGTAACGACTATGCACTGGATGTAAACAAGTACTGACATCTTTTTGCAATGTAAAAGGAAGTGATACTGACATTGGATGGGGAAGAAAAAGCAGAAACACGAGAACTGGCTATAAACAGAGCATCTATAGCAAGAATATTTTATTAATTGTGCAGTGTGTTCTCTCTAATGAACCTATCCTCTAACTTATACTAAGTAAAGCAACTGGGATGTGGTGCATACTGCAGATGGATAGCAACAGCAGCAGCAACAGCACACTTACATAACTGGCACACAGGTGTCTGGGTTCATATTGCCAGTGAGCTAACGTAAGCCAAATATTTATTTGTTGTTTAGAGGCATTGGGGTGTGTATTGTTGTAAAGAAGTAGGGGATCTCAATCTGTTAGTCAGAAATGTTTGTGGATTTAGGATCAACCTCTGGATTTTTGCTGTATTTTCCAGAAATCTTTAAAAGGTGATGTTTTTATCTCTTGATTGCAAAATGTGCATTCACAATCTAAAAGAATATCCAATCAGTATCATCATGTCAGGATCCCTGCTACCTAGACAGAATTGGCCTCTTGAGGAATGTTCCTGTTAATAATAAAAAGCACAGGCACCTAGATACATAGCAACTTTTCTCAAAAGATCTCAAGGGCCTTTACAAACCATTGATTAACCCTCACAATGCACCTATGAACTAAGTATTATTATCCCCATTTGGCAGATGGGGAAACTGAGATGTATATAGAAATTAAGTACCAGAGTAAGGCAGTGGATTCACGGCAGAGCTACTAATAGCTGCAGAAGTTCTGATCCCCACCTCCACTCCCAATCCCCTTCATTAGTTCCTAGATCACACTGCCTGGAAGAGTACTGCATGCTGCAGGCAGCCTAAGATTTAAAAGCATTTTGATTTTTAACCAATAAAAAGGGATTTTCTGCTCACATATACCAGTGATTATATACTATCTGTTCACTGCTAAAGGGAATGGCAAAGGGCTCATGAATGATTAATGAAGTTTTAGGTACAAAAATCTCTAAGTAGCAGTGTACTGCAAGTTTTAGAGAGTGATCTGTTACCAGGGAATGAACCTTTTGATGTTTCATTTGTTGGCTATATGGTGCAGTGAACTGGATAATCCTTTTCATCCTCCCCCTTTTTTCCTCCCCCAAAATGATCAGCCGGATGTGGGCAAGAATAAAACCTTGCTGCACTAAGTGGATATTGCTGTTAAGAGTCTGATATCTTTCTGCATGGCATGGTGAATTGTTTCTTGTTTATATGCTTGGTAGGAGTAAGGATTGGGGGAAATCTCTGATTTTTTTCTGGCATTTTCTTTTGCTGTGAAGTACAATTTGCGTAGCATCCGCCACAAGCTTTTTCATATGCTTTATTAATAGCCTTTTAGGGAAGACAGAAACACTCCTCTAGGTAGCTTGGGACTGAAAATCCTTGTCATGACTGCATTTTAGAGGCTGGGAATAAAGGATGAGTTGCAACTAGCTTTAGGATGGAAGCAGTCATGCTGGATGTATGAATTGCAGGTTGGTGGGGGGCTTCATAGAAATGATATTTTTCATTTTTGAGATGGGTTGTCACATTGCCTGCAAGGGTGGGAAATTGTGGATAATAAGTGGCAATCCTAAACTCAAACAGCCATGGTACGACATGCTCTGCTTGTGTGGTATTTTATTACACTGTGTACAAAACATGACATCCAAAGTATGTTCTTTAGGTTGCAAAGTCAAGCACTGGAAAATGCCAAATGCAACCATGCAGTTTTAATTCTGCTCCTTCATGCATCCATTCTGTATCCTGAATGAGGCTGGGGTCCTGTGGAAAAAACAATATGGGTGGGTCTACATGCAGGCAACAACAAAAAAGAGAGAAGAAATAAAATTGCTCCCGGTAATGAGTCTGTGTCCGGGTCAACTGACTCGGGCTCGCAGGGATTGCACTATGGGGCTAAAAATAGCAGTGAAAACATTCCCACTGGGGATGGAGCCTGGGCTATGCAACTAGAGGTGGGGGGTGGGTCTTACAGTGGGAACAGCTGCACTGCTATTTTTATCCCCATCGTGCAATCCCCACAAGCCCGAATCAGTTGACCTGGGCTCTGAGACTTGCTGCCATGGGTTTTTTATGTATTTTTCCCCCTAGTGTAGACATACCTTACATGTTCAAGGCTTTCCATTTGCTGAATTTCAAAGGCCTGCAGCAAACAGAATCAGTAGAGCTTCTTAAAAAAAAATGTTGCAAAACTTCCTTACAATGGAATGTGCTGGCAACCTAAATATAGCAGGCACTGCCAGATTCCACTCCACTGTGTGGTTAATGACCACAAGTAAGAGAAGGAAGAAAAACAATGAATAGACAGGTGTGATGTAATAAATATATCAGTGGAGAATGGCTTGGAGTACAAGTTAAAACAGAGGTAACCTAGACTTCCTGTCAGCAAGGCCAGAGCTATCTAATTAGGGCTAGCTCTAACCTGTAATGAGCAGATATTAGCGGGAGGCTTTATAAACAGTCATTTTTAAAGTTTTTCCCTATCAAAGACAACTCTTTGCATGGAAATTCTGCCAAGGAGGAAGTTTACTATTTAACCTCAAGTTTATGGCCTTAGACTTAGGTGTATGGGGGACTTTTCATGTTCTGCTGGTAGCACCATGACCATGGATTGCCACAAACTTGCCTATTTAAAGTGTAGTTGAATAGAAAAGGCAGACAGTAACTATTCCATTTATGCCCTTCTTTCAGTGAGTTCTCCATGTTAATGACAGCAAGACAGCTGGCTGCAAAGCTAATTTAGTTGTGCTTGAGATATGCAATTAGGGCCTGATCCACTGACTTCCATTCCCATTAATGAGAAATCTAGAGAACTTCCTCAATATGAGATTTTCAAATGCCCAACCTCATTCAAAATAAAACCAGTTTCGAGCAGAAGAAGACAATAAACTGCTTCTCAGGCCTGCTCTACACTAAAAAAGCAGACATAGCTATATCAGCTAAGAGTATCAAATAATCATACCCTCTATCCAACATAACTATTCTAACAAAAACCTCAATATAGATGCAACTATACTTACAGAAGAGTACTTTTGTTGGGATAGCTAATGTCCTTCATGGAGATGGTGATTCTATGTTTGCAGAACTCCCGTTGGCATAAGCTGTGTATCCATTGGGAGGCTCTGCTGACATAGTTTTTGAGGCTTAGGCTGAGGAGTCACCTTCCTCAGTGACGGCTACTTCCATGTCCAATGATGTCTTTCAAACTTCAGCCTTTTGGGCTAGTCAAAAAAAGGACACCATTACTTTTTCTTTCCTTCAAAAATAAATAATAATAATTGAGATATATTTCTCACCCTCCTATTGCCTCCAAAACATCAAAACAATTTTACTGAAACCTCCCAAAACAACTTTGCCCTCCAGCAAAGATCAGTTGTGGAAAACTTCAATGCAAAAGGTGAACTTTTCTGAGAAACCGAAAGCTAGGGGAACCAGGTTGCAGCTACTGCCCCACTAAGAAAATTTGACATTTTAAAAATATATATTACCAAAATAAAGGAGAGGCAAATGATGCGAAGATGGTTCTAAAACAATAAAGAACTCGTAGGTGGGGTTATTAAATTCTATGCAGCTGAATCTTTAAATTCTTAGGGCTGGTGAGTCCTCTACATTTCCTTTCATAGAATTATAGAAGATTAGGGTTGGAAGAAACCTCAGAAGGTCATCTAGTCCAACCCCCTGCTCAAAGCAGAACCGACCCCAACTAAATCATCTCAGCCAGGGCTTTGTCAAGCCACTTTCCTCAGTGCTGGCCCCTGTTGGAATTGTGTCTGATTCCTCTTTGTGCACTGTCCTTGAGGAAGAGAATTGGAGACAAGCTGCTGATTGTGGTTATGTACGTTGAGCTTGAGTGGGTGATACAGTAGTGCAGCCAGGCTACTTTGTTCATTCACTTTTGAAATAAAACTTTGTAACACACTTTGGGTGTGTGTTGCATGTGGAAGGATAATAAATTATACTAAGCAATATAAACTTTCAAAGCACTGAACAAACACTAGTTTATTAATCCTCACAGTACATCAAGAAAAGAAGTATTATTTTCCCATTTTTTTAATATTAGAGTATCTGAGAAACAGAGAGATTATGCCAGTGGTATTACCAACCCTCATGATTTTACTGGCAATATCATCATATCTGGCTTTTTTCTGAAAGGTCCAGCATCCAGAGTCAAGAATTTACATGAGAATCTCAGTTTCTATTTTCTTTTCAAAGTAAATTGCTAGTTCTCATGGTTGTAGAGAAAAAGATCAGAAACCAGAAAGCCAACCCCCTCAACTTTTACATATGACTTTGACTTTTAGTCAATTTTATAATTTTTGGGATCTACATCCTAATTTTGGAATGCCTGGGGTTGGTACTACTGTAAGACTTGCCCAGTGTCGCACAGCAAATCAGTGTTGTCAAGTGACAGTGGTAAATAACATGGTCTTCTAACAGTGTATTAGACTAAGGAAAACATATTCTACTAAAACTGATTAACTGTTTGTCTGTAGTGTTTTTCCCTGGAATCTTCCCCAGCTTCCTCCTGCCTCATTTTCTGTTCCAGATTAAATGAAACAGTATGCACCCTCACATGTGGCAGAGCTAGGATTAGAATTTGGGAATACTTGAACTATACTTACTTTAATAGATCATCCTGCCTCCCTGCAGGAATACAACTAAGGAGGGATATAGGCAGAGACTAAAAAAAAATATTATTAGCCTCTTTGCAACAGCGTAGCTGTTAGAAGCCTGCTATTTCCTGGAATGATTTTCCAGAGTGATGCTTAGAAGAATGTGGTGTATATAATACAGAAATGGAAATAATTGCTGTAAGTTAACTGATGTTTTAACTGATTTTTTCAAATCAAAATTAATGTACAGTGATTTGGACTTACCCACTGTCATAAACAGATGGTTAAGGGTTAATGTCTCTTTTACCTGTAAAGGGTTAAGAAGCTCAGTAAACCTGGCTGACACCTGACCAGAGGACCAATGGGGGGACAAGATACTTTCAAATCTTGGTGGAGGGAAGGCTTTGTTTGTGCTTTTTGTGTTGTTCGCTGTTGGGGCTAAGAAGGACCAGACATACACCCAGGCTTTCCCAATCTTTCTGAATCAGTCTTTCATGTTTCAAAATTGTAAGTAATAGCCAGGCAAGGCGGATTAGTCTTATGTTTGTTTTCTTAACATGTAAATGTGTCTTTTTGCTGTAAGGATTTTTATGTCTGTTTGCTGTAACTTTGAATCTAAGGCTAGGGGCGGGGGTCCCTCTAGTCTATATGAATCTGAGTACCCTGTAAAGCATTTTCCATCCTGATTTTACAGAGATAACTTTTACTTTTTTTTCTTTCTTTAATTAAAAGCTTTCTTTTTAAGAACCTGATTGATTTTTCCTTGTTTTAAAATCCAAGGGATTGAGTCTGAATTTACCAGAGATTGGTGGAGAGAAAGAAAGGAGGGGGGTGGTTAATTCCTCCTTGTTTTAAGATCCAAGGAGTTTGGATCGGTGTGAAGCCTCTCAAGGCAACCCAGGGAGGGGAAAGTCTGGGGGGAAAAGGAGGGGGATGGTTAATTTCTCCTTGTTTTAAGACCCAAGGGGTTTGGGTCTGTGTTCCCCAGGGAAGGGTTTGGGGGAACAGAAAGTATGCCAGACACTAAATTCTGGCTGGTGGCAGCGTAGCAGATTTAAGCTAGTAATTAAGCTTAAAACTGCTCATGCAGGTCCCTACTTTTTGTACCCTAAAGTTCAAAGTGGGGGAAAAACCTTGACACCCACAGAGTCCCCAAAGCGTTAATGATGTGCTGCAGAACCAAACTGAAACAGTATAAAAATCACATGAAAGCATGTAATGTCAGAATCCTTGGCCTGCCAGTGGGTGCAGAGAATGGGACCTGATTACTTTCTTAAAAGATTGGTTTGTGGAGGTCTTGGAACTTGAGGTAGTGATCTGATCTATGTTGAAAAGACTTACACGCTTCCAGCCAAGAAGTTTAATAAAGAATTGTTGGCTGGAAATACTGTAATTTGTAAACCAGTGTCTTGAGGGATAAAGACAAAATTTTGAGAACCGCTGGTGTGAGAGGTGAAATTCTCTATCACTCATTAGTTCTCGTATGCAAATCCTGTTCCTGGGGGCATTCTATGCCACTACACGCACACAGAATTTCATGTCCCCAGTGTTCCCTCTAATTTTTCCCACCCATGTGCAGAATGAATTTTGTTATTGGTGCCTTCATATTGGTGCACATAACAAAATTCATGTGGTTGGGGTGGGGCCGAGGGGTTCGGAGTGTGGGAGTGGGCTCACAGTTGGGACAGACAGTCGGGGTGCAGGCTCTGGGGTGGGACCAGGGATGAGGGGCTTAGCGATGGGGCAAAGGTTTGGAGTGCGGGCTCTGGGGTGGAGCTGAGGATGAAGGGTTTGGGGTGCAGGAGAGTGCTCTGGGGCTTTCCTTTTCCCAGCTGTGATTAGCCAGCAGCCAGACACTAACAAGCCCTGGGAGCTTCTCCCTGATGGGCAGGCAACTACAGCCCAACCCAGCTCCCCACCAAGAGCCAGCAGCTTGGTGGGCAACTTTGGAAGAGTTAGAAGCTTGGCAGGCAACTCCCTGGTTGCACTGAACCACTTTCCCCTCTGCATGCCTCGCAGGGAAGGCATATTAAAGTGAAGCAGGCAGGGGCTCCACTCCACAACTTGACCGGCTCACAGTTGCCCCAGTGGCCACCCCATGCATGTTTCAACTTGCAAGAAGCAATTAGCTCTCCCACTCCAATGCCCCCCGGCAGAGGCCAGGGAAGGCGTGGGAACCCACTGGGACTAACCACGGCCAAAGAGACTAAGCTGCTTCCACTGTCTCCGCTACCTACCAACACCAAGGTGCACAATACCTCTGATCTCTGAGCACAACAACACCACTAGCTCCAGACCTTTCCTGCAGCCCCCAGGCATGAGATCACTGGTCACTTTTCCCCTCCTGCAGCTCCCACGGATGAGATCACTGGCTCCAACCTCCTCCTGCAGCCTCTGGGCAGTGGGGGAGAGGCACTTCTCCCCTCTGTGGCAGCTCCGGGGCTGGGGCTACAGGATAGGTGCCCCTGGCCCTGGCAGGCCTGGGCTGGAGCTGCAGGAGGCTGGGGGAGGGACACCATGGCTGCAGCAGGTCTGGGCTGAGGCTGGGTTTGGGCCACCCCTCCCCCAGCTGTAGCAGGTTGGGGGCTGGGCTAGGTTGTGGCCAAGGAGGGGTGCCTCAGCCCCAGTCGTGTCAGGTCCCCAGGCGGATTCCCTGAGCAGCTGCATGGTGCTAAATAGGCTGTTGTGTGGCCGCGGAGCTTACAAGAAACTTAGCATAGCCCCTGCAGATTTTTTCTTTTCTCTGCAGAAATAAATTGTTGGAGAGGTGCTGCAGTTATGCCTTTTACCCACCAGGAGCTGTTGTTGTGCCAGAAAAAAGGGCAGATGGCTCACCCACAGTAACAGTCGGCAGCTGATAGGGAGAAGAAGAGGCTGCATTCCTCACAGTGGCCTTCCTGCATGGTCAGGTAAGGAGACGTGATATGAGGGACATAGACTATAGCAGGGCATATGGGGCTTCTGGGGAGTCACATTAACTGGGGTTCAAAAGGGATAGTGGGGGATAGACTGGAAATGGGAGTTGGAGTGCAAGGCCAGATGGGGGCAGGAGGTGGCTGAGAGCGGGTGCAGGGACAGAGAGGGATGGGGCAGATGTGCCTGACTGAATGGAAGAGGCTAGGAATCAACTAGGGTCTGAATGGGGGAGATGCCCCAGCTCCCTAACAATCCTGCCCCAAAAACCCGTTCCACACTTCTCCCACTCACATCCAGCAACCCTTCAGGCCCCTTCCCAGTTATTACTTCCCTCTCCCTCAGCTCCTTCATCACCCTGACTTCCCCAAGCCTTTGCATTGCTTCTGAGGAGTGCAGGAAATATGTTTCTGTATTGTAGTTTAAATGAACTATTACTGAAAGTTCTGAATTTATATGCCCAGTAAGAGATCTGTTTGTCAGAAAACATTTCCTGAATCCTTTTTTCTTGTCTGTATTGTTACAGACAGTCTTGCTGATAGGTATTTTGAAATATATTACAAAATAATTGAAACTGGTGTGATTTTATTGTCGTTTTGACAAATAAAATATGTAGAATTTTGCAGAATTTTAAAATGTGTGCAGATTTTTTTTTTTGGCACAGAATTCTCCCAGAAGTAAGATCAAAAGGTGGTCTCTTACAGACTGAGACAGAAATTTTTCACAGAAATTATGGCAGTGTCCATGCTTCATCCAGCAAAAAACCAGGCTTGCAGAGAGTGTCCACTGGGAAAGACTAGAAAAAGATTCCTAAGACATCTCTCTCAGATTTGGAGATTTTTTTAAAAAGATATACTTCTCCCTGGACTACATTGTAACTTTAAAATCTGCTCTGAGTAAAGGGGTGGTTCATTGCTGCATAACTCCAGGGGCAGACCAGAGAATGGAACAGGTGCAGAGAAGGGCTAATAAAATGATTAGAGGAATGGAAAACCTACCTTATGAGATAAGTGGTAACTAGTCTCTTGGCACGGTTTTCCAACCATTTATGCACCCACCTTATAGTAGCTCCATATAGTAGGTTGTATTTCTCTAGTTTGTTTATAAGAAGGTCATACAGGACAGTATCAAAAGCCTTATTAAAGTCAAGATATACCACATCTACCATTTCCTCCCTATCCTCATGGCTTGTTACGCTGTCAAAAAAAGCCATGAGGTTGATTTGACACTATTTGTTCTTGACAAATCAGTGCTGACTTTTACTTACTAGCTTATTATCTTCTAGGTGTTTGCAAATTGATTGCTTAATTATTTGCTCCATTATGTCTGTAATCTCCTGTTTGTCCTTATTTTCCTTTTTTTTAATTGGGACTATATTTGCTCTTTTCCAGTCCTCCGGAATCTATCCCATCTTCCAAGACTTTTCAAAGATAATCACCTCTTTCTGTTTCTCTCTCCCTTTCTCTTTTTCTTTCATACCTACTTAAATATATAGGACCAGATCTTCAGTTGGTGTAAATCAGCATAGCTCCATTCAAGTCAGTAGAGCTACTGCTTTACACAGCTGGCCCATACAATTCTGTTTTGTGTTGGGCTGGGGAGGGGAAGTAACAAACTCCTCTCTCTGGTTTGCATGGTTATGAGCTTTGCTACAAACATTTCATACAGCTCCAGCACCAAGCTCATTTTTCTCTAAAAGTATATCTGATTTTTAAAGGTGTTTTTGAAAGCAGCAATTAAATGAAGACCTTACTGGAATACAATCTTTCTCTTGTGGGTATGATCAGGTGTCTGGTATTGTGTGCAACAAGTGACCGTTGGTTTACACAACCCTTATCAGGATACAGTGTGGCAGTTTGAGTGATGCAATTAATGTGATATGACCGTGTCATACTGAATGTCATTTTCCCTATCCCCCCCGCTCATGAATTGCTGTCAAAAATGGTTTTAGGTTGTGTCAGCTACTCAAAAACATTTATACCCACAAAAGCATGGATTATAGCATACCTTATCCTTCACCACCTGACAGTTAACTCAGGTCTGCTTGCCCTAATACTTAAATAGTTATTTCACCAAACTAATTTACCTTCATAAGTGGTACAGTACATATGTCAATAACATGCTATGACTCTGAGCTGTGACCCCCTGTACTCAGCCTAAACACTATTGTAATATTCCTTGTACAAAAAAGTTATGCCTCTCAACTTGCTAATCATTAATATTCTTGTGTTATGTATGTATGCAGTGTGTGCTAAGAGTTGTGAATATATGCTAGAATTATGACTGTGTGATTAAACCAGGCATGTCAGAGGGAGTTGGTAAACAAGTCTGCCTTAGACAAAGGAATGTGCTTTGCTTCTCTGACCCGCAGCCCAGCTGTCAGGCAGAGACAATGAAAATACATTTACATACTGGGTAAATAAAGATATCAAGAAACAAGAGTAGGAGACAGCATGGCATCTTAGCCCCAGCAAAAGAAAGAAGCTTGGTCTGGGTTTTACTTTTCAAATAATGCACTGAAAATGTTTACTTACTATAAAGAGAGGGGTTGGACCTCAAGTGATAAGCAATTGAATCAACTTATTGTATTCAGTATTTCTGTATTATAAAAGTGTATAGAGTGAGGTCTTTTATGAAAGTTAATGATACACTGGTGATTAACATCATTGTGAAATGCGTGTATTAACACTGCATGAGGAAATATGGATGATATCATGCTTTGAAGTTTGCGTCCAAACAGGGAAAAAGAGGGAAAAAGATTCCTTGGACTGCTCCAAAGCAAATTCTTTTGCCTAATCTTTTATCGCTAACTTCAAACAAAACATTTAACCTACAGTGACTTTTAGTGGGTCACCATAGTAACCCCTAATGGGTCACCAATTCTTCTACTTTCAAAGAAACTACTCATCTCTTATCATAAAAACATTTCTAGCCATAACAATAATAAAACTTACATATGAGAGATGTCAGAGATACTCAAGACCAAGGTCGGCCATCCAAACACTCCTATTCTCACAGTACATTCACTTCTTGTCCCAATCTCCCATTCTGATAGCAATAACCACAAACACTTATTTGGCCTTGCCTCGTAGGGCCTAAGATTTTCTTAGGTATGTGATGTTTGGTTTTCAGCTGGCAGTGGCAAAATTCTGCAAGGGATCTCAGAACAGCATGGTGCCCCAGAGGTAGAGTGAACAGGTCCACTGATATGTGGAAAACAGCCTGACACTCACTAACCCTTGCCCCAGCTAGCAGGCTAGCAGCAAGGCTCTATAGCAGATAGGACTATTATACTCTACAATGACCTAGCACATGGATGCAGACAGAGCAGTTTTCTGTTACTATACAGGAACGCAAAAAGAACAGGAGTACTTGTGGTGCCTTAGAGACTAACAAATTTATTTCAGCATGAGCTTTCATGAGCTACAGAAGTGAACTGTAGCTCACAAAAGCTCATGCTGAAATAGATTTGTTAGTCTCTAAGGCACCACAAGTACTCCTGCTCTTTTTCTGGATACAGACTAACATGGCTGCTACTCTGAAACCTGTCATTATACAGGAATGATTCTACATCAACAGCCATAAACTGCATCCTGACCCCTGCCAATTGCCTTGAGAACACATGCCACTGGAGCACAGCTGAATGGGCAAGAGAGTGTGAAAGGTTCAGCACAAGCCATTACCACTGAAAACAATTCTGAGGACTAAGGAAAGTTTTACAGTGAAGAAGATCATACTGGCAAGCAGTAGGCAATGATGAGTTTACCACCATATGGATCTTTGAGGCACAGAGTCTGAAGACTTGGCAGGCAGAGATTGCAATCTTTTCCTCAGCATCGAGCTACCTATGCACTTCATCTGGAATGGACTGCCACTCACACATTGGTCTTGTTAGTCACAACTGTACCCACAAGATCTAAAACAATCATCAATGTCATCTTTGGTCATTAGGGACAAAGAACAACAACAACAGGGAAAGCAGCATACTGAACTCAAGAAAAATGTGGTGGATCTCAGCACCCAATTCTGCACTTTTAGATAGCGTTGATGCAGGGGACTGGACTAGATGACCTCTTGAGGTTGCTTCCAGTGTTCTGATTCTATGAAAGCTTTTGAGAGAGAAAATGCCCCATTTAAATACAATATTTTATTGGAAAGGTTAAAGTCTTTGGGTCCTCAGCTAATGTAAATCAGCAGTCTTACTGAAGTCCCTGGAACTACATTGATTTATACCAGGTGGGGATTTTGCCTTCTTCTGTTTTGATAGTGAGGACATGGAATTACAGCAATGACCAGACACTTCTGAGGATTATCTTAGTGCTGTACTGCAGCAATTTCCTACTTTCTCAGCCACTGGTGATTCAAGTGTTTGCTGTTGGTATTTGCCTTGCCTTGCTCCCCTCGACTGATGGCCCCCACTGCAATAAGCGTCCCAGTTTGGGACCCAATCCAACTCCCTTTTAAAGTCAATTGAAAGGCTAATTGAATTTAATGAAAGTTGAACCTGGGCTCTTAATGATGACCCTTTGTGCTGGATGTTGGTGAGTTGATGTTAATGACTTTCCATTAATTTATAGCTTGCACACTCTAGATGAATTTGCCTTTGTGTTTTCATATACAATAACTCCTTGCTTATAACTGTCACTTATTAGATTGAAAATGTCAATGTCTGGGTCTTTTACTGTGGGTGAATAAGGCCTGGTCTACAGTAGAAAATTAGGTTGGCATAACGATGTTGCTCAAGGGTGTGAAAAATGTACATATCTGAGTGGTATAGTTATGTCCTTGCATAGTCAGTACTAAGCCGACAGAAGAATTCTCCCATTGACCTAGCTACCACCTCATGAGGAAGTGGATTATCTATGCTAATGGGAGAGTCCCTCCCATCGGCATAAGTAGTGTTATATGCTGAAACACGACAGTGGTGCAGCTGCACAGCTAGGCTGCTGTAGCATTTTAAAGGTTGACAAGCCCTTAGTTTGGAGAGTTTCAGGAAAAACAATTTAGCTAAAGGAACAGAGAATAAAAAAAATACATTTTTCCCCCATTATAAAAACATTTATTTAGCCTTTTATTGAAGAGATTTAGCTTTGAAAGGAACAGAGGAACAAGCTGAAATTTACTTCCAATATAATCCCTGGCATGGAGATAATTCCAGTGAAAATAGCTTTTTATTTGGCCAAGCCACCATATTTTTATTATAGCAATATTTTAACAATATATGTTGGTTTCTTCTGCATGATGTACATGACTGATTTAACTGCATACCCAAAAATGTGCACTTATGTGCTGTGCAATACAGTGTACATTGTCTAAAGCAGGGCTGCTGTGGAGCCTGCTTCATTCAGTGTACTCTTTTAAGGTTATACATTGAGGATCTGATTCACCTCCCATTGAAGGCACTGAGAGTCTTTCTACTGACTTTAATGGGTTTGGTATTGGGCCCAAAATTTTCAGTGGCACAGGGTCCACCTTCACTCTTAAGCCCTGTCTCAGTGAGGCAAGGTATCCAGTGAACGAGGCAGGGTTCCACAGAGTCCCTTGCATCAGTGAATGTACACTCAGTGTCAGACAAGGCATCCTAGTGGGGTCTAGCAAAATTGTTACCAATCATGGAATGGCTTTTTCTTTTGAAAAATAAAAGACAAGCCAGGGGAAAAGTCATTTAAAAGACGAAAAACCCTATGTTAAGAGAATGTTAGGGTTAGCATTCAGAAGTCCAAAAAATGTCAGAGTAAAGATTGCCCTCCACCCATAACACTTCTTCCTTGTATGTGCATGTATATGTCACAAGGCAGTTAATTACATATACACATACTAGGTCTCAAAAACAATCTGTAGTATCATACAGATTTTCTTCTTTATAGACTTACGGAGATACATCTTGAAAGGTGTTCAGTGAGGAAGACAGGGCTCCAGCTGAGCCCTTTCAACTCTGAGTATTCATCTGGAATGGAGCAGGCTATTCCAGTGGCATCTAGCCAAATCATTGAAGGTTATGAATGATTTTCCTTAAAAAAATCCCATCTAAGGATTTCCCTCCAAAAAACTTACAAAAAACCCAACAACCCTCTCCCCCCACTATATAATGATTATACAGTTAAGAGTTCAAAAGTAAGGAAATGCTAGTCTTATGTTTGCTTATATGACATAGCCCAGCAGCGAAGAAAGAAACAAGCAGCAGTGAACCCTAAACAACTTTTCTGACATATAGCAAGTGAGATAACCATCCTGCTATTTCTATCATGTCACATCTTGATAAATGAAAGTAGAAGAGGAGTTTGGCGCAAGGGCCTATAAGGTGAATCATAATAAATGAAAAAGAGTGATGCTCTTCAAGGAGGTTTTCAAACCAAAATTAAACCTATACAAAATAAAATAACAGAGCCCTTCCAGGCACTCGTGTCTTCCTGTGTAGCGAGTTGCAGCAACAAAACAGATTGGTAGCTAATGCTTTTGGTGTCATTCACTGCTAAACACAAGGTCCACACAACACAATTTGTCTTTAAGTTGTTATTAATTGAAAAGCTACTGTGGCTGAACAACAAAGGGAAGTTGACAATTTACCTCCTTCTAGAGGCAATATATAACGAGAGAAGACAGACATGAGCAATTTCATTTCTATACTAAATCCTGTCTTATTAAAAAATAAACACAGTAGGCCACTGACATTACCTTCCACAGCTACAGCAGCATTACTTTTCTCTTTGGCTTTATTTGTGTACTCTGTTAAACCTAATCTTACTACCTATACTTGTGATTCTCTATGCAGTGTCTGACACAGAAAATCTTGGTTATAATGCATAGCAAATGACAAGCTACATATCAATCCGTTGCTTCTTAGCTTAACTTAGATTGTAAATTCTTCAGGGCAGGGATCTTCTCTTATATATTATCACAAGGCCCAGAACCTGAATGAGACTTGGGGTCACTAGAGTGACGGTATAATAATAAATACTAAAAAGGGGTAAATGTCACAGAGTAGTGGGGAAAAGATCATATGTTAGAGGTTCTGATTCGTATGCCTCTGACTGTCCTGTTCTCCCCAAATCCTGATAGATAAAGGAGGAGGAAGAAGTGGTTCCATAATTACTAGACTAGGAATGTGCTTGATCGTTTAGCTGAGTTCCCGGATTGTGGACAAGCTGTGAAGCAGGAGAGTGATTGCCAAATGCTGTGAGCTCTGCTACTTCTGGTGGTGGTGGTTACACCCAACTCACTCTATGCCTCTCTCCCTTCACTGCTGCCGCTTATTTTGTTGGTTGAGTGCCCTGAGCCTAATGATGGCTCCTGCGATGGGAGAAGGCAAAAGGACAGGATGGGCCAGATCCTGTGAGATATTCAGCTTCCATAGGAGTTCTGGGGGTGGGCTTGAGGTCTTGCAGGATTAGGCCCATGATTTGCAGCCACAAGGTCTTGTGGGATTTGGCATGAGATTTTGAGCTGGGGAGGCTCTATGCTTTTTTTGCCACCCCAAGCATGGCAGTCAGGCGGATTCGGCGCGTTTCTATGGGTGATCTGTCGGTCCCGCGCCTTCAGCATACTCGCCGCTGAAGTGGCGGGACCAGCCCTGTTTGGAGCCATAATAAGAGCCATGTGCTCAGAGCTACTTCCTGTTTGCTGGTTTCCAGCAGTGGAAGAGGAACAGAACACCCAGAGCACATGGATCATAAGCAGCAGTCTGGGAATGACCCACACCTGCTGGATTATGCAGGGTATGTGGCCGGCTGGCTGCAGAGCTGGCCCTCGGCCCCAAGGGGCAGCATGATGGGCTAACAGACCCACTGCATCCACCTGATGCAGAGGGCTATGTGTTTCCTATCCCAGACCAGAAGGTAAACAGAAAGGTCAGGAAGAGAGAGAAAAGTGCATGAGGCCAAGAAGGGAACCACGTCCTAAGCAGCCAGGAATAGGGAGACGATGCAATCCATGTGAGATTGGATCCTTGGAAAACAATGGTCAGGTACAGCCTGGGACACCCTGGTCCATGCAGCAGTTCTGGTGAGAGCAATGGGCTGGGCTCCAGGGTCAGCCCTGCTGGGAAGAACAGGACAAGGGGGGGAACATAAATAGAGGGGAGAGCTATACAACATGCTGTGTGTCTACAGGTGTGAGGAATGTGTGTGTATGGAGGCCCAACGCCCAGCCTGCCCTAGCTACCTTCCCTCCAGTCACTGGCTCCACAGATGATGGCCTTACGGATTCCAGCATCACAGCTACTTGCCCCCAGACTATGGCTGCACAGCCTCATGCCCCTCCTTTCCCTGCACAACAGCCTTTATTGCAGCAACCCAACAGGTCTACTGATGTGGATTTAATGAAAGGCTTGCAACTGGGCTTTGGGAGGGATGCGACTTTGTCTTTGTAGTGAAGACAGGGCATGCACTGGGACCAGCTCATGCCCTTCTTGCATGGTCTGGTACCCAGGAGGACACAATGGACATCATCATTATCCACCTAGGGTAAAACCACCTTGAAATGTGCTCCAGTCTTGAACTGATTTTGAAGGCTAACCAGGATATTGGATTGCTAGCAAACATGTTTTCTGGTGTGGGACTAATATGGTCAGAGATGCTGGCCCACAGGGTTTAGCAGATTGTCACATAAGGTAACTAGGGCCTGGAGGAAGGCCAACCAGAGAATGGCAACTTGGCTGGAGTCTTCGGTTATCAGACCTGGCTGCCCCCTTGTGGCAGGAACTCACTGCAGGAACTTGCTGATTTAGGCTCCAGCTCCAAAAAGATGGTCATCCTGAGGGCACCACATTATGAGATGGGGACATCGTTTCTAACCCCTGTGGGCAAAAGCAAACCCAGGGCCTGGGCACTACCCTGGGGGGACTGTCCTACCAATACACTTGATGCTGGTGCTGGCTGGAGGTTGAGGTCAACCACCAAAAAGGGGAGAGATACTTGTAGGTAAGTGGAGGAGCCCAAGGACATTCCTAGTGTGATGATTAGATCCTGCTGTTGTGGGATCCCACTATAATTGGCAAAGGCTCAATGTGACTGTGCTGGGCTGCCCCCTGTAGAAACCTTGGATGTAATTTGACTAATAAAGTTATGGCTTGGTTAAAACCTATACCATGTGTCCTTGCCTTCTTCCATGCAGTGAGCACACTAAGTGGACCCTGAGCTGAATGAGGGGTGTGTTGAGACGGCTCCCACCATGGGAGAAGGGAAAAGGACAGGATGAGATGGGCCCTGTGAGATTGTCGGCACCCATAGGACTTGTGGGGTAGGTCTCACAGAATTTGGCCTGTGATTTGGAACTATAAAGTCTTGCATGATTTGGCACAAAATTTGGAGCCATGATAAGAGCCAGGTACTCAGAGCCACTGCTTGTTTGCTTGTTTTCAGCAGTCAACCCACCTTGCCTCTCTTATGAAGGTCCCTGTGCACTGTGTGGGTTCCCTTTGAGACAGGGAAGGATTTTTTCCCCATACCACTAGACTGGGCGAGGCTAGTTGGGTTTTTCACATTCCTTTCAGCAAAACCTAGAGGTTGAGTTTGGGGCAAAGGGAGGTCTGGAATTCTCCCCCCTCCTAGAGGTCACAGTTTGTGTGAGAATTGTTGAGTTGTGAGAATTGTGAGTTGTCACAACTTTTGCCAGAGAGTGTGAGAATTGTTGAGTTGTCACAACTTTTGGCAGGGGCCCAGTGCAGGAACTCACTGATTTGGACTCCAAATCAAAAAAAGGTAAGGTAGTGGGCAGCTTGAGGGCATCTCCTTACAAGAGGAAGGCAGTATGTCTAACGCCCCTGGGGGCAAATGCTCTACTCTTGGGAGACTTCCCCCCAAATGTGCTTGATGGCAATGGTGGCTGAGGGTTGAGTTCCCCTCTTGGCTTAACCCCTGAAAAGGAGACTGATGCTATCAGGCAGATAGAAGCATCCAGAAACCCTCTTAGTGTGGTGATTGACAAAGGATCAATGGAGTGCAAGTGACTGCATGAGGCTGTTCCCTGCTAGGAACCGTGGTGGTATTTTAACTAATAAAACTGTGTCTTTGCCATTGTCCATGCAGTGAGCACACCACTGTTATTTCTTCTTTTCTGTAAAACAATACCAGATTCTTTCCCTTTCCAACTTCCATCCCACAAAGGGCTTTCAAAATAACCCTGCAAACACAGGAGATATTGCTGCACATGTATACTCTTGTACTGTTGCTTTCAGCAAACAGTCTCAACACAAATTTGCCTAAAGACAGAGTGAAAAACAGACTTTAATGGTGAGAGGGCCACCCTTATTCATGTTGAATGAAACCTTACTCTACCAATAGTCCCATTGAAATTTAGGTGTTTTTTTCATGTGTAAGAAACTACTCACCATCAGTAAGGTTACAGAAGCTGACTCCGAGTAAGGATTTCAGAATTGAGTTGGGTAAAAAATTTTCAGCCGGAACTTGTGTGTGTGTAAAAATGCAGATTTTGTGACACAAACATTTCATCAATTCCTGTCCATTTCACCAAATTGTTCGTCAAAATAACCCTATTTTTTTTTAAAGTCTATGTTTCATTGTGACAATTTGGAAATGAAATGTTTCCATTTTTTTAATTTAAAATTCTTTTTTTTTAAATAAAACATGGAAAAATGCTCAAAATCTAAGCAGAATATTTTATTTTGCGTTGGGTTTTTCGACCCAATATTTTTAAACAATTTTTTGCAACTAAAAAAATCCATAATTCATCCAGCTCTGCATTAGAATTAGGCCCAGTGTGAAATATAAATTCCTTGAAACTGCCGGTTGTATTTTCCTTTTCCTTCATGGAATTTCCATGCTGGATTGGACTGCATGCTACACAGCAGAGAGTCAGTGAGTTCCTCAGTGATCCGTACTGCAAATTAGAAAGCAAGATTTTGTCCCTCATTCACTATTGAACTAAATTTAACTTTCTCTGCTTAGTGTTTCTGAGCTCACTGCTTCCACTCCTAAGAACTGACCCATTTAGCATATGCATTTAGAGCCAAACTTTGCGTTGACTTACACCCAGGGGTGACACGGGGTATAATTCAGTGTCAAGGGTAAATAGACAGACACTTTTGTCATATTTGCCATAACAGCGTACAATGAGATATAGATTCCTAAATCGCTTAGGCAGTTTAGAACAATTTTTACACTTGATTTTTCAAACTAATTTGCAAGTATAGAGCAGGAGAGCAGATGCTGAAATGTCAGTGAAAGCCATAATAATTCCAATAGCCCAAACGGTCCAGGAGAATGAGGTTAGGAAAACTCTAGTATTTTCAAGAGCATCAGAAAACTTAGCAGACAGAGTTTTCTAACGTGACGCGTATGGACTGAAAATCACAATGCCTTGATTATGTTATTGGCTCTGCTACTAATTAGTTGCTTGACTTTTGGCAAGTCACTTAAGGGCTCAGTCCTACTTTCATTAAACTCAACGGCAAATCTCACATTACGTCAATAGGGCAGGTTCAGAGACATAACTTATGTGGGCATCAGCTTATCAGCTGTGAAATGGATATAACAATGCATATAATAGCTCTCTATGAGCAGGTTGTCTTGCTATCTGGAGTGGCTCATGTCTGTGATGACAACCTCAGGGCAGATTGTCAGGAAGCAGGACAGAGACCCCAAACTGGTTATATTCTGTTATTAGATTTCACCAACCCAGTAAGAAATGTGAACTCCTAAAGCACTAGAACAGTCTTACCATGGAGTTACAGACAGTCCCCTGGAGCGTTCCAGTCCATCTTGCCATCCAGGCAAGCTGGCCTTAGTGATAGGCAGTTGCTGTACAGCAAAGATCACAAAATATTCAGGTTGCTCCCTTACCCCAGGTCAATTTGTACCTTAGCTCTTTTACTAAACACAATGCTTGTAGCCAATCCTGTAGTTAACGAGGGCAGTGTTTCTCAAACAGGGGTCTGTGGATCCCTGGAGGTCCCCGAGGGAACTCCAGGGGGGTTCGTGGGCCCTGCTGATGAACTCCTCCCACTCCCTCCCTCCCTCCTTCAATTCCTCCCCCTCCTTCTATCTTCTGGAGGCTACTGAAGCCAAACCAGGAGATTTTAGGTGCTAAAAGTCTGGTGGTGCTGCGGGGCTAAGGTAAGCTCCCTACCTGCCCTGGAAGCAGCTAGCATGTCCCTGAGGCCCCTGGGGTTGGGAGGAGGCAGTGGGTCTCCATGCGCTGCCCTTACCCCAAGTGCCGTCTCCACAGCTCTCATTGGCCAGGGACTGTGGCCAATGGGAGCTGCAGAGGCGGTGCCTGTGGGCAAGGGCAGGGCATGGAGACCCCTGCCCGCCCCACCTAGGAGCCACTGCCAGAGCTGTGCCAGTCACTTTCGGGACCTGCCTGAGGTAAGCACCACCTCTCACCCCCTCCTGCACTCAAACTCCCTCCCAGGGTTCACACTCTGTACCACATTGTGCACCCCAACACCCTGCCCCAGCCCGGTGAAAGTGAGTGAGGGTGTGAGAGAACAAGCAACAGAGGGAGGGGGAATGGAAAGCGGGGGACAGGAAAAGATAGTATGGGGTGGGACTTTGCAAGGAGGGGTGGAGTGGGGGCAGGATTTGGGGCTGAGGGGGGAATTTAGGGGGTCCCTGAAAAAAATCAAATTGGAGGTCCCCACGTTGCTAAAGTTTGAGAACTGTTGAACTAGGGAAAAGAAATAAGAGAGTTATCACAAGATTAAAGCAAGCAAACATATACACAAATGAGTTAGTCTGTGATTTTAAAAGGTGACAGTGCTGTATTAATCTGTCATTTTTTAATATCTTTTAGGGCTAACCCAAGTTGACCCAGGGATCACTGCTTCCATTTCGTAGCTTCAGTCTTGTCAGAATCTGACCATAAAATGAGATGAAAAATTCTCTTGTCAGCTGTTTTTCTTTCTTTCTTCCAGAATTCAAGCTGATGGGAGGAGCCCTTTTGCACATAGCCTCTTCCTGGGATGGAGGGGCAATTAACCATCTTTGTTGTCCCACCATGGCTCATTTAGTTTTGATAGCCTTCTTTATGGGCAGGAGATGTAAAACAGGTTCACAGTTTTAGAGCAAACATTTATTTTAACAGTAAAAATCAAAATCTTAAATATTACCTTTTAGCAGGTGATAAAGATATTAAGACTATAACATAAGAACAGCCATACTGGGTTAGACCAAAGGTCTATCCAGCCCAATACCCTGTCTGCTGACAGTGGCCAATGCCAGGTGCGCCAGACGGAGTAAACCCAACAGATAATGATCAAGTGATCTCTCTCTTGCCATCCATCTCCACTCTCTGACAAACAGAGACTAGGGACACCATTCCTTACCCATCCTGGCTAATAGCCATTAATGGACTTAACCTCCATGAATTTATCCAGTTCTCTTTTAAATGCTGTTATAGTCCTAGCCTTCACAACCTCCTCAGGCAAGGAGTGCCACAGGTTGACTGTGCATTGTGTGAAGAACTATTATAAGTGAAATGTATGCAGCAACTTACAAGCATTGCATAAAAGATTAAACATTAAAAACACACTGTTATAAATTCAATGCACATCTTAATCATACTAAGGCTATGTCTACACAATGGAGTTAAGTCTATTTAAGTTATGACAACGATCATAATCTGCTGTAATAATATCGCTTGTGCACGTTCACATGACACTCCTTGCGTTGGCAGAGCGCATCCACATTTGGTTCTCTAGCACTGACAGAGAGAACAGTGCACTTTGGATAGCTATCCCACTGTGCAAATTGCCACCTTCTGCCTTTAGAAGTTCGGGAATGGATTGCAGTGCATCATGGGGGTGGGCTTACTGCCAGTGATGTGGTTTTCTCTATCCCTTCATTCCCTGGGATTCTGAGTATGTTTCACATCATTTTCCAACTGCCCCTGTAAACTTTTTGCACCCGCCATCTGCTTGAAAGCATGGATCCTGCACTGCTCTCCAATCTTGTGATAAGTGTTATGAATACAACATGGCTGATCCTGCAGTAGCTCACCAGGAGTCATTTTACTGACATCAATGTGGGATGATTAGGGATGCACATGTCTTCAGGAACATGGGTGTGTATAGCAAGATGCATGCAGGAACTTACTTTGCAGATCAGATGCAGATCAGAAAATTCCAATAGGTGATGTGAAAATGTTAATAGTGGTCCTGGGAGACCCAGCCTACTCCTTACTGCCATGGTTCATGAATCCTTAAGTGGAAACCTTGACAACAGCAAGGAGTGCTTCAACAACAGGCTCAGCAAGTGCAGAATGACCTTTGAATGTGTGTTTGGAAGATTAAAGGGTTGCTGATGCTGCCTTCTTGGCAGGTTAGACCTCAATGAAGAAAATATTCCCATTGTCATAACAGCTTGCTGTGCTCTGCATAACATTTGTGAAGCCGAGGGGGGGCGGGATTTCTGCAGGGGTGGAGCATTGAGTTGGATTGCCTGATGGTGACTGATTTTGAGCAGCAAGACACCAGGGCTATTCGAGGTGCTCAATGGCGGAGGGGGATTTTCAAATCAGGGAGGCTCTGAAGCAGCATTTTGACAATGAGACCCAGTAATGTGTCTTTCTGTAATGCATTCAGCCAGGCATTGTTTACTTGCCACTATGCATGACCCTTGTAATGGAGTGCTGCCTGAGAATTAATTGTAGTCTGCAAATGTGCCAATTACCCCGTGTATAAATTTCTGCTTCATCCACCATGTGCAGCACAGAAAAGAATCATTGTATTTCTAAGACTAAAATTTTATTAAATTTTATTAAACAGCAATACACACATTTCCATATCTTACAAGGGACATGACACTGAGCAGCAGTCTCTGAAATGAGGCTCTCACAGTTGTGTGTAAGTCCAGCTGTCATTATGGAACATGTCTCTAGAGATGGAATACAAGGGGTACTGAAACAGGTCAGGAACATGTGAGAAATGAAGGGTATGGAACGCAGGTCTGTATGGGTTGTAGGAGGAGTCAAGCAGGGATATGTTTGGACTGTAGTGTAATCAGGAACCTGAGCATCTCTGATGTGTCCTCCATGACCTTTATCATCTCTCCTGCACCTTTGTCCTCTCCTGACTATCCATTTTAGTTTTTCTCTCTCCCTGCTCTGTGCTTACTAGCTGCATGATCAGACAGACAATTGCAGCACTTTTTGAAACAGGGCCTCCTTACTCCTCTTTGTTCACCTCCTTATCTGACAGAGTCACTCCACCGGTATGTAGGAGCTGGCCCACAAGGGCACATCTGCAGAAGCAAAAGAACCAATGCACAGAATCAGTATTGTGAGTGTACTCACTGTCTTGAATCGTAAAAGTTACATACACTTCTTTCTCATTTTCCCTTCACAAGCACACAGCACAGCAAGAACACCAGACATGGTGAGTTCAGCCCGGGGAAGGAGGGGGTGGGGAAGGGAGGGGAAAGGGGTGGAGGTGGGACAAAAAGTCTGGGTGGTTTCAGAAGGGGATCACTACAAGTGCCTAGGGACACTACTCTGAGTACTGGCACCATTCTGCACAGGTGGGGGTGAACAAAGCTGATATTCGCATTACTGAGGGTAACCAAGGATGCAAGGGTGCGTGTATCTCCTGCATGCGTGTGGCTTCAGACTGGTTCCATATTGTCATAAACAGATGGATAAGGGTTAATGCCTCTTTTACCTGCAAAGGGTTAAGAAGTTCACCTAGCCTAGCTGACACCTGACCAGAAGAACCAATGGAGGAACAAGATGTTTCAAAAGGAAGGAGGGAAGTTTCCTTTGTTTAGAGTCAGTTTCAGTTTCAGCCGGAGTAGAAAAGATCAAGGAACCAGCCTCTTATCAGAGTAGTAAGTTTTAGAAAGGAATAAATAGATTTATGTTTATTTTCTTTTGTAACTTGTCTTTGTGCAATTAGGGGGATTATCAAATTGGGTACTCTTGTGTGTATTAAGGTTTTTGCCCAGGGGAACATCCTGTGTTTTAAATCTGTTGTCTGTGAGATCAGTTTGTATGCTGTCTCCCATAGGTTTTTTCTTTTACCTTTCTTTTCTTTAATTAAAAGCCTTCTTTTTAAGAATCTGATTGATTTTTCCTTGTTTTAAGATCCAAGCGGATTGGATCTGGACTCACCAGGAATTGGTGGGGGAAAAGAGGGGGGGATGGTTAAATTCTCCTTGTTTTAAGATCCAAGGTATTTGGCTCAGTGTTCACCAGGGACTTGGTGGAGGAGTCTCTCAAGGCTACCCAGGGAGGGGAAGGTTTTAGGGGGGAAGACAGAGTTCTCCAGATAACTCTAAAATCTGGATGGTGGCAGCGAGACCAGATCTAAGCTGGTAGTTAAGCTTAAAGGTGTTCATGCAGGTCCCCACATCTGTACCCTAAAGTTCAGAGTGGGGGTGAGACCTATGACATGGTGAGAGAAGTGGGATTTTTAAGGAACCGAGCCAATTTTTTTTTTCCTCTTTTAAGATGCTGGAGAAGCAGTGAAGGAGAAATACCCTGACACATATGCTGCTTGCTTGTGTGCTACTTTGGTTCCTGAAGAAGTAACTGCCAATTTGTGTGGCAAAGTATCCTACAATGGGGGAAGAAACAAGCAGCTCTGCCATGGAACCTTCAGCAGACGATTTCCTAGAATTTCTATGGACGATTCCCAGGAGATCCCAGTGTGCATTAGCAAACTTTCTGTAGGATCCCCACTGCATGGCTGCTTAGGGGAATAAGAAGCAGATGCAAACAGTACCTAGTGTTGTTAATTTCTATCACTTCTTTTATATGCACCATGTAACAAAATAACAGATACATCTATCTCATGTCACCGTGTAGCATCAAAGCAAAATTAGTATTTACCAGTGCTCCCCTCTCCTGCTTCGGGCATGCCAGAGCTAGCGTACTGGGACTGGATAGACCCCTCTGGAGTAAAAAAGAAGTCCTGGCTCACTATGCCATTGGACAATCCTGTCGCCTGTTCCACATCCAATTCTACTTCCTCGTCCACCACTTTAGCCTCAGGGTTGCCTCTGCAGGCCGTTGCCTCCAGTCCCCCTGAAGTAACAGTAGGGAGTGTTGGTGGTAGAGGTGGGGTTTCTGCCATGGATGGCATGCAGTTACTTGTAGAAGTGGCATGTCTTCAGTGCCACACCACAGCAATGGTTGGCTTCTCTTGCCTTCTGGTTGCCTGCCTCAGCTCCTTGATATTAGAAAATAACTGCTCCGTGTCCCCTTCTCCTCTATGCCAGAAGCAATCTGCATGTAGGTATCAAAGTTCCTATGGCTGGACCAGAGCTGCAACTGCACAGCTTCCTCTCCCATAGACCCAACAACTCCAACGTCCTCAAGCGGGAGCACATTTGCTGCAGAAAGCAAGCAAAGTCAGCTGGGAAGATGCTATGTGAACTCTATATGCTGAGCAAACAGGAAGTGGAATTTCAAAAACTCCTGGAGTTTCTAAGGGAGTGGGGCTCATGTCTGTGTACCCAGCTGAACGGCCAGATTAGAGTTGAAACTGATGACCAGACCAGTCATGATGGGCATTGTGGGATACCTCCTGGAGGTCACTTAGGGAGACATAAGCAAGTGAAGTGATACTGACTTGCTCTAACTTTGTCGCAAAAAGCTCTATGCTGCTTATTGACATGGCTTTATTATGTGGGCGTAGCAGGAGAGATAAATCAGAGGGAAGAGCATTGCACTGTGTACACCTCCACTCTTCTGTTAGCAAAACTGTTTTGTATAGATGAGGCCTAACACAAGTGAAACAAACTGGTTTCCAGTCATAGGCGCCGACTCCTATGTTTCATTCAAATTTTAACTGCTTGTGAATGGCTAAGCAGTGCCGTTTGCAGTGATGAAAAGCAAGCCAGTTCAGTAGCTGTGCTTTAAAAATTCGGTCTTAATTGACTGACAACATTAACAGCTGACTGAGAAACAATTGTGCGTGCTCAGTTAGGACCTTCATTAACAGGGTTATTTTTAAAGATTTTACTTCCCAAGCAACAGAACAAAACCACAGAGTTAAATGAAAACCATGTGATTGCCTTATACGGTAGCACAGTTTATGTTTTCACAGTTTTATAATGAAAAGATATCGGCATGATCAACAGTTCTCTAAGAAAATAAACAAAGAATCTGATCCTACACTGAAGTGAACAGGAGTCTTTCAATTGACTTTAGGGGCACCTGGATAGATCCTAGCTTTTGAAAGTTTTGGACTGTACTTTCTTCAAAGTTTAAGGTGCTTAGAGAAAGGATCATATCTTCATAGATGTTTATACAGCACCCAGAACAATGGGCCTCCCAATACTGATTGGGATAGAAGCATTACTGTAATACAAAGTGTTTTTTAAAAAAGTGAATGAAAGGAAGATGGATGTGTCTATGTTATGAAAGTCAGTTATACATACATACATTTGCAAAGATATTTATGGAAGGATTTCAGCTGTTTTAAGATTATACAAACATTCTAATAACTGATCTCTGAGTCTTTACTGTGACAAAACTTGCACTTCAATGGGAGTTTTAATTAATAGACCAAGAGATTTCTGATCACTTATGCTTTTAATCCCAGCTGAAAGACAGTATTAACTGGAATGCTGGAAGTTGAGGGTGGAGGGAAAGACCTTTTCCTGAATGGACCCATTGATTTATTCTAAATGTTGGCTTGTTAATGCTAATCTAGTACATTTATGCACATCTATTGCATAAATCCATGAATACTTCGAACAAATGCAAATATAACACTACAGTTCTGAGATAAAAGACAAAAAAAGTGAATGTTTGCATTTGCAACAAAGCCACAAAGCCAGACTTTACTGGGCTGATTTCAGAAAATCAGTGAGATATGCTTCTTAGGAAAAGAATATCACATTTTCATTAACATAAAAATGCATTATGTAGTCCCATTCCACCCAGTGAACTCAAGAAAGTCAAGCATATTTGCCAGATTCCCACAGAGAAATAAATAGAATAAAGCCACCAAGTTTTCAAGCATTTAAATTAGAGAGGCAGTGCTTTACCTGCCACTAGAAACTGTTGGTTTCATAAGGATACTTTTCATATTCAAAGCTCTTCATAAAAATTAGCTATTTATCTTCTCTACCATAACAAAATTATAAGAATTGTTTAATTTACATGGAAGGGAATTATTTCTGAACATGGATTAATGTTGCTAAGCCTTCATAAGAGCATAGAGGAAAAAGCAGGACATTCATCAAATGTCTTCAATAGCAACATTTCTAAAGATAACACATTTTTTGATGAAAAAAAACAAACACCCAAACTTTCAAGCGAGAGGCTAACAGTAATCCCCACTGGGGCACAGAACACTGCAAGTCTTTATTTTTCTTTTGGATATTACACACAGGAGTTAAAAACTGAAAGGAGAAACCTTGAGATGGTACCTTGGTATTGCGAAAATTACTGCTCACAGCTGAGCCAGATCATCCCTTTTGCAGGGTAGGAGATTGCGAACCTCCATGAGTTTCGAGTCAAGGAGTTTCCACCTGACCACTGCCTTTCAGGGATAGAAGTGGGGTTGGTCCTTTCACAGAATGAGAGCAGGATTCATGGCTGTCAGAGGCCTGGATAGCAGGAACTTTCCAGAACATCCCAGGGCTGTGCCAAAGACCATGCCTCTGGAATGTTGCTCACTTTCCGCAGTTTCCATGGGCTTGCAAGTCAGCTACTGCCTCATGAGTATCCTCCTTCCTGTGAGCTGAGGGAAAGCAGAGAAGG
Organism: Gopherus evgoodei; assembly: GCF_007399415.2. Classification (NCBI taxonomy): domain Eukaryota; kingdom Metazoa; phylum Chordata; order Testudines; family Testudinidae; genus Gopherus; species Gopherus evgoodei. The sequence continues at coordinate 35,831,425 of NC_044324.1, forward strand.
GGAAAGGTTAGATAGGGACCCACTCAGCATTATTTAATGATTCTCCCTGGGTTTTTGGGAGACTGATGACGACCCACAGCCTATGGTTGCCAACTTTCTAATTCCACAAAACCAAACATCTTTGATCTGCCCCTACCCCTTCCCTGAGATGCTGCCCCTTCTGAGGTCATTCCCCACTCACGCCAGCCCCCATCCCTCTGTTGCTTATATTTCCCCACCCTCACTCACTTTAATTGGGCTAGGGCAAGGGGTTAGGGTGTGGGAGGAGGTGAGGGCTCCAGCTGGGGGTGCAGGCTCTGGGGATGAGAGATTTGGGGTGCAGGAGGGAGCTCCTGGATGGGGACAAGATGTTTGGAGTGTGGGAGCGGGCTCAGAGCTGGGGTCGTGGGTTGGGGTGTGGGAGGGGGTGCAGGCTCTGGCCGGGGGTATGGGCTCTGGAGTGGGGCTGAAGGGCTTGGGGTGCAGGGGGTGGGGCTCAAGTGGCTTAGAATATATGAGGAAGTTTGAGGTGAGGGCTCCGGGAAGGATTTTGGGTGTGGGAGGGAGCTCAGGGCTGGGGTAGGGGGTTGGGGTGTGGGAAGAGGTGTAGGGTGCGGGCTCTGGGAGGGGACTCAAGGCTGGGACAAGGGATTGGGGTATGGGTTTGGGGGGTCTGGGAGGGGTTCTGACATGAGGTAGGGGGTTTGGCTGTGTCTGGGTGGCACTTAAATCAGGTGGCTCCCAGTCGGCAGTGCAGCACTCCATGCCTGCCCTGGCTCCACACTGCTCCCGGAAGTGTCTGGCGTTTCTGACTCCTAGGCAGAGGGGTGGCCAGATGGCTTTTCACAGTGTGTGCTTCCCACACCTGCAGGTGCTGCCCCCACCTGCAGGCACTGTGGTTCCCAGCCAATGGGAGCTGTGGAGCTGGCGCTTGGGGCAGGAGCAGTGTATGGAGCTTCCCTGGCTGCCCCTGTGCTTAGGAGCCAGATGGACATGTGGACCACTTCAGGGAAGCTGTGCAGAGCCAGGCAAACAGGAAGCCTGCTTTAGCCCCATTGTACCACCAACTGGACTTTTAACGGCTCAGTCAACGGTGCTAACCAGAGGTGCCAAGGTCCCTTTTCAACTGGGTGTTCTGGTTGAAAACTGGCCACCTGGAAACCCTACCGCAGACACTGGCCTTCCCCCACTAGCATTTTGCATAACGGAATGACACACAAAATCCTGTTCACTGAGAACACATCTCCCCCAGGCACAAAACCCTTTCCCCTCCTACTGGACACAAAGTCCGTCATATCCACTTTCAAAGCTTTGGTAAAGGGGATCACCTCAGTACACAAGAAACACCCAGTAATTACAGAACTGCAGACTAAGAATGTGCTGCTTTATTCAACTACATACAGAGTGGTGTAGCAAGGAAAACACATACTAATTAAACAGGAAGTAAGGGTATGTCTTCACTACCGGCCAGGCAGCGTTCAATCCAGTGTATCTAATCTAGATAAATCGATCCCCAAGCTCTCTCCCGTCGGGGGAGCGGTGGCAGTCGACTCACCACGGTGAGAACACCATGGTAAGTTGATCTAAGTATGTTGACTTCAGCTACATTATTCACATAGCTGAAGTTGCATAACTTAGATCAATCCCCGCCCAGTGTGGACCTAACTAACCCAGTTAATCACATTACTACAGCCATTCACTTTTAATTTACAGCCCATATGTAGTCTCTTAAATAATACAGGGCTCATCTCTATCATGGGGTAGGGTTTTTCCATGGTACCCAGGGACACCTCTGCTTGGGGTCGGGGAGGAAGACCCATTTCCCTCATTCTCCCGGTCCAGTAGTTCTCCCTCTCAGTCATTTCTGATCACACTGCATCCTCTTCTAGATTAGGCTTCTCCAGGTAGTCACCACCCGGTGGGAAAGGCTGTGGTGGTTGCACATGATGTCATCTTACGACTTGACCATAACTTAGTAAGTGGACTTTAAAAGACAAGGTCCAGTTTGCTTTAGGATAGTACCTGAATCCCCAATGGCTGGGGAATGTTGAAACTTTTGATGTAGGTCTGTTGGGTCCAGCTCTGTCAGGTTATGTTTTTGAAAAGTTTGCTTCCTCAACACTTCCCCACATGCTGTGATGGATTGAGTCCAAATGAGTTCTTATCTTCCTCCCATCAAACAATGGGATGAACTAATGCCTGTTGTAGTTTGAGGAGTTTCTAAAGGAAGCAACCCAGCTTTGTTTTCAAGCTTCCATCATCTTCATCTCCTCGTTAAAGGTCCTTACTGATCCCTCTGCTAGGCCACTGGAAGCTTGACAATAAGGGTATAGTAGGAAGAGAGCACATGTGCACATGCCTGGGGCAAGGCCCAAGGCCTAAAACAAAATCAGCAAAAGTTAGGCTATGAGCAAAAGTGAGGCCCTGTTAGAAAGCAGATGCTTGTCTGCAAGTTCAGTGTCTGGTACATGAACTTGACATAGGTATCGCTAGCATTGCTAAAACACATTGAATGAGTAAACACATTCAAGCAAGCTAGCACAAGAACACCCCAACCTACCACAAAATAAGATGGTTTGACAGAGGTGATGAATAGGGATATTTAGTTTGAAGCATCAGGAGATAAACATATCATGAAACACGTAAGGTGATACACAAGGTTTTTTTTTTATCCTAGATTGTTTGTCTCCAGGGCTAGCTCCAGGAGCAGCAAAAAAAAAAAAAAAAGAAAAAGACGAGCGGCGGCACTTCGGTGGCAGCTTAATCGTGCCAATTCTTCGGCAGCAATTCGGCGGCAGGTTCTCCCTTTCTTCCTCTTTGGCAGCAATTGGGCAGCAGATCCTCCCTCTCTTCCTCTTCCTCTTCGGCGGCAATTCAATGGCAGGTCCTCCCTCTCTTCCTCTTCAGTGGCAATTTGGCGGCAACTCAAAGAGGAAGAGAGTGAATGAGGGACCCACTGCCAAATTCCCACCGAAGACCCGGATGTGCCACCTTGATACTGGATGGAGTGCCACCCCTTTGAATTGGCCACCCCAAAGCACCCCAGCTTCCTACGCTGGTGCCTGGAGCTGGCCCCTGTTTGTCTCAATCTATAAATGTTGGGGTACCTCACCTTAACTCTTTGTCAGGCCTAGGGTGCAGCAGAAAGTCCCACTGCTGACTGAGCTGGTCCATTGTGATGGGCATACACATGTTAGTTTACCTGTAGACATTGATCCAGGGAACTAAGACTGTGATTTGTTGACAATAAACCCGTCCGAGCACCTTCACCACTGAACCAAGTCTGTAGTCTTTTTGAGCAGTTCTCCTCGGTCTGCTGCGCTGCCTATCTGTGCAGAACAAGGACAGCACATAGAGAGAACACATACACACTTGACAACAACAGTGTTACCAGCAAAAATCTAGAGCACCCTGTCAATAGGCTACCAAGGGCTCAAGGCGTGACCCGGTCAATTTAGGCACCCCCACTCTGTCCTTTCCAAGGACTCAGGTGTACGGTACCTAGCCTTACCCACTGGGCTCAGGAAGAAACCTGATCAATTTAAGTATCCACCCTTTCCCTTGGAGCTCAGGGATTTACGGGTCTGCAGAAACTTTTCGCAGTGAAAAAGCCTTAAACAGCTGTGTTCTAAACATCTATTGATTAGCAACTGTCATAAATAGATAGCTAAGGGTTAACGTCTCTTTCACCTGAAAAGAAGTATCTGAAACACCTGACCAGAGGACCAATCAGGAAACAGGATTTTTTCAACTCTGGGTGGAGGGTTTTTTGTGTGTGAGTCCTTTGTTCTGGGTCTTCTGCCTGACTCTCTCTCGGCTATGAGGGGATTTCTATTTTCCTGCTTTCTAATCTTCTGTTTCCAAGTTGTAAGTACAGAAATCATAAAAACAATAGGGGTTATTGTTTTTTCTTTTGTATTTACATGTCTATAGTTGCTGGAGTGCTTTGAATTGTATTCTTTTTGAATAAGGCTGTTTATTCAATATTCTTTTAAGCAATTGACCCTGTATTTGTCACCTTAATACAGAGAGACCATTTTTATGTACTTTTTCTTTCTTTTTATATAAAGCTTTCTTTTTAAGACCTGTTGGAGTTTTTCTTTAGTGGGGGACTCCAGGGAATTGAGTCTGTGCTCACCAGGGAATTGGTGGAAGGAAGAAGTCAGGGGGAAATCTGTGTGTGTTAGATTTACTAGCCTGACTTTGCATTCCCTCTGGGTGAAGAGGAAAGTGCTTGTGTTTCCAGGACTGGAAATAGAGAGGGTGGACTCCCTCTGTTTAGATTCACGGAGTTTGCTTCTGTGTATCTCTCCAGGAACACCTGGAGGGGGGAAGGGAAAAGGTTTCTTTCCCTTTGTTGTGAGACTCAAGGGATTTGGATCTTGGGGTCCCCAGGGAAGGTTTTTGGGGGGACTAGAGTGCCCCAAAACACTCTAATTTTTTGGGTGGTGGCAGCTTTACCAGGTCCAAGCTGGTAACTAAGCTTGGAGGTTTTCATGTTAACCCCCATATTTTGGACGCAAAGGTCCAAATCTGGGACTAGGTTTATGATAGCAACACACACAGAATACTTATACCAAGCAAATCTCTTATGCTCACCGCTCCCAATATACAAACATATTTCACCCGCTTGTGTCATAAACAGATAGCTAAGGGTTAATGTCTCTTTCACCTGGAAAGAAGTAACCTGAAACACCTGACCAGAGGACCAATCAGGAAACAAGACTTTTTCAAATCTGGGTGGAGGGAAGTTTGTGTGTGAGTCCTTTGTTCTGGTCTTGTGCCTCTCTCTCTCTCAGCTATGAGAGGATCTCTGTTTCCTGCCTTTCTAATCTTCTGTTTCCCAGTTGTAAGTACAAAATATCAGATAGTGATTTATATGTTTTTTTTTTGTATTTACATGTGTGTAGTTGCTGGAGTGCTTTGAATTGTATTCTTTATTAATAAGGCTGTTTATTCATATTTCTTTTAAGCAATTGACCCTGTATTTGTCATCTTAATACAGAGAGACCATTTTTATGTATTCTTTTTTTCTTTTTACATAAAGCTTTCTTTTTAAGACCTATTGGAGTTTTTCTTTAGTGGGGAACTCCAGGGAATTGAGTCTGTGCTCACCAGGGAATTGGTGGGAGGAAGAAGTCAGGGGGAAATCTGTGTGTGTTAGATTTACTAGCCCGACTTTGCATACCCTCTGGGTGAAGAGGGAAGTACTTCTGTTTCCAGAACTGGAAATAGAGAGGGTGGACTCCCTCTGTTTAGATTCACGGAGTTTGCTTCTGTGTATCTCTCCAGGAACACCTGGAGGGGGGAAGGGAAAAGGTTTCTTTCCCTTTGTTGTGAGACTCAAGGGATTTGGATCTTGGGGTCCCCAGGGAAGGTTTTTGGGGGGACCAGAGTGCCCCAAAACACTCTAATTTTGTGGGTGGTGGCAGCTTTACCAGGTCCAAGCTGGTAACTAAGCTTGGAGGTTTTCATGCTAACCCCATATTTTGGATGCTAAGGTCCAAATCTGGGAATAGGTTATGGCAGCTTGCCAGTCAGGAGTCATTCATCTAGGGGTCCCCAATGATGCCCCTGCTCATCACGGTTGTGCAGAGGGGTCAGAGTTCCAGCAGCTTGCTGTTGAACTGAGGTCCGGAAATGGTTTCCAAAGAGCATTGTTTTTCATTTACTTTATATAGCTAAAGCTAGCTCCCTCCTTCAAATTTATTAAACCTATCACATTAGCCACACTCCTAAATAACAAACTTTTACCCAATTACGCACTGGTACCTATGTGTCCTCCTTACCACCCAAGTTTTTACATTTGATCTTTCATGCCCAAAATGTAATTTAGTTGTGACCTTCTCTGTTTATGCAGATGGTCAGTTAAAGCTAATCTAACCATCTGTTGAGTCTCTTCCTGTATTCTCCCTAATTTCTCAGAGCCTGAATGTTTCTACTTTTTAATCTTATTGGTTATAACTCTCATTAGAGATATTCCTGAGATGGAGGTGCTTTATCAGCAGCAGAATGTTCTTTTTTCAATTTTGATTGTGAACTCCCTGAGTTTCACTCCCCCAGTATGGGTTGGGGGTGATCAGGTCGCAGGCCTACAACAGAGAAGTTTGAATATGTTTAATGTCATATTTGCTCATAAAGTTTTTAAACTCCATGCCTGTAAAATTTGGTCCATGGTGTGTGACAAATACTCCTGTTCAACAGTTTCATTAAAGATCTGGATGATGGGATGGATTGCAACTTTGTGGATGACAGTAAGCTGAGGGGAGAGGTAGATATACTAGAGGGTAAGGATAGGATCCAGAGTGACCTAGGCAAACTGGAGCATTGGACCAAAATAAATCTGATGAGGTTCAACAAAGACAAATGCAGAGTCCTGCGCGTAGGGCTGAAGAATCCCATGCACCACTATCGGCTGGGGACCAACTGGCTAAGCAGCAGTTCTGCAGAAAAGGACCTGGGGATTATAGTCGATGAGAAGCTGGATATGAGTCAGCAGTGTGCCCTTATTGCCAAGAAGGCTAATGGCATATTGGACTGCATTAGTGGGAACATTGCCAGCAGATCGAGAAAAGTGATTATTCTCCTCTATTCGGCACTGATGAGGCCACATCTGGAGTATTGAGTCCAGTTTGGGCCCCCACTACAGAAAGGATGTGGGAAAATTGGAGAGAGTCCAGCGGATGGCAACAAAATTGATTAGGGGGCTAGGGCACATGACTTATGAGGAGAGGTCAAGGGAACAGGGCTTGTTTAGTCTGCAGAAGAGTGAAGGAGGATTTGATAGCAGCCTTCAACTACCTGAAAGGGGGTTCCAAAGAGGATGAAGCTAGCTGTTCTCAGTGGTGGCAGATGACAGAACAAGAAGCAATAGTCTCAAGTTACAGTGGGGGAGGTCTAGGATGGATATTAGGAAACACTATTTCACTAGGAGGGTGGTGAAACACTGGAATAGGGTTACCTAAGGAGGTGACTGAATCTTCATCCTTAGAGGTTTTTAAGGCCTGGCTTGACAAAGCCCTGGCTGGGATGATTTGATTGGGGTTTGTCCTGCTTTGAGCAGGGGGTTGGACTAGATGACCTCCTGAGGTTTCTTCTAACCCTGATATTCTATGAGTCTATGATGAATTTTTGTATTCTGAAAATGATAGTTAGATCTCTAACTGAAAACAGCCCCATCCAGCTTTAGTCAGTGATCTGGAGACATAGCCAATTGCCCATTCTCTGAGAAAATTGTCCCTATATCATATATCAGGAAGCATCGCAGGATAGGATTAATCCTTTGCCTGGGGTCAAAATGAACTAGTTTAAAGATTTTGAGTAGATTTTAGTGTCCTGGAAAGCTCTCTCTTCCTATTTCTCCTCCCAATACCTGGGAAGCTTCTTCCTTAGGAGTTGATGAAAGGGCTATAAAAGGACTGAAGCATTTAGAAGAGACCTGTAATAATAATTTATCATACCAAAGTAGGCTTGTAGCTCAGCTGTGTTCTAAGGGGCAGGAGCCTGATTAATTGCTCTGATGTGATCTGCTATAGAGTGAATCCCCTCATTGTCTATTCTGTAGCCCAGGTACACCACTCTGGTCTCATAATGACTCTTGATCCTTAATCTCTTTAGGAGCCCTTAAACAGTGGGTGGGACTCTTCAGGGTTTTAAAAAGCCATCTCCAAAGTGACTCTGGGTGGCCTTCCCGCTCGGCTCCATGCTCACCCTGGTCCCCACCATGCTGCCTGCTCACCAACTTCTGGCCCTCGGGCCCCGTGCCCTGTACCTGCCCGGCCTCCAGGCCTCAGCTCATTCTTATGCCGAGGCTGCCGCCAGCCCAGCCCAGATGTCCTTCACCTTCGCCTTGCCCACGCAGGTGTTATACAACTGAGCCATTGTGAAGCAGGTGGATGTTCCCGCACTGAGTGGCTCCTTTGGCATCTTGTCAGCCTATGTTCCCACCCTTCTGGTCCTGAATCCCGGAGTTGTGACATCTTTGCCGAGGATGGCACAGCAACCAAGTACTTTGTGCAGCTGCTGGCAGAAGAGGTGGCCACTTTGGACATGCTGGATCTCGCTACTGCTAAATCAAATCTGGATAAGGCCTTATCTCACCTGGCTGCAGCACCTGCCGGAATGGCTAATGTAGAAGCCCAGATTAATGTAGAGGCAGGTAAGGCCCTTGTAAAAGCCTTGGAGTAATTAGAGGATTCTGTGGTCAATGTACAGAAGCCATGGACTGGGGCTGGGCCTGGCTCCCCTCCTCCTCCACTTGTTTGTACAGATGGCATGAGACAGATTGATGCCGTATATCGCTTTGATCAATTAAAGAAAACAAAAGTTTCCCAGGAAAAAAAAAATGACCAGAGGAGCCAGTAAGCAAGAGCTGAAAACAGGGGCATTTTGCAAGGGAGTTTAGAGAGGGAGTGAGTAAGAACCAGATATACCAAGCATTCTCTAAATGTAGGTGAAGAAACACTTTCCTCCGCCCTCCTCCCCCCACCCAAAAAAAAAACCCGACAACCACCAAACAAAAAAAATGCTGCAAAATTGAAAAATAATGCAGGCAGAAGTCCAGCAGCAGAACAAGTATTACCAGTTAATCACACTGAATTCATGTCTGATTACATGCTTTGTGAGTGGGTGACACGTGTGCATTTGGTGCAAGCAGCTTATGGCCCTCAGAGACAGACAGATTATGGGCTCTAGACGACAGAGTGGCTGAGCTGGAGGAACTAAGGGAGACAGAGAGATCCATAGCTGAGACTTCATGGGATACAGTATAGAAGGTCCTCCCCTAGTCTGGCCACTTCTGTGCTGTTGAGGAGGATGAAAGTCTCAGGAAAGGAGAACATCAAACTGGAATAGAGGGAAATGATCTCCTAGTTGGTGCCCTCCTTCCAAATGATGTCATGGTACCCTCTCGCACTGCCGGTACTTCTCTGGGAGAGGGGGACAACAGTTATTAGAAACAGACAGGTAATAGTAATGGAGGATTCAATTTTTAGAAATCTAGATAGTTGGGTTTGTGATGACCAGGAGAACCTCATGGTAAATTCCTTGCTGTGTGTGAAGGTTGCAGATCGCTCAAGAAATCTAAACAGACATATGCGCAGGTCTGGGGAGGAGCTTGTGGTCATGGTACATTTAGGTACCAATCACATTGGGAAAGGTAAGCCTGGAGGCCAAATTTAGGCTGTTACTAAGAGACTGAAGTGAAGGACCTCCATGGTAGCATTCTCTGAAATACTTCCAGTTCCAAGAGTAGGGCCAGGTAGATAGGCAGAACTGCATGGTCTCAATCCATGGATTTGATAAGGATAAGGAGGAGGGTTTTATGGGTTTTTTTTTTGTTTATTTGTTTTTGTTTATTTGTTTTTAGGAACTGGGGAAGCTTTTGGGAAAAGAGGAGCCTATACAGGAAGGATGGGCTCCATCTAAACCAAAATGGAACTAGATTGCTGGCATGTAAAACTAAAACAGAGGCCTGGGAGAAAAGCCAACAGATATATCCCTTACAGGAGGATCTATTAATGGGGATTTTCTATATCCTAATAAAGAAGAATGGATGGAAGATGGTAGGAGCTGAAGAGAAACAGTCAAATGAAAAAGAGTCCCATGCAATTATATCACATGAAGGCAGACAAGTAAGTTCTTGTATACAACTGCAAGAAGTCTAAATCCTAAGATGGTAAACTTGAGTGCCTGGTATTAAACGAGGATATTGGTATAATAAGCACCAGAGAAACTTGGTGGAACAAGGATAATCAAAAGGGACATGGTAATGCCAGGGTACAAAATATATAGGAATGACAGAGTAGGTCGTGCTGCTGAGGGAGTGACACTATATGTGAAAGAAAGCGTAGAGTCAAATATAATAAAAATCTTAAATGAATCAACTGTACCATAGACTCTCTATGGATGGGAATTCCTATTTCTATAGTATTGTTTTTCAAGCAACTGGGGGTGGCAGGAGGTACCAAAGAAGAACACCACAGTAGCATTTATCTCCAAAAATGGGAACTACATAAAAATAAGGAAGCTAGTTAAATGGAAATTAAAAGCAACAGTCACAAGAGTGAAATACCTGAAAGTTGTATGGAAACTTAAAAAAAACAAAAACCAAAACAGAAAACACCATAATAGAGGCTCAAATTTAATGCATTGCCCAAATTTAAAAGAAAAAAATAGTAGGTGTACCAAAAAAATGCCACCTTGACTAAACAGAGTGAAAGATGGTTACAGACAAAGAAACATCTTTTAAAAATCCAAAGTCAAATCCCACTGAGAAAAAAGTAGAAAGAAGCATAAACTCTGACAAGTCAAGTGCAAAAGTATAGTTAGGCAGGCCAAACATTTATTTTAGGAGTAACTAGCAAAAGATATAAAAACTAACAGGAAAAAACAATTAAGTACATCAAAAGCAGGACGCCTGCCAACAATCAGTGGGACCAATAGGCGATCAAGTTGTTAAAGGAACATTTAAGGAAGACAAGGCCACTGCAGAAAAGCTACATGAATTCTTTGCTTCAGTCTTCACTGTAGCGGATGTGAGGTAGATTCCCACACCCGAGCAATTCTTTTTAGGTGACAAGACTGAAGAACCATTAGGAAAGAGATATTTACTGTCTTATTATCTATCATAATGTCACCATATAAACCTTGAATACTGGGCACAATTCTTGTCACCCCAGCTCAAAAAAGACATTAGAATTGGAAAAGGTACAGAGAAGGGCAACAAAAATGATTAGGGATATGGAACATTTTCTTTATGAGGAGAGATTAAAGAGTCTGGGACTACTAATCTTAGAAAAGAGATGACTAATGGGGGATATAATAGAGGTCTATAAATCATGACTGATGTGCAGAAAGTGAATAAGTGAAGAAAGTGAATTTACCCCTTCACATTACACAAGAACCAGGGGTTACCCAATGAAATTAATAGGCAGGAGGTTTAAAGCAAACATGAGGAAGTATTTCTTCACACAACACAGTATCAGCCTGTGGAACTCATTGCCAAGGGATGTATAACTGGGTTAAAAAAAATCAAAAATAGTTCATGGAGGATGAATTATTACTTAGACAAGTTAGAGGTCTTCAGATCACCGGGGCCTGATTAAATGCATCCTAGAATACTCAAGGAGCTGGCTGAGGAGATATCTGAGCTATTAGCAATTATCTTTGGAAAGTCAAGGAAGACTGAAGACATTCCAGAAGACTGGAAAAGAGCAAATATAGTGCCATCTATAAAAAAGAGAAATAAGGACAACCCAGGGAATTACAGACCAGTCAGCTTAACTTCTGTACCCGGAAAGCTAATGGAGCAAATAATTAAGCAATCAATTTGCAAACACCTAGAAGATAATAAGGTGATAAATAATAGTCAGCATGGATTTGTCAAGAATAAATTGTGTCAAACCAACTTGATAGCTTTATTTGACAGGGTAACAAGCCTCGCGGATGGGGGGAAGCGGTAGATGTGGTATATCTTGGCTTTTAGTAAGGCTTTTGATACCGTCTTGCATGACCTTCTCATAAACAAATTAGGGAAATATAACCTAGATGGAACTAGTATAAGGTGGGTGCATAACTGGTTGGAAAATTATTCTCAGAGAATAGTTATCAGGGGTTCAGTGTCATGCTTGAAAGGCATAAGGAGTGGGGTCCTGCAGGGATTGGTTCTGGGTCCGGTTCTGTTCAGTATCTTCATCAATGATTTAGATAATGGTATACAGAGTACACTTATAAAGTTTGCAGACAATACCAAGCTGGGAGGGGTTGCAAGCTCTTTGGAGGCTAGGATTAAAATTCAAATTGATCTGGACAAACTGGAGAAATGGTCTGAAGTAAATAGGATGAAATTCAATGAGGACTAATGCAAAGTACTCCACTTAGGAAGGAACAATCAGTTGCACACATACAAAATGGGAAATGACTGCCTAGGAAGGAATACTGCAGAAATGGATCTGGGACTCATAGTGGCTCACAAGCTAAATATGACTCAACAGTGTAATGCTGTTGCAAAAAAAAGTAAAAATCTTTCTGAGATGCATTAGCAGGAGTATTGTAAGAAAGATGTGATAAGCAATTCTTCTGCTCTACTCCATGCTGAATAGGCCTCAACTGGAGTATTGTGTCCAGTTCTGGGGACACTACCCATCTTTCCTGAAATGGAACAATTGGAGAAAGTCCAGAGAAGAGCAACAAAAATAATTAAAGGTCTAGAAAACATGACCTATGAGGGATGATTGAAAAAATTTGGTTTGTTTAGTCAGGAGAAGACAAGACTGAGAGGGGACATGATAATAGTTTTCAAGTATGTAAAAGGTTGTTACAAGGATGAGAGAGAAAAATTATTCTTCTTATCCTCCAAAAAGCAATGGGCTTAAATTGCAGCAAGGGCAGTTTAGGTTGGACATTAGGAAAAACTTCCTAACTGTCAGAAACAAGGAATCTGGTGGCATCTTAAAGACAAACAGATTTATTTCAATCTAAGCTTTCATGGGTAAAAAACCTCACTTCTTCACATGCATCTAATCCTAACCCTAACTGTCAAAAGTGGTTAAGCACTGGAATAAATTGCCTAGGGAGGTTCTGGAACCTCCATCATTGGGGATTTTTAAGAGCAGGTTGGACAAACGCCAGTCAGGGATGGTGTAGATAATACTTAGTCCTGCCTTGAGTGCAGGGGACTGGCCTAGATGACCTCTTGAGGCTATTAGCCAAGGCTATTAGCCAAGCTGGTCAGGTTGTCCCTAAACTTCTGACTGCCAAATTCTGGGACTAGATGACAGGAGATGGATCACTTGATGATTGCCCTGTTTTGTTCATTCATGCTGAAGCATCTTGCATCAGTCACAGTCAAAGACAGGATACTGGGCTAGATGGACCATTGGTTGGACCAGTATGGCCATTCTTATAGATGTTATATGTTCTTTATTAAAAAATCCCTTACTTTGTTGTAAGCAAAGTCTCATGGCCTTCAAATATTTGAAATACCTTTGCCAGTGTTGAGAATGGACTTACTTAGGTGCGTGTCCAGAGTACTGTGTTTTGCTAGGGTCTAATTTGAGCATTTCCTCCTAATTCAGTTTTAGTTCTTGCAACCAATCTCTGCCTAACGGATTTTACATTTGTCCCCAGGTCATTAGGGGTCAGGAATGAGGGTGGTCAGGTCCACTGGTTGGAGCAGGAGTCAGGGTTGGGAAATGGAACTGAGGCTCAGAACCAGAGTCAGAAGCTAGATGCCAGAGCCAAGTTTAAGACCAGAGTTAGCACCAGGAATCAAAACCAAGAGTCAGAAGTCTGTTACCTGGAGTCAAGGAAGGCAGAGCAGAGCTGGGTCTGAGGCAGGACTGAGGCTGGGATAAGGCAGGTGTAGCCCCCTTCCTATTCACTGGCTCGGTATGAGGTTGTTCAAGATAGGAGAAGCCTGCCTTGTAACTTTTTACACAACTTTGGTAAACTGGGTCTGAGGCTCCTTTGTGTTGTGTGTTAGTGTGTGTTCACCTCAGACCAGACCCATTTAGACAAATCACCAGGAACAAGGCTTTATTTTCGAAAGAAAATAGAACAGTATTATAGTCCAGCAGTCTCCTCTCTGCTTGCCTGCTATGTGCTCTCATCTCAGTCAGTGTTGAGACTTACTGCTGGTGGGGGGAAGAGGTTACATCCTGGTAGGAGCCAGGAAATTCTCCCAACATGCAGAAGTTTGTTGTCTACAACATGTAGTTCCCCTGGCTGCTGTTGAAGCACACTGGACCTTGCGCTACACAAGGATGCAGGAACAAAGCAGGATCTGTCTCAGAATCAAGTCAAGGATTTGCCTTGTTGCACAAACAGTCTACTAGTGTTTCCCATAGGCCCAAAATAGCATGCTGGGGGCAATAAAGAACATGGTAGGCTCTGCTAGTCAGGGCCTCTGTGGGCAGGACATCCAGTGCTACTTGGCTCCACAATGCTCACAGCACAGGGATATGCAGACCCAGGTCCTAGCCCAGCAGATCTTCACCTCAGGAGTAATAACTTTTTCTTTACAGGGACAAGCACAAAACCTACCACCTGTATGGGTTCTCCAATGTATGTGTGCAGTGTCACTTTTATATTCAATCCTGCTTTGCACTGCTGATCTGTATATAACACCAACAGACCCCAATTGTCAGTGGGCAGGATTGAACCTAGGGACTCTAGAGCTCAGTGAATGAGCCTCTACTACATGAGCTAGAAGCCCTATGGCCCTTAGCTAAGGTTGTAGCAGACTCAAGCTCTAAGTGGTCTTGGTGCCACTACAGGGAACAGAACACCACACCCAGGAGGTGTTACATGTATATTCATTGCTCACTGTAGCTGAAGTCTCTTTATCTAATTCCATTTGGACTGACTGATTGTTTAACTATACCATTATTTCCTAAGATCCCATTTCTTCACTTTTAGACAATACACAGTATGTAACACATTTTCTGTCCCCCCCCCCACCAAGGTAAAAAGCCCTCTGCTTTCTCTGATCTTTTGTAATCTACCCTCCTGTGCTTGATAGTCACCTTTGCTTTTTCTGGTCATGTGTCCAATCTTGAGGCATTTGTAACACTGAGCTGTTTTAAGTTTATAAAATGAAGCAATATGAGCTCCTCCACAGCATAAATACCTCTCAGGAGTCTGAGTCTCTTGCTGCTGGCCTTGTATTTTTATTGAGTCAGTTTGATTTGCCCTGAATTCTAAGTGAAAATGCTGTACTTTTTTTAAAAAATGCTGCTTCCATTGTTGTTGCTAATTCTACTGCTTTCAGCCAGGTTGAGTTCTCCTCTGCCAGCAATCTTCTTTGAATTCTCTCATTATCAAAGCCACAAACAAATCTGTCCTGCGGAATGTGCTCTAGGACTTTTCCAAATGAACAATATTCCATTAATCTTTTTAGCTCTGACACATACACAGATACAGTTTTGCCTTGATGCCTCATTCTAGTATGAAACTTGAAATATTCCACAATAATGTTTAGCTTTAGGGTGTAGTGCTCTGTTAAGGTATTTTGCAGGTTTTCTAAACTTTTATCTCCAGGTTTCTGAGGTTGTAACAAACTCCTTAAGCAAGAGTAGGTTTTGCAACCACTGACCCTGAGGAAAATTGGTCTCCATTTGTCCTCATCTATAATCTCATTGGCAAGAAAATAGTGTTCCAATCTTTCCAAATATTGCTGACTCTCCTCATTTTCTGCATTAACTGAGGAATTTTACCATACATTGCTATTCTTACGTTCTTCCTTGTGTAACACTTCTGCCAGATGGAGTCAGTAACAAGGGTTGGGTTCAATATCTAGGGATTCCTCTTAATACAAAGCAGAACCGGCTAGAGCCCCCACTCTGTAATGTGGGAAAATGAAACACCACTCCTGGGCTCCTCTATGAGGCAACACTTCATAGAATTATAGATTATTAGTGTTGGAAGGGACCTCAGAAGATCATCTAGTCCAACCCCCTGCTCAAAGCAGGACTAATCTCCAAATGGTCCCCTCAAGGGCTGAACTCACAACCCTGAGTTTAGCAGGCCAATGCTCAAACCACTGAGCTATCCCTTCCTTGCTTGCAAGCACTAAGCCTGTGCATTACAAAGGAAAACGTAATAAAAGGGAAAGGGAACCCAGCATTAGTTTGGTAAAAACACCACAAGCACAATTTGGAAGCATGTAATCCTAAGCAAGCACTCACCCCACAATGCATTGGGCAGTGTTGTGATGTGAAAGTCTGACAAATGAATGTCCCTTTAACACGCCACTCCTGTTTCTTTCTGCTTCACTCCACTTACAGTTAGTTGTCCTTGGTCAAGGAAGATCCAGATTTCAGAGAGTCATTCACCTCCCAGCCCTGAAAAGGGAGGAGGAAGTTCACCAAGCAATGTATCTGCTGCCAATTTTGCAACTTGCTCACTGCTGCTGCTATCTGTGCTACCACATGCTATCATACTCTACCACAGCCACTGTTATCTCTGCTGCTGCTGCTTTGCCACTTCTGCAAATCTGCATTCTGAGGGTCCACCCCTTATCTGCTGAAATCACTAAGAACTGAGCTTTACATCTCAGCTGCTACTCCTTCAGTGTCTTTCATACAACACTATCCCTCCACCTCATCTAAGACTTAGTCCCTACATCTACTCATTAGTGATTTCAACTCTAGCAATCTCTGAACAGAAATAAGGACTCTTAACTGAGGCCTATCAGCTCTGTCTTATACACTGGAAAAAGGAGGACCAAATGGCATTTAAGCATCAGCTATGCCTTCAAGTAGGAACACCTGTCTCCACCCCCCCGCTACATTTTGCTGAAATTTGGCATTTCTATCCTGCTACTGAGAAAGTCAGTTTCAATCTCGGGTGACCCCCTCAATCAGCATATACTAAGTGTAGTTCAGCTTCCCTTGTCTCATACAATAAGGATAAAATTTCATTACCCCAGCATTTGATACAAAAGTGAATTGTAACCCCAAATCAGCCAACATTGATTCCTTTGGCAAAGCAGCTCTGGCAGCTGAACACCTAGGCAGAAAAAGTGCGTCTATGTAGATATGGCTTGGTTCTGAATCTTCCTCCTTCCCCCACCCCCGTTTGTCACTAGATGTCAGGGGAGAGCTCATTTAGACCCTGCTTATGCTTGTGAACCAGTGAATCCTCATCAGCCCCAGGGAGCTTGGTAGACAATCATTAATGTACTACTGTGGGCAAGCTACACATGATAGACCAGGATGATCTGACCACCACAGGATGAAGTGGGGGTGGGGGAATGGAAAAAAAATAATCAAAGCCCAAATAATAGGCAGTATTAGTGATAAAGGGCATATCAGAAATTTAAATTATTATTTATACTCAAGCCTTTTAGACCCATTTCTCCATCATTTTCTCACATCTTGGCAAGTTTTCTTGGGAAGGCAGCCCCCAGCCTTTGCCTGCTTTGCCCAAACCCAAGTACCTTTTGTCAAGCAGGTGTTTGTATCTTTGCCTTTCCCAAGAGGATTCTTTTCCTTAGGCACTTTATCCTCCCCATTTGCTAAAGCACATCCTCCCCCTTATCCTTTGAAATGAGCTGGGTTGGGTTTATATAGGTCCAGACCCATTCCATTTTTAGGGGCTACTTATAGGAATGCCTAATTAGAGATAGCTGTTTCCCTCCACTCACATCATGTGAGAAGTTTACTCTACCACATTCCTCATCACCAATTTTGTCAAGGGTCCACTCAGTGCATTAGAAACACATCACTTATAGTTTTGCAGGCTGAGAATGTGCTGCTTTATTCAACTACATACAAACAGAATGGGGGAGGGTATACCCACTAACTAAACTGGAAGTAAGAGAAGGGTGGATCATAGCTCCAGCCCATAATACTCAAAGTAACCCAGTTAAACTCTGGATAACCACTTTACTACAGAACCCCCCCCCACCTAATCTGTTGCTGAATCCAATTAAGCAGAGCAGCCACTATGATTTTGTGACTAGGAGGGGAGGAGAACAGAAGAGCTACAATGAGAGAGTAATGTAGTCCCAAAGGTGGGCAATGCTCATTGAGAGAGTGCATAAGCATAGGAATGGCTTGCCAACTACAGAACCAGTTTCTCCTCTCTTGGTTTTCACACCTCAACTGCTAGAACAGGGCCTCATCCTCCCTGATTGAACTGACCTCGTTATCTCTAGCTTGCTTGCTAGCATATATATACCTGCCCCTGGATATTTCCACTACATGCATCTGAGGAAGTGGGTATTCACCCACGAAAGCTCATGCTCCAAAACGTCTGTTAGTCTATAAGGTGCCACAGGATTCTTTGCTGCTTTTACAGATCCAGACTAACACGGCTACCCCTCTGATACTAAGCATAGGATGTGTTGATTCAGTGTATCTTATAATCAGCTTCCATAAACTAGGATCTTGTGTAGTGGAACCTCCCCTGTGCAGTAACCTCAAGGGATATCAGTGGAATTAATCTATTCTGGGGCACAGAGGGTTGCTGCAGCACTGTAGTATAAATTGCTCCTCCCTGCATCAGGATTAGTGAATATCACCCACAATTTTCTGGAGAGGTCCAGAGAAAACAAAAACAAAAAACTCTATATCTGGGTTTAGGATTCCATGAGTGAAAGTTAATAAAGCAGAGGGTTACTTGGTGGTGGTGGTGTTTATTTAAATTTCCAATATTAAGCATCAGAAATGCAGTTACTGCAGATAGGAAATGCTCAGTTTTATTGGCATCTATCCCATGTTCTACAAAAGAAAGCTTCAGTAATGTCCACTCTGAGTTTAGGGATAAGTATATGTTAGATTCTGAAAACAGACACAAAGCATACATTTCACTTTGCGCCTAAAGGAAGAGGAGAAAGTGTTACAAAAGGCAGGCTTTACAAATGCTTATAAGCCACTTGTTTCCCTATACCAGCTGTTTGACACTAGCTTTCTCTTTGAAATTATTTTTACTTTATGTCCTCAGTCATACAATGCCTCTGCTTCTGAAACGTTAATGTCTTTTTGTGTGTAAAACAAGGCTGGCTTATCCTTTCTACCATACTTTTAGCAGGCACTTAGGTCTTTGCCAGTGCTAATAATGTTTAGGACCCCCACAGTTGACTGGGGGTGGCGTGGGGACAAAAAATAATCCCTCCCTGCCTTCTCACTTACAGAGAATAAATGCTCCTTGTGACTCACACTGTTTTAGTTCTCTTGAACACCACTGTCTTTTTTTCCTTCAGAATTGAAGTAAATTTACAAGGGTTTTTTAGAAGGAGAAAAGTGAAAAGATTGTTTATTCTCCAAGCACACCATGTTGGCTTCTTCGAGCAGCAGTCATTGTTCAGTAACTACATTCCCTGCTGAACTCACAAATTGAATGCAAGGAGGTGGTGCGAAGATGGTGGGAAGGTTAGATAAAATGGCAAGTTGTGCCAGTGAGTCCCACAATGAGGATAATGTATTATTTAGTTAGTGTTTGCAGCTGCACTTGACATTTTACAACATGTAGAATATTGCCACAAGCAAAGCTCCAGAATTCTTGTCCTGAAGAGTTTACAACTGAGCAGCACTTAGGGGAACTTAGATGGGACTTCGGGGTTCCATTGTCAGGCAACAAGTTAATTATCATTATTATTAAGAGTGATGTGGGCATGGTCACATGTGGGCATTGCTGAATGGGCTGATATTCTGAATATAGATCTCAGGGTGGTTGACATACAATAATTGAGAGGCTATTCCAAGCATAAGGGACCAAATGTAACGAGACATGAAACTGAGGAAAGCAAAAAGACAAAATGTTAGATCTAATTGTTTCCTTTCCTTGTGATTAGGTTTGGAAGTTTAGATTTTTGTCTGCATATGTCAATAAATAATCAAAATTTACATACAGGCAAAGTCAGAAATATGCTGCTTAAGAACTTACTAGAATTTGATTTGAGGGTGTTTACTTTGCATGTTTTGACATGTGATAGTGATAATTTGTGTTTTGACAATTGGAAAGTTTAACACTTTTAATCTCATCTTCTACAGTCATTAAAGCATCATTGTCTGATCCTGTCCTTCCTAATTTTCTGCAGCTATGAAACTTTAAATGCATAAAAATTGAAAAAAATGCTTAAGCCCCATAATTCTGCACAACAGTAAACATTTAAATAAACCAAAAAAGTGCTTAAAATAAACATTGATATTATCCATCAAAATTATTTAAAAAAAATCAAACTCTGCCTAACCTGCTTGTGACCCACCACAGGGACCAGCCACAGCCATGGTCCCTGTACTCTCCTAATGTCCTCGCTATTCCTTGAATGCTGCTTGGGGCACAGCTGTCCTCCAAAGGGGCTGTGGAGTGGCAGGACCATAGCCTTGTTCTTTGCCCCCTGCACTGGTCAGCAGAGCTGGCTAGTCAGAGAGGGGAACGTATGCTGCATTCTTTAAGGGATGGTACAGTAAGCATATGCACCAGGGAGCTCCCCAAAGATGAGTCAGTTCTGGAGTGCACAGGGCCATCTTCTCAGCTAGTGTAAATCAATGGAGCTTCTTTTCAGCTGTTGTAAATTGATGGACCTCTAAACCAGACCACCATCTGGATCAAAAGAAACAGAAAAGCTTAATGGGCTGTAGTGCATGAGAGGGGCTTTAGAGGAAATGAGAGCAGACATGCAGATAGGCCATGGAATGCTTTGTAAGTGAGTAGCAGAGGCTTGAGCTGTGTTTGGAATAGAGCTGGTCAAATAACACAAAGGTAATTTGAGGATAGTTTTACAAGTTAGTGTGGCAATTTTGTTACGTTTTTATTTGTGGGGTGAAATTATCCTAAATCCATCATAATTCTGAACTGCTGCCATTTTGGATTTAGATCTAACATCTGTATGGCAGGGTGCTGCTGGAGAAGTCCTTGACCAGCACCTGCCACCCCAGCCCCAATCCATTCTCCCTGATTGGGGCTGAGTGAACTGCCCTATGTTTGCCTGGTAACTGACCACACCTGCCAGCCTCATTAGCAGGAGCTATAAGGCTGGAAGGAAGTGAGAGAAAGGGGGAAGAGACTAAGAGGTCAGGCTCAGTTGGAGTAGAAGCTGCCCAGTCTGTTGCTGGCCAGGCCTGTGTAAAGCCTGTATATAGTTGGGAACTTTTCACAAATAAAGAACATGGGTGTTGCACCAGACTGAAGTGCCCCTGATTCATGGAGGAGAGTGGCTGAATCCAGAGGGGCGTGGTGGGAACCCTGTTACAAGCAGCTTTAAACCTTGAATAATTGAAAAACCTGCATTTTATTATTGCATAGGTTTTCTACTGGAATAAAGTTTTAAAATATTTTAAACTGCTGTGGGGGAAACTTCTTCTCAAGAGCTAATTCAAAATGGTAGCTTCCCCCTCTGCCCCCCCGCCCCCCAGTTCTGCAGTACAATGCAAGATCTCACTGTTGACCCATAGGATCAAAAGAGACTAACAATTTGCTTACAGCTACTATGTAAGTATCCTGACTCAATGATCTCTCACCACCAGCCCCTAAATTTGTGCCTAATAATATCAATGACCTGAAAATATTTTTTCTATTCTACAAAGGAGAAATAAAATAGGGAAGGGACCTGGGCATTGTAGGCAGCTCAGTGAAGACCCGTCCTCAGTTCACAGCTATGGTCAAGAAAGCAAACAAGATTTAGGATTCATAAGGACTAGGATGTTGAATAATACAGAGAATATTATCATGACTTTAGATAAATTAATGGTGTGGCCTTATCTGGAAAACCGTGCACAGTGCTTATCATCTCATCTCAAAAAGAATATTGCAGAATAAAGGTGGTTCAGAGAAAGGTGACAAGAATGATGAAGGGCCTGGAAAACCTTTCAGATGAAGAGAGACTGAAAAGACTGGAATTGTTTACCTTAGAAAGGGGATGAATAAGACAGGACATGATAAAATGATGAATGATATAGAAAAAGAAGATTGGGACCTTCTGTTTTCCCTGTCTCACCACACTTGAACAAAGAGATTATGAATGAAATTTAAAGGTAGGAAATTCAAAACTTATAAAAACTATGGAACTCATTGCAACAGGAAGTCATTGAGGCCAAGAATTTACAAGGATACAAAAAAGGGATTAGACATTTATATGGGTATCAAGAAAATGCAGAATTATTATAATTAATCATAATAAATGTTGTGGAAGGAGTGTTAACAACTATAAACCTCGTGTTCCAGTAATTAAGCCCTTCTTTAAGTACTGGACATCAAAATGAGAACTAATGAGGGAAGAGAGGGCAAATCATCCCATATATTGCTACTGCAGGGTTCTTATATCTTGCTGGCCACACTGGAGACCGGATACTGGATTAGATGGACAACTGGCCTGATTCAGTGTGGAAATTCCTAGGTTTCTATGATAGAAATGCTAACATTTACACAATTGAGTGCTAGGGCAAGGCAAGGATTTGTAAAGGATTAACAGGTACCTGCCTGTCAAATGTTTGCTTAGGGCAGCTGCACTGTTTGGTTCAAGTGAAAGTTAGAAGGAACCTTGGGGATAAACCTGGGGTGTTGCTCAGGAACACCTTGTCTCTGTGAAATATATTGTATAAACAGGTCCACTTTGTGGGCCCAGACCACTGTCCTAACCAAGGTGATAGTAGTTAGGAAGGCTTTCCGCACCAATACATGTGAGAGAGCACAAGAGGCCAAGAGCTCAAATTGTAGGTTCAGAAGTATAGATAGCAACAGCTTCAAAT
Organism: Gopherus evgoodei; assembly: GCF_007399415.2. NCBI lineage: Eukaryota > Metazoa > Chordata > Testudines > Testudinidae > Gopherus > Gopherus evgoodei. The sequence continues at coordinate 35,853,597 of NC_044324.1, forward strand.
CTCAGCGGACACAGGTTTTAATACTGAGAGAACGCTCTGATAACAACTTTTAGTAACTTTACTGTTGTGGAATGGGTGAAAACTGAGCTGTTCTCTATTGGAGGATGAAAGACCTCAACAGCTGCTAATTGTACTCATAGAAACTGGATGGATAGGCCCAATGATTTCAAAGAGAGAAAATATTCCAGTACAAGAGGAATCCTGGGCTCCTCGGGAGATAACTGACGTTGCTGACATCACAAGGAGAACCTCTTCCATTTGGTGGCATAGCACTTCCTTGCGGAGGGTTTTGTTCTACTGAGAAAGATGGATTGAACCTCCTCTGAGCAAGAATTCTCTAGGTCCTTTGCCCATCCAGAAACCAGGCTGGCAGATGGAGGGATGCCAGGTCATCCCTTTCTCCATTGTGCAATAGTAGACCTGGGACGAGCTATTCTGTTTCTTAAGCACAGCACTGAGAACATTGCTTTGCCACCACTAACTGAAAATAGGAGAAAAACTGAAATAAAATTAATTAAATTGGTAAGAAATGGGTTTGCAGTAGTAGACTATAACATTAAGGTGTATAAGTTAACAATTAAGCATTTACTAAAGAAATAAGGTAATGGTTTATAAGTTGAAAGTTTGATAATTTAAGTGTGCCTACAATATTGGCACACAGCCAAGGATGACGAATTGGCAGTTTCAAGCAGTTTGGCCTATCACTAATGTATTGGTAGGCAGAATGTGGACTGAGGTTAAGTAAAGGTAACTCCAGCACTGCGGGGGTGGGGGGCCAGGTATGTCTAGTCCAAAACAAGATGAGGGGCCTCAGACCATAACAGTAAACAACCCATAATTCTAAGACTTGTTGTGTAACAACTTTGATTGACATTTAGACTTCCCAGTTCTGATTGGTCATCAGAAAGGATTTAAAGGTGGTTGGAGGAAGTGTTTTTGTTGTTTGCCTTGTTATTACTGTTATTTTGGTGGCTATTGTACAAGGAGGGTTAACACATATAGCAGCAAAGATCAACAAGCTGGGAAATCAATAAAAAGGAACAAAATGGAGGTTAAGAAGGAGGACGTATAGATTGTTACATGCATATTACAGGTGGACCTACAAAGGGGAACCCAAGGATTCCCTGGCCTGGGATGGAACAGTCATTGCTGTTAATCACAATTGTTGCTGTTAATGTGACCCCACAGGTAATATGGATGTCAAACTGGAAGAATCCTGAGCTAAGCTGTCCGCAGCCTGGAGCCAGAAATGCTTCCTGACGGGCAAATTTGTAGGAGCCGCTTTGGGAGTGGCTGCAACCAGCGCTTTTCAATGTGTCTTTCCAGTCCATAACATGAATGGTACATCCCAGAGAATGGTGAGTGGACCAAGTACATCGCAACTGCAGTACATATAGAAAAGGACTGAAGCAACAATTTAATTGGTGGGTGAGGGGACACACATGGAATTGTCGCTGGAAAAGTGATTTGTGGGCAGCAGGAAACACAGGGTTGAGTGTATCTGGGGGACCACTGAATAACTAAAGTAACTGAAAGCCAGAATATAAAATTGCAGAAGCAAATCAATGAGCTACTGGCACAGCTGTCTGCAATTGCAACAGGCTGGAAAAGGGCAGCAGAAGTGAACCTGCAGTTAACGCAATTGACAGGGAAACTTGTGACATGGGTGGGGGATGGCTTCAGAAGGCTAATCTGGGGGGAAGTGTGTATGGGAATACAAAATGCCCAATGGTGGGGATAGCACCTATGAAATAGTTATTGTGGTACCTTGGAATGGGACGGCAACTAACGTGGTCCCCATAAGTCCTATAGGAATAATGAGACAGGGAAGGGCTTGTTGGGAACCGCTGGGAACCACTGGCAGATAGATGGGGTAGATGGAATGGTGCAAATTGGACAATAATTCAGTTAAGTAATTGTCCAGAGAAAATATCTTGAAGTGTCCCTCTCCGATGGCCATGGAGGAGCAGATCCAATGGCCTGTTGCCAGGAGTGGACAATTGAGTATAATGTATGTAATGTATTGGGTATGGAGTGTTCTGCTGGGAGTGCACACAGTTCTGCAATATAACACTTGGGAGCACAAGTGCACCATAATGTGGCATAATCCTGCGTATTGACACGCTGCCATTGGGACTTCGGTGCACGAATGGATCTGTGGAACTCATTGCTGTGAACAATCGAACCAGTGCATAATACCTGATTCCATACCACGTGGTTGAGCTGGTTTGGCCAATACCCTATGTCTCTGTGAACACTCAGTGGACTCATGATATAGACAAAAGCATGCAAAACCTGCAGGCGCAGCTCAATGCAACTGTCAACAATTTAAAATATATTCTCCAGAATGGTGTAAAGGATCTTAACCCTGTCAACAGAGGAGAAGCAGTGTTTCTGATGGAAACCCAGATGCTGGACTATATTATGATGGTTAGGGCTGACAATATTACTGTGGATTATTGTGGCTATTGGCCGATTGTGTTAAGTATGCTAATTTTGCAATGTATACTACGGTGGTTAAGGGGGGCACAGACCAACAAGGTATAACCACTAATTGTCACATAAAAGTAATGTAATTGGCCCTCCACCGCAGTGTAACAGATAACCTAGACCCAACCTTCTTGGGCCCATTACTATGAGGAGTCTGACACACACATTGGAATGTATGTGCAATATGTCTGTATGAGGGAAGGTGCAGGGCATCATACTGCATAGGGGACACATTCCATCTTGATAGCTAGCCCTTTCAGGAAATGTGCCGCCATATGTCCTATGCTTTTCCTGGGATACCTAGGCAGGAGGATCCTAGAAGAAAATAAAATAAAGGGGTGGAGTGTTAGTATATAGGTCTGTTTGTTAGCATGGGATAGAATTTTGGGTTTGACTTTTTGATACTCTTATACTAAAATGTGTAAACAAGGGAAAAAGACACTGTGATGTTGCTTCTGCCTAGTCAGCTGGATTTGTTAGTACAATGAAAACAGATAAGAGTAGTTAAATTGTTACTCAAGAGCACACTTAGCAACCCCTATCTCAGGGCAAAGTCAACAACCAGTCGAGAGCGGCAAAGGGGCTGGGGGAGGGGGGAGGTATAAAACACTAAAAGACCAAGCAGCACACCCTCACTCCTTACCACTCCCATGGGATACAAAAGGGATGAAGACCCCAGACCCAAAATGGAACATGACCCTAAGTTGTAAGGGGTGGGACTGTGGACGTGCATTGCAGGTATATTTAGGTCTGTTAAGAAAGAGGAGGTGGAAATTGGAGAATTGGAAATAGGGAATGGGAAATGAGAATGGAAACACAGGCATCCCTCTGCAGTGTCAGATCTGGGAAGGGGGACACAGGGTAAGTGCTCTGCGGTGTCAGTGCTGGGAAGGGAACACTCAGGAACAAACTCTATGGGCGTATAGAGATAAGCCTGACTGGTGCGAAGGGCTTAGGAATACGCTTGCTTGCAAACTAACCCCAATAAACATCGCATTGTCTGCGCTTTGGACTTCTGGTCTTTTTCTGCTTGCTGTCTGCATGACAAGAACCAGGGAAGTGGGAGGGTTGAGGGAAAGTCCTCTAGCAGTGTAAATCACCAGGTCCTCAAGAAGGGTATACAAAGGTCTAGTGGGAGGAGAGCTGGTTGGATTCTTTGGAAGAGTGCAAGCTTGGACATGGGGGCTTGGTGCATTGTGATACTGCCTGTTCAGAAGGCAAACACTCTGTCCTATCCTTGCATAATGCAGGGGTTAGTCCTGTCCCCTTTATGAGTGGTTTTGGAATGCTGAAAGCTCCCGGTACTGTATGTGCCTGTATCCCCCCACGAGCTCTGCACACACCCATTCCAGGGCACAAAGTCATTGGGTTTACTGAAGGATTCTGAGATGCAAAGTGTCGGTTCTAGAGGGGCACTGCCCCAAGACTAAGGTTGAAGAAACAAGGAGTGGGAGGATCCTGAATTCAAAAGGAGCCTCATAGAGAGCTCTATTAGGTGCATGTGGAGTATGAAGTCCTGAAACAGCCTGATAAAAGGGGGGAAAGAACAGCTGATCTCACACAGCAAAGGAATGTGTGATTCCCAGGGAAGTACAAACAGCTCTTGTGCGTGTCTGTAGGGCAGGCAGGGTTTGAAGCCTGGAATTCTGAGCAAACTAGGTGCCTGAATTGTGAGGGAACAAGAGGGGAGGAAATTCCCTAATCCCAAACTATTTAACTAAGACAATTGTCTAATTTACAATTGATATACAGAATCAAAGTCTGAAGGAATGCTAGAATGCTACGGACTCGTGTTTTCATCCCAGACCACTCGTGGCAGAAAGGAACTGGAGAGGTGTCTGCTCCATCCCTTAAGCCCTGAACTAGGAGCATCAGGAGGCAAAGGGCGCAGCTGCGGACCAACAGAAGAGTTGGTCCTTTGAAGAGTTTCTGAACTTGAATGCACAGAACACATGCTCACCCACAGTAAATACCTATAAGGACCAACACTGAAAGAAGAATTTTTTTTTCCAGCTGAAGATGGCATGTGCCTCCCTTAGACAAAAATAATTCAGAAGTCTGTGACAAGCAAATTAAACAATCTGACATCCTCCAAGCAATAATGCCTGAGACAAAGCTCTTGAGAGCTGAGAAGGCGGCCTTCTTGGCTTAGGGCCTCCTGTGGGTAGTGTTGTACTCACAGTTGTGATGTTTGGCCATCTTTGTAGTTTGTTGTTGTTCTGTCTAATAAATACCTGTTGTTATAGTCTGTGGCTAAATATACTAGGAGACTGTGGAACAACAAACCAGAAGAGAGGAGAATAGTCTCAAGCCTAACTAGTTTCAGAACATAATGCCTTCTAACAACCACAGATAAGTAATGACAAAAACAAGTGAGAGAGAAACAATAAGCAAAGCTGCCCAAATTAGGAGAGATGAAAAGAAAAGTACACTATGGACAACTTCATGTGAACCAGCTCTATTGTATATGGTATATTTGGAAACGGTGGCGGAGAATAATATTTAGTGAGTCAATTTCCCTTTGTTTTTCCTCAGCCCCCAAAGTTCCACTTAGTTTTATTTTGGTCCATTGATTGATCTTGAAGTTGTTATTCCTACACCTCCATTACAAAAACAGAAGGATGTTTCTGCTGCCACAAAGTTTTCATAGGTCTTGCTCTTCCCTTCTGCATAGGGGGTTAGAGGGGATTCTAATAACAGGGAGTTGCAGACAGACGGAAGGAGCTGATCACCAACTCTGCAACTTGCCACAACAAAGGTATCTGTTGATGTAGCCATCCAGAGTGCACCAATCTTTCTGTGAAGAAACTGACCTACTACAGAGCCAAGATATGCAGCCTTTTGGGGCTTGAGGGGCTTCTAAGGCCAAAGATATACTGTACAGTCCTCCAATCAGTGCAAGTGGACAAGAGCATATAAAAGTGCTTGACTGTATTCTGCTCTGTTTTCTGCTGAAAGGAAGAACAAACGGAATATCTATTTGATTTTAGCAGCTGCAGCTGGACAGCAATGCCATGGAGAGCAATGTATACACTGGTATCTATTATACTGTTCATTTGAACAGGACATCTGTACATGTATTTAGATCAAAAGACTAACATTTTGGGTACCAGGAGGATGAGGTTAGCCAATTCGTTGAGAATTGTATCAACAGACAGGTGAACAGAGGTGGTGCTTGCTGTGGTTGTTGAAAACCATAGGAACAACTGTTCCAGCAGCAACCATGTTCTCTCTTTAGGATGTCTGTAACCCTTACCCCTACCATTGGGCTACAAGAATCAGCAAATCCTACCAAACATGTACCATGAACAGCTCATTGTTTTCCATATCACACAAAAGCAAGAGCAAACAGGGACAAGTTTGAAGGCCTCATCAAATAAGTATTAAAAGCAAAACAAAAGAAAACAACTCTAGCTAGTGGCACTGTGATTAGAGCAGGTCCCCTAGCTGAGAAAATAAAAAGCCGTGAAACCTCTCTGTCTTCTTTGTGTTTTGATGACATCCTCAGGAGGCACACAGGGGAGTTTCAAAATGAAAGCAAGCTCCAGGCTAATTATTTGATTTTTATAGCACTGAGCCTCAGAAAAGTTTAATCTTTCACCTGAGAGTAGTAGAAAATTCGATCTATTGCCTGTACTTTGGGTCTCTGCTAAAATGTTCTGACCCCCAGGGGCAAGCAGGTAAAGAAAAAGTAATATCCAGCCCCTGCAATTAGAAGAGTGTTTTCTCCCCAGGCTACAGGGATTCCAAATGCTTTTGAATTCCTGCACACCATTGAAAATTTTGTTCTTTCTAAATAACAGTTACAATGAAATGAATGGAATAATAGTTAAAATTAATTAAACACTTTTCACTGCCTCATCTTTCCATGGATAGATGCTGTGCATTTTATATTGCAGCATGGGACTAGGTAAGTGTTTTTGTAAATTAATCACTTTCTCATTACTGGAGTAAAGGTCAGTCCTTAGGAAAAAAAAGCCAGTGCCTGTCCTGTTACTGGAAATGATACTTTCGTTTAATTCCCTGCTTCACTGCTAATCTATTATTTTATGCTTCATAAAGAGTTATTTAAGCAGGAACCAAAGACAGGGTTTGGAATTGCACAGGCAGCAATTGTCATTAGATAATTTTCAGTCAAGTGTGAAATGCACCAGGGGAACATTTTAGATTTGTGCAGCTCACATTTTTTAATCCAGGTCATCTGTATTCATTTGTCTTTCTAGATAGAAAATGTCATTATTTGATGGCGTCTGATAAAGTGATGTGTGAAGTCTGATCAGTCAGAGGTTAAACCAACACAGTGCAGTTATAAGAGTGAAGACTACAAAGAACAAAAAGATCTATGAATGCTTCCTGTCAATGTCTGAATAAAACTTGTTGGCTAGGACCTACAGGTAAGGTTAAAAAATAAGAGATCCTACCTAAACGTTAGTTGAGAATCCCTAATACACAAATTTACACATGATATATCAGGGAAACAATTATGAAATAATGAATGCTTTAATAGCCTTTGTCATACTGTCTGGAGTAGCTAACAGCCATAAGTAGCAACCTCAGGGCAGACTGTCAAAAAGCAGGGCAGAAACTCCAAACTGGATGTATGTTTGTCAGGGTTCCCTCCTCACTCTGGGGTACAGATTTGGGGACCTACATGAAAGACCCCCTAAGCTTATTTCTACCAGCTTAGGTTAAAAACTTCCCCAAGGCACAAATGCTTTCCTTGTCCTTGAACGGTATTGCTGCCACCACCAAGTGATTTAGACAAAAATTCAGGAAAAGGGTCACTTGGAGTCCCTTTTCCCCAAAAATATTCCCCCAAGACCTTTCACCCCCTTTCCTGGGGAAGCTTGAGAATAATATAAGAACCAATTACCTTTAATGTAAGTTCAAACCAGACCCTTTATCTTTAGGACACTAAAATCAATTGGTTCTTAAAAGGAGAACTTTATTATGAAGAAAAAGTAAAAAAAATCACATCTGAAAAATCAGGATGGAAAGTAACTTTACAGGGTAATAAAAAGATATAAAACACTGAGGATTCCCCTCTAGGCTCAGCATCAAAGTTACAAAAAACAGGACTAAAACTCCCTCTTAGCATAGGGAAAATTCACAAGCTAAAACAAAAGATAATCTAATGCATTTTGTTGCCTTACTTACAGTTTTTGTAATCTTATATGAATCATTTCAAGTATGTTTTCAGGAGATGTTTTACCTGCCTGGTCTCTCTCTCCATCCAAAGAGGGAACAAACAAAAAGAGCACAAACAAAGCCTCCCTCCGCCCCAGATTTGAAAGTATCTTCCTTCCTCATTGGCCCTTCTGGTCAGGTGTCAGCTAGGTTATTTGAGCTTCCTAACTCCTTACAGGTAAAGATTCAGTACAGCTGCTCAGGAGGGATTTTATGCTACCCTTATCTGTATGTATATGACAATGTCCTATTATTAGATTTCACTCACCCAGTAAAAAGTGTGAACTGCTAAAGCACTAAGGACACAATTCTGTCATGGAGCTCACAGAGTTCATGGATTCTGTGACTTTCTGGGACCTCTGTGACTTCTTGTGGCGCAGCGCTGGAGTGGCTGTGGCCTGTCCTGGGGCTGCCAGAATGAAGGTGACCTTGGAGCTGCTGGAGCGGTCCCTGGAACAACTATCTGGCAGTCAGCCCCAGGGCCACTGAACAGTTGACCGAGGGCCAGCCCCAGGGCCGCTGGAACAGTGGTCCCTGGTCTGCCAGAGCAGCAGCCGGGGTTGTCAACCCCCATGGGGGCTGGAGAAGTAGTGGTCATCCCCTGCTGCAGGAGAAGCTGCAAGCCCCGGCAGCACTCTGTTTGTGTGTCCCCCCTGCCTCCAGGGTATTTTGAGTAAAGGTCATGGAAAGTCACGGGCTTCTGTGAATTTTTGTTTATTGCCCACGACCTGTCCTTGACTTTTACTAAAGCTGTGACAGAATCTTAACCTTAACTATAACAGTCTCTCCACGGAATCATAGACAGCCCCCTTGTGCAATCCAGTCTATCTGGTCACCCAGTCAAGCTAGACTATGTGATATAGGGTCACTTTACATAAAAAAATCACAACAATATTCAGGTTACTACAGGTCCAGTCATTTACCCCAGATCATTTGTACTCAGATCTCAAACCAAAGACAATGCCTGTAGCCAAACCTGTAATTAACTAAAGCTTTATGAACTAAGAAAAGAATTGAGAGTTATGTACAGGTTTAAAACAGGAAACACACACACAAATTACAGTCTTAGATTTTAAAAAGGAAATATAAGATTCTATAATAAGCAGCTCTGTATGTCCTTTAGGGCTGACCCACACCAAGCAGCATGGGGATCTCTTGCTTGTTTTTAGAAATCTTTGCCCCTCAGAGACCAGACAGTATAAAGAGACCCCAATTGCTTCTGGTCAGGGATTTTTATTACACCTCCCTAGAGTCCAAGCTGATGGGACAAGTGCTTCTGCATGTAACATCTTCATGGGGGTGCGTGGCAATCAACAAAGTCTTTGTTCCACAACCGCCAATTTGGATTCAATAGTCTTTTGTGATGGGCAGAAGAAAACACCTTCTATAAGAACCCAACATTTTGCATAAGGTGAAGGGTTTCCCCCTCCCCACTGCTTGATGGGTTACAGACTTTCAAAACAAGCATTTTACAGTCATATAGCAAACACTCAAGTATTATCTTATAGCACGGGGTACAGATATTATAAGCAGAATTAATACATGCAGCATCATACAATCGTTCCAGAAAGGCTAAACACTAATATCTATTTTAACGATACTCACCCACAAGTAAGCCAGACTGGGTTCCAGCTACGCATTTGTCAGTGTTAAGTGAGACCCAGGGACTTGGCCTGAGCTAGCATCTGATCTACGAGCACCACAGCCTTCTGCATTTTAGTCAAGTCTCTTTATATTATGTCTCTTCTTCAAATATACCTTGATGCAAGGATGATGTCTGTCAAGGGGGTTCATTAGTGAGTTTTTAAGTGGCTGAGGAGCCCAATTCTTGCCCTGCAGGTTTTCCCAAAGAAGTGACAGGTGTAATCTTGGAGGAGACATAGTGGTTGGCTGAAGTGTTGTGCCCTTTCTTTCCTCCTTTGTCACTTCTCTGTCTCATGCACATCTGTTCTCCTCAAAGAGAGCTGTGGCTTGGTGTATGGTGTGGCACCACTGTGTTCTGTTCCGCATCAAATCTCCCAGTTTGTTGGGTTGATGCCTCCCTTTTAAAGATGTACTTTCAGTATGTCTTTTAAACACTTCCACTGCCCTCTGCGAGCCCTTCTTCCCTGACTTAACTGAGAGAAGAGTACTTGCTTCAGGAGGCAAGTGTCAGTCATACGTACACAGTGGCCAGCCCCATGGAGTTGGTATTTCATGACCTGCGCTTCTATACTGCTAATGTTGGCTGAAGAGAGAATGCTGATGTTAGTGCAGCAGTCTTCCCAGCTGATCCTGAGAATCCTCCTGAGGCAGCTCTGCTGGAACCGCTCCAGCCACTTGAGATGTCGTCTGTAGGTTACCCAGGTCTCACATCTATAGAGAAGGGTGGAGAATGACAACTGTCTTGTAAACCAAGATCTTGGTACCTGTTTGTAGGTCCCTATAACTGAAGACTCATTTGAGTAGTCTTCTAAAAGATGTTCCAGCACAGTGGATCCTGTATTCGATTTCTGTGTCAGTGTTGGCTGTTTGGGAGAGGTGGCTGCCAAGGTATGGAAAATAGTCCACATTTTCCAGGGGTTCTCTACCGATGATGATTTGTGGAGTACAGAGAGTAGTTTGTGCAGGTGAGGGCTGGTAGAGTACCTTGGTTTTTCCGATGTTGAGAGAGAGACCCAGGCTGTGATAGGCATCTTCAAAAAGATTTAGGGTGCTTTGCAAATCTGCCTGTGTGTGTGCAAGAATGACACAGTCATCTGCATACTGAGGTCAGTGATACCAATTCTCATGATCTTTGATTTTGTTTGGAGACATCGAAGATTGGAGAGTAGGCCATCCATATAATATTCAATCCTGATTCTGTCAGGAAAGTGGCTGTGAATCAGAATCACTGCAAGGTAAATGGAGAAGAGTGTTGGAGCAATGATATGGACCTGCTTGACACCGGTGCTAATGATGAATGGTTCGATCTCTGAGCCATTGCACAAAATGGCAATCATCACATCATGGAGTAGTCTGATGATGGAAATGAATTTCTGTGGACAGCCAAATCTATATAGCACTTTCCAAATGGCATCACAGTTGATAGAGTCAAAGGCCTTGGATAGGTTGATGAATGCCATGAACAGTTCCTGGTGTTGCTCTCTGCACTTTTCTTGAATCTGTTGTGCCAAGAAGACATGTAGGTTGTGCCTCACGATGGCCTGAAGCCACACTGTTATTCAGGGAGGAGTCCCTTGGCAAGGGGGAGAAGGATGTTTAGTAGGATCTGGGAAAGAATCTTCCCGGCGATGGAGAGGAGAGCAATACGTCTGTAGTTCCCACACAAGGATTTGTCCCCTTTCTTGAATATTATAATAACGTTGGCATTCTTAAAGTCAGGTGGAATTTCTTCATAAGTCCAGATTTTGTCAAGGAGTTGGCCAATTTTGTGCTGGAGAATTGTTCCACCAGCTTTAAAAACCTCATCTGGGATGTCGTCTGGGCCTAGTACCTTGTGATTTTTTTGTCTGAGTAATGGCATGCCGGACTTCCTCAGAAGATGGGGATCAGTAAGGAGTTCCTGTGCTGAGTGTTATGGAATAAACTTGATGGTGTCTTCAGAGACCATGGATTCACGGTTTAGTAGGTTCTCAAAGTGCTCCTTCCAGTGTTGTTTAATGGCTGCACTGTCCTTGAGGAGGGTGGAGCCATCCTGAGAACATAAAGGAGTTGGGCCTTTGGAGCTTGGCCCATATATAAAACTTTTGTTTCTTGAAAGAAGCTTCTCATGTTATCCTGGTCTACGAAACCCCAGATTTCACAGGCCCTCTCTTGGCACCACTTGTTTTTGATGTCATGGAGCTGCCTTTGGACTTTGGCTTTAAGCAGGTGATAGGCCTCATGTTTTTGTTTGTTAGAAGAATCATTTTGCCAGTTACAAAATGCTTTTCTTTTGTGTTGAATTAATGCTATGATTTCCTTGTTGTTTTCGTCAAACCAGTCTTGGTGCCGATGAGTGGAATATCCTATGGTTTCAGCACATGCATTGTGAATGGTGTTTTTAAGTTGATCCCAATGCTCTTGAATGTCAATGATATTGTCAGGCAATTGTCAGGAACCTATCATAGCTCTGGTTATACGGAGGTCGATATAGTCTTGGGTTCTGACTATAACATAGTCAAGGAGGTGTTTGTACTGTGGATGTTTCCAGGTAGTCTTAAATTTGTTACTCTGCCTAAAGATGGTATTTGTGATGAGCAGGTCATGCTCCACACATTTGCTGAGGAGGAGAATATCATTGGGGTCTACATTTCCCACTCCTTCTTTGCCTATTGTACCTCTCCAGAGTTAGGAAACCCGTCCACTCTGGCATTGAAATCTCCCTGGAGGATGAGTTTGTCTGCCTTAGGTATTGCTGTGAGGGCTGCATCAAGAGTTCTAAAGAACTGCTCCTTATTGTCTTTCTCGTCATCGAATGTTGGGGTGTATACACTGCTGATCGTGGCATATTGGTTATTGCTAAGCTTGAGCCATAGAGTCATGAGATGCTCGTTGATCCCCATGGGAAGCTCTAAAAGCTGACTGGCGATCTTATTATTGATGGCAAAGCCAATCCTATGAACGTAGCTCTTTTCAGGTGGCTTTCCTTTCCAGAATAAAGTGTAGCCACCTCCATCCTCTTTTAATTGGCCCTCATGCAGACTGAGCCCAAATGTCTACATCACAATTAAACAACCCCAGGCCTGAGCCCCACAAGCCCGAGTAGCTGACCAGGACTAGCTGCAAGTGTTTAATTGCAGTACCCTGAGGTACTCTTAAATTTTACCCTAAATCTCTCATTTCTATTACTCGTATGCAGTGAACTATCTGTCACATCTGCTGAAAGTAGCATGCCACCTGCAGCCTATGTTGGACACTCAGTGTCATTGAGATGTGACTTTACCATCAAAATATGCTGTTTCCTTTGGGGTCTGATATTTTCCAAGCACTGTGTGCAAAGGAGTTACTATATCCACTTCAAAATTTGGGGAAACAAAGGCAGCTTATTCAACAACATCTTATTCTACTGCTAGAATGTGCTAGAATTTGTTTACCCACCTGAATATTTGTCATTCACGTTTGGCAGAGAATGGCTTTAATAGATGTGATGGGTTCAGTCACAGAGACGACCTTGGGACTGTCACCTGATGTACTGAGACTACCCCGAGCCCATTTTCTCTGCCAGTTTAGGCTTCCAAAACCCTGCCTTGTTGAGCCAGACACACAAGCCTGCTGCAACACAGATCCAGGGTCTGAATCACGTCCCCAAAGCTGCAGACTTAACAAGTGCTTAAGAAGTGCTCCTGCGTCCAGGACCCAATGGGATCCAAACCACAAATGAATCCGTTTTACTCTGTATAAAGCTTATATATTGGTAAACTCATAAATTGTTCACCCTCCAAAACACTGATAGAGAGATATGCACAGCAGTTTGTTCCCCGGATATTAATCACTTACTCTGGGTAAATTAATAAACCAAAGTGATTTTATTAAGTATAAAAAGTAGGATTTAAGTGGTTTCAAGTAATAACAGACAGAGCAAAATAAGTTACCAAGCAAAATAAAACAAAACACGCAAGCCTAAACCTAATACATTTAAGAAACTGAATACAGGTAAATCTCACCCTCAGTGACGTTCCAATAAACTTCTTTCACAGACTAGACTCCTTCTTAGGACCAATCCTTTCCCCTGGTACAGTTTTTGTTATTTCCAGCTCAGATTTCTCCATGATCGGTACCCTTTGTTCTGTTCCACCCCTCTTTAATTGCTTTGACATAAGGCAGGAATCCTTTGTCTCTCTCTGGGATCCCACCCCTCCTTCTAAATAGAAAAGCACCAGGTTAAAGATGGATTCCAGTTCAGGTGACATGATCACATGTCCTGTGAGACTTCATTACCCACTCACTGGCACACAGGAAGTCTTACAAGTAAACAGAACCATTTGCAACCAATTGCCTGGTTAAGAGCCATCAAGATTCCAAATGACCATTAATAGCCCACACTTTGCATAATTACAATAGAACCTCAGCGTTATATTTCATATTCCTAGTTTCAGATATAAGAATGATACATTCATACAAATAGGATGACCACATGCAGTAGATGATAAGCTTTGTAATGATACCTTACAAGAGACCTTTTGCATAAAGCATATTCCAGTTACATCATATGCACACTTAAAGATATTTTTTATAAAAATATGGAGTGCGACATCACAGACATAATGCTGCAGAAAGTGATTCTGGCAGACGTATGGTACCTCTACACTGCAAAAGAACCCAAAACAAAACACACCCTCCCCTTCCCCTGAAACCTGCAGCAGCAGGTCTCAGAGCCCAGGTCAACTTGAGCTCATGCTATGGGGTTAAAAATACCAGTGTAGACATCCCTGCTTCAGTTGGAGCCCAGCTGTGAAACCCAGCAAGTCATCTGACATGGGCTTTGAGACTTGGTGCCACAGGAGGGTTTTTTTTCCCCTGCATTGTAGTCATGCCCATAGACATTCTAGTGCATAACTATCTTTACTTCCCTACATGGTGGGGAGCATATAACATTTCTTAAAACCAGATCCTTAGCTAGAGTAAACTGACACCAAAGTCAAAGGAGCTATACCAGCTTAGGATCTGACCCCTCAGTCTTTAAAGTCTCTGGGTATGTCTATACTAAAGAAAAAAAAAAGACCCACAGCAGTTAGTCTCAGAGTGCAGTCAACTGACTCAGGCTCATTGGGCTTGTGCTATGGGACTAAAAATTGCAGTGTAGATGATCAGACTCAGAGTGGAGTTAAGGTTCTGAGACTCAACCCTACCAGATTTCAGAGCCTGGGCTTGATTCCAAAGCCAAATGTCTACATTGCTATTTTTCATAGAATCATAGAAGATTAGGGTTGGAAGAGACCTCAGGAGGTGATCTAGTCCAACCTCCTGCTCAAAGCAGGACCAATCCCCAACTAAATCATCCCAGCCAGAGCTTTATCAAGCCAGGTCTTAAAAACCTCCAAGGAAGGAGATTCCACCACCTCCCTAAGTAACCCACTCCAGTGCTTCAACACCCTCCTGGTGAAATAGTTTTTCCTAATATCCAACCTAGACCTCCCCCACTGCAAGTTGAAACCATTGCTCCTTGTTCTGTCATTTGCCACCATTGAGAACAGCCTAGCTCCATCCTCTTTGGAATCCTCCTTCAGGGAGTTGAAGGCAGTTATCAAATCCCCACTCACTCTTCTCATCTTCAGATTAAATAAAACCAAATCTCTCAACCTCTCCTCATAAGTTATGTGCCTCAGCCCCCTAATCATTTTTTCTGCCCTCCGCTGGACTCTCCAATTTGTCCACAAATTTTCCTCTGTAACATGAGCCCAGGTCAGTTGATTTGGCCTCTGAGACAAATGGTTGTGGATCATTTTTTGCACTGTAGATGTGCTCTCTGTTTTGTAATTCCTCAGACATCTTCTGTGAAGTTGTCATTCCTTACAATTTGTTTCTTTATTTGAGGACGACCCAGGTTGGGGCAATGATTTACATTCTTATTATTAGAATAACAGCTGAAAAATGAATCACACTCATTTCTACCACTTCTTCCCATATTCTAGTCTTGCTGCTTCCTGGTATGGGACCAACACCAAGATTTGGATGAAAGAGAACTACCAGAGGCTCAGAGAAGGCAAGATTAATGGAATGCTGGTGGGTAAGAAGAAGCATCTACAGAAGCATACAGGGCAGTGGGTATGCCAGACTTTTCCCAGTATAATTCAGTGTGTTGATATCCACTTGGATCCATTACTACTCTGGGGATCCACAGGTAGGAGAAATGGTTCCTAGTGCTGTAATTTTCCCTCCCTCATATGATATAGGACGTTTCCGTAAATGTGGTCCTTATTAGTTACCCATCCCTTTTTCATCTAGATGGAGCTACTCTCCTTAGGGCTCAACTTGAATTCTGAATTAGTTGAAAATACCCATGTGATCTTCATCTGCTCCCTTCTTAGACTGGGCCAATCCATAAAAGCATGAAACATGAATTCTGTGTACTGGCTGCCTGTTTACTTCCAACAGCAATTAGAGGCATTTATAACAATCTTTAAAACCTTGAACTTGTCTGGAACCCAGTTTTGTGAGTGCTAAAATCAGCTGGAACATTCCTAATATCAATGATGGAATTAAAACTTTCCAAGGCCTGCAGCAGAGATCTCAATGGAGGGCTCTATTCCTCTGGTAGACCACCAGAATCTAAGTTTGGCAGCCTTCAGAGCATAGTTTAAGGCTTACTTGTTCAATCAACCATTCAATAACTAATATGTCAGTATGTTGGTCCTTTGTGAGACAAATAAAAGGCAGTTAGAGTGCATTAAGCTATCCATATGGATGTTTTTTAATTAATATTTGTTTTTTATTTATTTTAAGATGCCCAAATGCTCTGCCAATGAGTTCCAAAGAAATCCTTAAAATAATTAAATGAGTTCTGTAAACTTACTGGAGGGCACAGGTTTTTCCTGTGTGTGTGATTAGAATTGAGCAAACTGTTTAATGGGCAATTTATTCCACACACTTAATCATTTTTACTGTTCAAGCATTATATGAAGTTTCACAAATGAGTTATTTGTAACTAACTGTCCACTGAATCATTTGTACAAATAAGATATGGATTAACCACAAACTGACCAATATAATTCTTTGTTAGACATTTTATGATTGGTCATCTAAATAATGTCATTCTCTGACTGAATACATTAGGAAGAATGACTGAACAAGTCAATGACACTTTGAATGTCTAATGAGAGAATGGAAGGTCTAGGGAATTTTAGGCATTTTAAATAATTTCCTATTTGCTTTTACAAATGGAATATTATATTTGGCTAAGTAGTTGGAATGCAGGTTTCAAAATAACTGGGATTATTCTTGACTAAGGGAAAAGGGAACTCTTTTTTTTTTTTTTACTCTTGATCGAGTTACTAGTTCAGAATTAAAAATAAAATGTTTAATGTATTTGTATTTAATATTAGGAACAGTAGACTTTAATGCAGTGTTTTATAATATCTGTTTTACTACTACCAAAGCCTACTAAAGCACTTGGCCATGATTTTTTAGAACTGACTTGTAATTTTAGGTGCCTCAGAGTTATTGGGATT
This sequence comes from Gopherus evgoodei, assembly GCF_007399415.2. NCBI lineage: Eukaryota > Metazoa > Chordata > Testudines > Testudinidae > Gopherus > Gopherus evgoodei. Next base: position 35,870,405 of record NC_044324.1, read on the forward strand.
GGGGGTGTGTGTGTGTGTGTGTGTGTGCGTGCCAAACTTAAGTCTCCCTAAAAAGGGCTTGATTGTTAGAGAGTAGGTGCACTGCTCTTTTGGAACATATGGCCAATTCTACGGGGTCTCAAGATGAGCACTCAGAAACGGAAACACTAAAACCCACTAATCAATTTTAGAATATCTTGACTTTGGTGAAGAAATCTAATCAGAAATTTAATGAAGCCCAAGTGGCCTGTAAATTCAAGTCATTCTCAGATTAAAACAGATAATACGATCAGCTCAAATGGTTAACTGTATGACTAGAGAGTGTTTTTTTTCAGATACTATATAATATCTACAATGCATTTTCCTTCCACAAAGCTCAAATTAGAAAGTGTTTTGAGCTACGTAAAATATCTACATTGAGAGATTGCCTTTTTAGAGTCATACACTGCCCTGATCTTGCAGGCAGGGCATCCATTGAGAACAATGGAAGTTCTACTCTTGGTTCAGAGGAATAGAAGACATGGCAATGTATAGCTAGGCATTAAGCCATTTGTGCTCTTGCCTACTTCCACATTGGGTTATTCTGGATGTTCTTCTTAGAAGAATCATCAAAAGATCAAAGTAGGTATGAGATTCACTTTGAATACTTTCAGTTCCTACTGCCAATGAGTTTGATTATCAGCAACATAGAGAGTTCAACTTTCAGTATCAGTTCGTACAATGGACTAATAAAAGTTGTTAGCATACTATGAAATGGAAACCCTAACGTTATCCTCTCTATGCAATACATACATATATAAATGCTTCTCTGTAAGCAGGAAAGCAAACTGATTTTTCAGTTTGGTGGCTGAATTGAAAAATCTGAAAGAAAACTTGGTTAATTTCAAATCAAAACTGAATTCTTTTAATTTTTTTCCTCACCAAACCAAAATTTAAAAAAAAAAAATCATTCATGTTGAACAAAGTGTTTAGAATGCCATTTCAGATTCAAAATAACATTTTTGAAAAAAAATGTTAAAAACAGTAAATTTTGACAGTTCTGAGTTTAACTTTTTGTTTTCCAGCCAAAACCAGTTGCTGAATTTGACACAAAAATCATGAAATATTCTCAGGGTCCCCAAAACACGTTTATTGGTGGATTTATTATTCACTGAAAAATTTTGCACAACTCTGTTCCTAGCACAGTACACACACATTGTATCTGATCCAAACTTACCCTTTTCCTAATTCCTGTCTTTATACAAAGCATAAATATAAATTTCAGCCTAAAATATACCTAAATATACAGTGTACAGCAGATTAGAAATAACTGTTGCTAATGCTCAGAGGAGGGGGATTTTTAGGTTCCAGCGCTATTGTGGAAATCAGTTATTTGATGTATTAATCTTAAATAGCAGCATATTTTCATTTCAGAAAATTTGGTTACTTCAAGGGACATTGACAGGATTGGTAGGCCCAACATTTTTCTTTCATTGCCTGCAAAGATGATGCAGTTCTCAAGAGTGAGACTGAACTCTGCAACGTCCCCCTGGCACCAGTTAATTCCACTGGTGGGGTTGTTCAGTGATTACCATCTAAATACCCATACTGGGCAGCCTCTGCACTCTGTGAATGCCATGGAGGGGGGCCTTGCACCAGGTCCAGATAGGCTGATATGGACGAAGCTGGCTTGTAGATGGAGTAGAAAATCCATAACTATGTGGTTCAAGTGATGCAAAACCTTCATGTGGGATTGGGTTGTGGCAGCTATTCTGCCACGGGCTTTGGGGTCCATCTCCCCATTAATCTCCCACACAAGATTAACTGGCCTTTGTGGGAAGTGGGTGAGGTTGAGTTTCACCCTATGCATATTGAGTGGGATTTCTGAAAACAGTCAGCATTTACTTAACTCTAGTCTCATTGCAATCTATGTGTGTTCACTACTAACTTCAGCGGGAGACAAGTTAGGCCAATAGTGAATGCTTTTGAAACTCTTACCATTTTGCTTTTGAAAACAAACATACTGATGCTTTAAAATAATAAATCAAGGCTCCCTGCCCATCACTTAGGAATAACTATACAACAGATTAATATTTGTACACAATGGAACACGGCTAATTTCAGTGTTAAACTTCCAAGGGATTATAAACAGCAAGAAAAAATATTCAAGTGATGAAAATGAAAATTCCCTTGACAATGTCTTTTAAATGTACTGAACCGAAGGATGGATGGGTATTTCTCTGGAGCATTCTCTTATTTATAAACACACAAGTCGGCAGCAACATATTTCATTCTAAAATACTACTTCATTATTGCAAAGTGTAGTGTTCCTTGATTTTTTTCTCCACTAAGCACTAATATGTCAAAGACCACATAGTTAATGCACTTCTCTTGATGTCAGAAGAATGCAGCATACCCTAAAGCACAAATGTTTGAATAGTGTTAAATCCAGTTGGTGGTTAATCTCAGACATCTGTCTGTGGCACATATAAGGAACACATTGAAATGACAGTGCAATTTATACCAACACTAATAAAATAATCATGATCCATATATATTAGTTCTAAGAATTAAATGTGTGTATAAATATTTACAGTCAATTCTTATATTTCTTTTAAACAATCTCTCATTTGTATTGCTTTCCATGATGTTTCCTCTTATTCAAAGGGCACATAGGAATAAGAATACTTCTTTTTTAAAGCCAGATTATGATACCCTTACTCATGCTGAATAATATACCAGTATTCCCTCTGAAGTCAGTGGGTACAAAGTCCTGCTGAGGTTGAGTAAACATATCAGAATTTGGTCCTTAATAGTTACTCCTGTTGTTAGCTATAGTGTTGCTAGTTCCGTACCCATACCTCCGACTGTGTCATGCCTGATCATATTTGCAGATGAACCAAAAGGGGGGAGGGGTTGCCAACACTTTGCATGATAGAGCTAAAATTCACAGCGATCTTGATGAATTGGAGGATTGGGCTATAGACGACAAAATGAAATTTAAGAGAGACAAATGTAAGGTGCTACACTTATGGAAGGAAAAACAAATGCACAAATACAGAATGGGGAATAACTGGCTTGGCAGCAGCACTGCTAAGAGGGATCTGGGAGTTGTGGTGGATCACAACCTGAACATGAGTCAGAAATGTGATGCTGTTGCAAAAATAGGAAATGCAATTTTAGGTTGCATTAACAGAGGCACAGTATGCAAGTGACGGGAGGTGACAGTTCTGTTCTACTTGGTGTTGGTTAGGTTTCAGCTGTAGTACAATTTTGGTCACCAAATGTATAGAAAGGATGTAGAGAAAATGGATCCAGAGGCAAGTGACGAAGATGATCAGAGGGATGGAATGCAAGCCATATGAGCAAAGGCTGAAGAAACCGGGTATGTTTAATTTTGGAAGGAGGAGATTACTGGGGGACGTGTCTTCAACCACTTGAAAGGCTGCCATTAAAAAGATGGAGAAACGTTGTTCTCTCTTGCCATTGCGGGCAGGATAAGAGAAAATGGGCTCAAATTAAAGCATTGCAGATTTAGATTGAATCTCAAGAAAAAAATTCTTAACTGTAAGAACAATAGAACAACAGAATTGACTGCCAAGACTGTGGAAGCTCCTTCAGTGAAGGTTTTCAAAAAGAGGCTGGGATAGCCATCTGTCTTGGTTTGTTTAGATATAACGAATCCTGCATCTTGGCAGGGGGTTAGACTAGATAATCCTCGAGGTCCCTACTAACCCTATGATTCTATGCTGGCTATAAATGCAGGCCGATTCTTTATCTTATTTATACTGGTTTTACATCCATATAACTATTCATCAGATTCACACCTGTGTGCAAGAGATCCAAATCAGGCTGCCAGCTCCGCTGTCTGTAGATCAGTAAGGAAGACTGAGGTACTTAGGTCTTCCACTTGCTGTTTGCTCTATGCCAGTTAGTCTATAACTAAACTTTGCATGGTGACAAGTTTCAGAGGGGTAGCCGTGTTAGTCTGTATCAGCAAAAACAATGAGGAGTCCTTGTGGCACCTTAGAGACTAACAAATTTATTTGGGCATAAGCTTTCTTGGGCTATAACCCATTTCATCAGACGCATGGAGTGAAAAATTCAGGCCTATCCTGATCCTACAACCTACCCTGAAGGATGATCCCTCACTCTCACAGACCTTGGGAGACAGGCCAGTCCTCGCTTACAGACCGCTCCCCAACCTGAAGCAAATACTCACCAGCTAACTACACACCACACAACACAAATACTAACCCAGGAACCAATCCCTGTAACAAACCCCATTGCCAACTCTGTCTGCATATCTATTCAAGGGACACCATCATAGGACCTAACCACATCAGCCACACCATCAGCGGGCTCATTCACCTGCACATCTACCAATGTGATATATGCCATCATGTGCCAGCAATGCCCCTCTGCCCTTGTGCATTGGCCAAACTGGACAGTCTCTATGAAAAAGAATAAATGGACACAAATCAGACATCAAGAAGTGTAACATGCAAAACCAGTAGGAAGACACTTCAATCTTCCTGGACACTCAATAGCAGACTTAAAAGTGTCCATTCTTCAACAAAAAAACTTCAAAAACAGACTTCAATGAGAAACTGCAGAACTGGAATTAATTTGCAAACTTGACACCATCAAATTAGGCCTGAATAAAGACTGGCAATGGCTGGGTCACTACAAAAATAATTTTCCCTCTGTTGATACTTACACCTTCTTGTCAACTGCTGAGAATGGGCCACATCCACCCTAACTGAACTGGCCTCATTAGCACTGACCCCCACTTGGTAAGGCAACTCCCATCTTTTCATGTGCTGCATATTTATACCTGCCTACTGAATTTTTCACTCCATGCATCTGATGAAGTGGGTTCTAGCCCAGATAAATTTGTTAGTCTCTAAGGTGCTACAAGGACTCCTTGTTGTTTTTGTTTAAACTTTGAATGTGACTTTTTCAAATGGATTATCGCTTAAGTCACCAGTGCCACGCTACGTTCAAATAATGTTAAACCATATTATATGTATTAGTTGAGGCAGATGATATATCACATTTTTTACTCACCCTGTTTTTGCTGTGGTAGCTTAAGGTGTCTCCAAAGTATGAGTGATTTTATTGCATTAGGCTGCATAGTTACCTCCCATTTGGAGACCCCTGTGCTCCTGGGACAACAGAGAGAAAGAAAGGAATTTCAGACGAAGCTCTGAATTTCTTGTTTGACAAATCTCAGACTTTACTACATTATTGTCCAAACCTGCTCAAATAGAGCCTGATTTCTAGAATAAAAAACTTCCATCAATGTCAATTGATATGGCTACTCAGGTACTGCTGAAAATCAGGCCCATAAACTACACCTCTCACACATGGGCGTGCTTGCGCACATACACACAAAGTCTGAATCATTTACATAAACAATTACCCCTTTTGCACAAAGGAAAGCCAATTTTGCATGGACAATTGGTGTATGTACAGTTAAGTAGGTACTATTTAGGCCAATCTTGCAGATATCATTCGCACAAAACTCCCAGTGAGAGTTTGCCTGGGAAGAGTTGGATTGGATCCCTGTTTTGAAAAGTCAGTTCTAGCATAAATATTAAATTAAGGGAATTTTGTTCTTTTATTAAGCAGTGTTTAAGAGCTTGATCTTGCAAATACTGAAGTATCTTTAATCACATGAGTCATCCCACACTCATATGACTAAAGCTAAGCATGTGTATAAGTGTTTGCAGATTAAGGCCCTAAAAAAGCAAAAGAATAAAAAAGTGTCAAGAAAGTATTTAAGAGTTCACAAGATAGATTAGCTCACAATGGTCTTGCTGGTAATACAAAATTAAAGTACATACTATTGGCTGCTTTAAATGTAAAATGCCATTGGGCCAATTATAGTTTATTTCCCAAGAATAACATAGTTCCAATACTATTAATATGCATACAACCATATGTCACCATTACGGTATGTTCAGAACATTCATCTGAACATGTAGATCTGTATTATTTAGCTGTAGTAAAATTCTTCTGCAAAGTGGAAAATGCACATGTTCAATAGCCACTTTTAAAATGTACAGTAGGGGTGAAATTCTGCTAGCAGCTACCTCAGTGTAAATCTGAAGAAAAATCCATTAACACAGGATGTTTCTCTGGATTTACAGTAGTTTAAATCAGAGCAGAATCTGGTTCTTTGTCTCCACCCTTACTCCACTGCCAACATACACCACTCCTATTTTTTGATTTACAACAGCTCAAAGAAGTGTCTAATCCCATCATTCATTACTTCCTTTCTACTGAAACTTTAAAAAAAATCAAATTAAATTTTGTCAAAAAATCAATTCTAGTATTGACTATTTTGTATGTCAAATTTCAAACTAAGACATGTTTTTAAAGATAATGTAAAAACCCTTCATAATAACAAAAATTAAAATAAGATCTGGTTTTATCTGGAAAATACTGACCATAATTTAATTAACAGCAGCGATAGGGTACCCCATTACCATATTCACAGATTATCATTTAGGTATCAATTTTGCAATAGGACCCACCCAACAGTAAGACTCCATCTGCACAGATCCTGTTTCAGGATCAAAGTTCTATATTTTGGAATACAATTGACTTACTACAAGTACAACAATGAACTTTAAGTGGTGAATGAGTTCACATACCTGGGGTCCACTATCGCAGTCAACCTCTCACTTGGATTGGAACTCAACATCCACATCGGAAAAGCTGCTGCAACAATAGCTAGACTGAGCAAGAGGGTATGGCAAAACAGTAAACTGACAGAACACACAAAGATCTGTGTCTATCATGCATATGTTATCAGCACACTTTTGTATGGAAGTGAGGCATGGATCTTATACTCTCATCAGGAAAAGAGGCTCAATATGTGTATTGTCTTCGTCGAATCTTTGGAATCTCCTGGAGGGACAGAATCACCAACACTGAGGTGCTCAAATGGGCCTGCATACCCAGCATGCAAACACTCCTCACACAGAGACGCTCCCGCTGGCTTGGGCATGTGTGCCGAATGAATGATGGGCACATCCCAAAGGACCTCCTCTATGGTGAATTGGCTTCTGGAAAAAGACCCAAAGGAAGCACAAAATTGCAGTTCAAGGATGTGTGCAAGCAAGACCTCAAAGAAACAGACAAGGATGTGGATAACTGAAGATCACACTCAAGACTGCAGCCTTTGGAAACAAGAGCTTAATCAAGTTATGAGTTACGAGAGGAAGCTGTCCAGTTTAGCAGAGGAGAAAAGAGCTTGCAGAAGGCAGAGGCCACAGGGTCAGAACATCACTTTTAAATGTGACAGACGCTGCAGAGCTTGTCGCTCTCAAGTATGTCTCTTCAGCCACAACCATGGCTGTCATTAAACCAGCTCAGTAAATTCTTTACCTCTCAGGGGCACATGTCCATGGTCTCTCCAGACTTAATGATGGCTACTACTACAAGTGATGAAGAGTCCCGTGGCATCTTACAGACTAACAGACGTATTGGAGCATGAGCTTTCATGGGAAAATACCCACTTTGTCAGATGCATGTGGTGGAAATTTCCAGTCTAGACTGATTCTTGCCTGTATATTTATACCTGCCTCTGGAAATTTCTACCATATGCGTCTGACAAAGTGGGTATTCACCCACGAAAGCTTATGCTCCAATACGTCTGTTAGTCTATAAAGTGCCACAGGACTCTGTCACTTTTTACAGATCCAGACTAACACGACTCCCCCTCTGATACTACTACAATTGTTTAATAAATCTCCACATGCACATCCAGATAAGTTCTTTGGGGTAGGAATTTTATTCTCCTACCTGCCTACAAAGCACATAGTTTGTGCAACATAAATAACAACATGGATCAGCAGTCACAGAAATTTATGGATGGAGAAGTATTAAACTATTCCAGTAGTAATCTTCCACAATAATGAATGAGATCTGATTATTGGCATTAACATCTACAAAGCCTATCCCAGCCCAGCGTTTCCTCCATAACAGCATAAATTAAATTAAACAATAAATTTAAATTAATGGAGATATCCTATCTCCTAGAACTGGAAAGGACCTTGAAAGGTCATTGAGTCCAGCCCCCTGCCTTCAGTAGCAGGGCCAAGTACTGATTTTTGCCCCAGATACCTAAGTAGCCCCCTCAAGGATTGAGCTCACAACCCTGGCTAATGCTCAAACAGGCCAATGCTCAAACCACTGAGCTATCCCTTGCTCCCACCATACAAAGAGAGTTGGGAGTGGAAGTCAGTTAGGATCCTGATCTCGCAAGATGCTATATCCCTCCCCTGAGATCTTCCATACCCTCAACCCCACTGACTTCAATGGGAGTTGAAATATTCAATAGATCACAGGATCAGGTCCATAAACTCCAAAAGATTTCTGCACATCACTTAGTTACATGTGAAAGTCACTAAAATTAAATGAGGCAGCACAATTAAGACTGCACATTCTAATGCAGAACAAACACCTTACCTTCTCATTCATTTTTGCCAGACTCTCATTGATTTCAGTGTGAATTCAACACATGGATCAATAGCAGAATATTGTCCTAAACAAATACTTGTTTTTTAAATGAAGCAACAATGGAGGCGGGGAACAGAGAACAACTTGAAAACATGACTGATAGTGACAAAATATGTTTTGCTGAGTTCTGTTTGAATGACTAAGTATATTTGCAACCACTAACTGGCAAACAACCTGGTCATGCCAGTAAAAACCGGTTTACAAACAAAGGCTCACTGTGTTTTGAGAGAGCATGAATTGGATATCCTCTATAGAATGTTAATCTGTAAGCAATTCAGATCATCGCAGTTTGGAGAGACAAGTCCAGTGATTTCAGAACCAGAGATTAAATTGTTCCCAAAATGTTACCATACCAGCTAAAAGCAAACCTGCAGAAAAACAGGACGTCCCAATTCTCCTAGCATTTGCATATAACATATATGCTAGGATTTACTTCATGAGCAATGATGTACACATATCAGATATATAATTTACCCAAGAAGATTGAGGAATGAAAACACATCCCACAAACATAATTTAATTTGTCAATAACTTCACTGATAGACTTGGAAATTTTAACTCAGGCAGGTCACTGATCTTGCAAGATGAGTATAATCAATCATTTTCTTTGCCTGACAATCATCATCACGTCTTCCCTTATTTCTTTCCACTAGCCTCCCACTTGCCTCACTATCAAGTTCCAGCTTCTCATCCTTGTTTCAAAGTATTGCACAGCTCTGCCCTGCCCACATTTCTGTTCTCAATTCTTAGTAATTCCCCCAATAATTTACTGCATTAAAACAGCCTGCCTCACCCCTATTTGTTGTCTTCCTCTATTCTCATTTTATTATCTGTTTCCATGCAGCCTCCTATCCCAGCTCAAGGAGGTGCCCTTCTATTCTCGCAAATGTATCTTTAAATGTCATGTCTTCTGCAAGGTCCACAAACTGTAAGCAATACCTAAACAATAAGACCTGATCCAAAGCCCATTGAAGTGAAAGTTACCTATAGTTTTTTTTGTTTGTTTTTTGTTTTTTAAGAAAACAAAGTTTTCATTAGCTACAATTAGGTTTGCATCAGGACTTTGGTACTGCCAACAATACATGATGAAAACTAAAGGGCCACAGGGGGTGGGGAAGGAAGGATGTGGGGAGGTGTGGGAGGGGGCGGAAGCAAAAATAACACTCTAAGGGCCTGGTCCAGCATCACTGTTTGTGGAAGTTTGGCTGTTGAGTCCAATGACAGCAGATCAGACCATAAGTTATCTCTATCCCCTGGGGCTTCTCGTGTATTTTCATATCCGGTCCTTCTGGCAAAGATCAGAGGCCTAATTATGCCGTCACTTGCACCTGTGTAAATCTGGAGTAACATTACAGACTTATATGAAGTAACTTGAATAACTCAGCACCGAATTCATCCCCATATCTTCCTGGGCAGCCCTAACTTCAGGGTCAGCCCTTAAGAAACAGACAAACTAAAAAAAAAAAAAGGTTTTGTTAATATTTGAGTTTAGTAATTCATTCCATAAGAAGCCAAAGTTAACGTATGGCCAAGATGATGGGCTGTGGAGAAATAACACGGACAAGTTTAAAGCAAATGTCTCTTAAAAATCTACTGAATTAACATCATAAACTATGCAGTTCCTATTAGTGGGGATGTGCCAGGCTGCTTAGATAAGGATTCTGCTTCTGATCCTGTATTATTCATAGCAAGGCCGTTTAGGGAAACGAGGATCTAGCTCCAGAAGTCAAAAAGTCAAATATGAAGAATCTGCAAACTCATCTTCCTAAATATCCCACTTACCTGCTCCCCATGTATTTCCTCCCTCCTGTCATTCCCCCTCACTCTACCCTTGCACCATAATAAAAAAGAAAAAGAAATGTAACTACCAGTAACTAAAACTGTGCCATCATTCTTTCCCCCTACCCTTTATTATTTTGTCTCTTTAGACTTTAAGTGTATTGGGTGCAGGGACTGCATCTTCCTGCATATGGCACCAAGTATCATATGGCACTTTTGAGCACTAATGCATTATTAAATAATAATAATGCCATCCCTAATCTTATCACCTGGTTAACAAAACTTCACTTATTATTGTGAATATAAATCTTGCTACTATACATTTCACTCCTGCCTTAACATTAATTTCACAGCTGTAGAGAGAGAACTAAACTCACCAATGGGGGAAAAAAATAGTAACTACTGTAGTAGCTGTTCAATGTTAGGGAAACTTTGAATGTACTCAATTTCAAGTCCACCTAGGATGCCATACAATAAACGTAAAGGCATCTGCTGTTCTTTATTGATAAGGCCAGTTTTCAGCCAACAAATATGATCAAAATATATGTAAAATATTACACATTTGTTAAAAGGTGTTTTGTGAGAATTTGAAGCCATTTGATCAGCTGTTTGATGTGGGTAGAAATTCACTTCTAAAAATTCCTCCCACCAAAGTAAGTTGTTCACACGGTGTTGTAGTAACCATCAGTGCTTTGAAGAAAAGAAAAAAGAAACTTCATTTTATTGCCAAATAACTTCATCAAGCATATCAGCAAATATAAAACCTGTTACATGACCTTCAGTTATAAGGTTTCTTTTTTTTAAACAGATGTCTTATGTGAAACAAATGTTGACATCTGTCTTCTAGTAAAGTACACTCCATCCTCATAACATCAGTCATGGAAGGCAAATGCTTTGTTTGTTAAAATGAAGTACTGTTGCAACAAGGTTGCTTATGATGTTGTTTAATAAAGAAGGAAGCCAAGATACAGTATATCAGAGAGGGTGGAGTGTATATACAATAATTCTGCCATCTGTTACTTGATAGAGAGGGGAAAATCAAAACAAAATGCATTTTCTTTCCAGTATCCATATAAGCAAAAAATAACTTGGTCATTACAAATTGTATGCTGCTCAACATAATAAAAAAAGAATAATAGATTTAGGAATGTCCCCGTATACTTAAGAATGATAGCTGATATATATATGATATTTTTATTTCAGGACTGAGAATCAATGAATGAACATGGAATGGGTCTGAAATACAAAAATAATGCATTGATCTCGTGACATAAAAGGTATCTTTTTATGCAACTCTGGACTTCTGGACTTAGACTAAGCCTATTTTCTTTAATTGGATTTAGAAATGCAAGGTAAACTTGGTCACATTGCTATTGTTTGGAACACTCAGCATGCCAAACTCCATTCTATTTTTGCTTCTTTGCAGTGTATAAAGAGGTGGAAAGTAATCTCCGAGTACTGGTGTAGTGGCTCTGTGGGATCAAAGGCAAACCTAGAGCAGGAGACCTTGCAGGATTGCTCTCTGGAAAACCATGTATGTAAATTGCTCACCAAAATACTCTCCATCATTTATTTAATGCTTCAGAATGGCTTTGGGCTCAAGAAAACAGCTGCTCACAAACTCTTACTATTTTCAAAAAGAGTAAAATAGTGGTATTGTGAGAACATCTAGCAGAAAGAACTGCATACAGGAAGGAAGAAAGAAGAAGACAACAGATTTTTAAACTTGTGATCAATTTCTGCCAGAGAAAGGTAAAAAAAACACTTACACCTGATTAATACCTTGCTATAGTTTACTGGACTAAAACTAGGGCTCTGGCTACAAGATGCATTTAGAAATAAAAACAAACAGAACCTCCTCTCACCCCACAGAACTAGCAGAAGATTTGAGACTGTTTGTTTGACAGGTAAATGCTGTTAGCTAAAAACCTCTTTAGCTAAATCTGCTTCTATGGCCCCAAATGTTTAAAAGGTATCATGGATTAAAGCCATGAAAATAAATTAAAAAGAATTTCAATTTGAAATTTTATTAGCATGTTGCTAGAATGGCCAACATCGATGGACAGGAGAGACTGTGTCCACATACTTTGTAAATCTCCTCCACACATACCCCTCTTTGCTTCTCTCTCCTTCTTCCTTCATTAAAAGCCAAACCAAATACTGGCTATGGGGGTAAGAAAAATGCTGGTTTTCTGGAATGTTGCCATGGATTCCGGTTTAAATTGCGTCCCACCAGAGAGCGCAGCCCCTGGTCTGTCTGTGGCAGGCAGCTCTCGCCAAGCCAGGGAAAGAAGGGAGCACCTTGTCCCTCCCTTGTTCGTTACTCTTTCCCATCCACTATAGCCAGGTCTTTGATCACTCGCAGTTTACCACTGGCATCGAGCCTGCGCTTCTCCCTTATTAGATCCTCCAGGCTGTGGAATCGCACCGTGTGCACCTTGTTCTCAGCCAGATGGATCTTGAGATAATATTGCTGCTGGTGCTGAGTGCCGGCAGCAGCCTGCAGCTCCCCCCCGGCTTTGAACTCCCTTTTCCCGAACCGGCACCAGGCGGCGAAGCTCTCCGAGTTAGTCCAGCAGATCTCGTCGCTTTTTAAACCCAGGTGCCCGCAGGCGTTCTGCACCACCAGCTCTGCCACCAGGGGGCGGTAGCGGTACCAGCTATTCACCACGCGGCCCACGTTGCCAGAGCCCGCCTCGTACAAGCTGTCCTGGCGGATCTGGCCCTGGTGCAGGTGGATGATCTGCCCGCTGCCCACATAGACTGCCCATTGCGGGGGTGGGGGTGGGTGGTCGGATGGCCCCAGGTAGAGCAGCTCCAGCAGGTCTCCCGGCTTGCAGAGGGCAGGCAGGGCCGAGACCGAGAAGACGCGCAGGTCCCCAGCCTGGGGGTCGCTGCTGACTTTGGAGAAGATGCATTCCTGGCCGCGGAAGGCGGAGAACTGGGTCTCGTTCAGCACCAGCTGGTGGTGGTGGGTGGGGGTCTCCTGGCCAGGGCTGCTGGAGCCCTTCACGCTGTACTTGTCCGGCTGGCCTCGTTCGTCCAGGTCCTCTTCCTCATCCGAGAAGAAGTAAGCCACCCCGACCCGCAGCTCGTCCTTCTCGATCCCCGAGGGGTCTCCGGTCGGCAGCTCGCTGTAATTCAGGTGGGTGATGCGATCCAGTTGATTTCCCATCAATGACAGGGCAAGGCGAGGCCAGGAATCGCCAGGTCTGTGGGGGGGAGGGGAGGAGGAGAAAGGCAGGACGGGGAGAGGGAAAGGGGAGAAAGGCAAGAAGGAGAAAAGGGGGAGGAGGAAGAACAACAACAACAACAACAACAACAAAATCCAGGCACAGAGTTTCAGTGATTTCTCCTCCCTGACCGCGTCCCCACTCCCCGCGTTAGGAGAACCCTCCCTCCCCTCTCCCTGTGCCCCTTGGGGCTGCGCCCTGCCCGGTGTCAGCGTTACACGCGTGGCTCGGGCATGGAGCCGTCCGGGGGGCACCCGCACCATGCCACAGGGGTGCAGCCGCGTGCAGCGGGCTCAGCTCTCCCGGGAGACGTCCCGGCCGGCATCCGAACCCTGCCCCGCTTCCAGGGTCCCCGCCGGCTCCTGGGCAGGGCAAAGTTCACCGCAGACCCTCTGGGCCGGGGGGAGAAGGGCGCAGGGTGGCTGGAGCTGGGAGCGTCCCGGTTCGCACCCGTAGCTCCCCGCCCCGGCTCCCGGCCCGGTGGGGCTGCACGGGGAGCGCGGCAGGGCAGCGTCTGGCTCCCGGAGCCGAGCCGCGACACCCCGCCTGCCCCCTTCCAACTCCCGCCCTGCCCCGCTGGGACCAGCCTCCTGACAGCGACCCCCCGGGCGCTCCGTACCCGTGATCGCCCCGCTCCAGCCAAGCGCCCAACTCCCTTAAAGTCTTCTCGTCCCCATGGGAGCCGCACAGCAGGTGAGCAGCGTCATGCCCGGCGCCCTTGCCGCTCCCCGAGCTCCGACTCCGGCTCCTTGGACGCGCTCTGCCTTCCCCTGGACAGCCCCGCTCCGCTCTGGGCTGCCCCCTGCACCGGCGACTCTAAGTACCGGCGGCTCCGGAGCCCTGCACCCGCCCAGTGCGGAGCTCATTGGCTGCTTTGCTTTGAGGTTGGCAAGACGAGCGAGCCTCAGGGGTGTCAATCACCGGCCCTGGGTGGGATTCTAGACATTCCCTCTGCTGCTCCGCCAGGCCCCCACCGCTCCTCGCTGCTTGGTCAGGCTGCAAAGGGGCAGAGCATCGTCCCCGAAAGCTTGGCTGTGCAGAACCCCTCCGGCCCCCAGCTGTGGCCAGAACAGCCAGGCAATGCTTCAAGTCAAGAATCTGCATAATACCATGATAGACTGGTACCACTCCCCACGTTTATTCTTCATTTTCAGGCCCTATAGGACAATACCTTGCTTTCTTGGGAGACCCTCAAGCAGCAGCTACTAGACCCAGGTTATGGGACAGGAAAGTAATAAGGGAAAGAAAAGGTTATTGAAATAACGTGCATGGTATGACTTCAATGGAAAGCTGAATTATATAAAAAGAAAGTTATTTCAACTGTAAATACTTAGCAGGTCTGCTGGAGGAGCTCAGATGTTCACCAGGCTTCACAACAGCAAGAGATTTGATTGATTCGCCTTTGCTTGGAGGCTTTAAATCAGGACTGGTCAGTTATTCTGAAAGAGATGATGGAGCTGAACCAGATTTTGGGAGGGGGTGTTCAATGCAGGAATTACAGGGTCTCTATCAGTGGTGTTATGCATGAAGTCAGGCTACATGATCATGTAAGGCATTGATTCCGATTCTCAATGGTATTTGGGTACCAAACTTCCACTGATTTCATTACCTTTGAGGATCTGGACTAATAATCCCTTCTGGCCTTTAAAAACAAACAAACAAAAACCAACCCCACCTGTGAATCACCACTGTGAGGTAGATCAGTATTATTATTACAATTCTCATTTTACAGAGGAGGAAATTTAGGTATTAGGTGATGAAAGGACTTGTCCAAGATCTCACCATGAGTTAATGTTAGATTATAGATTATAACCCAGAGTTGTCAGCCCTGTGCACTAATCACAAAAGCACATTTCCTTTCTTCTTTGCTCAGGAGTGAGAATTTAATTTAATTATGTCAGACATATGTATCAGCAAATTTTAATACGTAATATTTTGGCCCATGTGTAAACCACATGAAAGTACATTTTATTTACATAAAGTAAAGATACTATGTTCCTTGCATTGCAGTTATTTTTGGTAATTAATAAACTCAGCCTCTCTCCCTTGCAGTTTCAGCAGGGAGGTGCACCTATATTGCTGGCAACGTATACCTGTGTTATTGGCATCGTATCTGATGCTTGCTTCATTTGGATCTCTTCTTACTAACTTTGGACAATCTCATCAGTTTATTTTCACCATATAGAAACTATGATCAGACTTTTCAGCTTCAGAATGGTTCAAGGTGCATATATAACAGCATCTGAGACAAATGTGGAGTTTCTTAGTTAAATTAGAGCCTTGTGTAGAATTTGGAAGACCTCTCACTCCTGACATCCCACTGATCAAATGTTTACTTGGCTATCGTTCTGCAGTAGCATTTCCAAGATGTGTCACTTATGAGGTGCTAAATAAATACAACTTAATTTCGAAAATATAGTTTAAAATGTTGGACTCATTCCTTATATTCATTAACTATTGCTTCTGCTTACACAAAGAAAAACAAACAAATGAGGGAGAAAATAAAGAGCAAGCTCACATTAACATTGACCACCCAATTGACAGATATGCCACTGTGGGGCTGCCACAGCCTATTTTTCATTGTAGTAACTATATTGAGCTACTCATGGTTACAGGGTGTCCAAAGTTCGGGGACTCAAGGCTAGATCCTCAGGTCAATGAGCCTACCCTGATTTACAGCAGCTAAGGCTCTGGTTTTCAGGGTTTATACAACTGGATGGAGGATTCAAAAGAATGGAAAATTGTTTTAAAAAATTATTCTCGTGATAAATTTGAAAGTTTTTATGGCGCTAAGCATGATAGACTAGAATTTCTTAATATATGGAAACAGTGTAAATGAATTTCTTAATGCTTGTTAAGTATTACATAGTTTTATTGTATCCCTTCATCACCTCCATATTTTAGAACTCTATTACTGAGGCATCATTGTATCTTCATAGTTAAGGTTATTTTGGAATTTGCAGATAAAGCAGGGTTCAAATCCCTAGGACTTACATTACTGTCTGTTAACATACTCCATTTCCTAAACTGGACAATTTTGGAGATCAGGTCCCTCACATATTTTCTAGGATAAATCTTGCAGTACTTTTATAAACAGTTTCTGTTTTCTAAACTCTATTTTTTTCTTTTTAATATCAGCACTTTTTTGGATCCCACTCACAGAATTAACACTTCCCACAGTTGCCAATCATCAAGATAATGAGAATGGCAGAGGGTCATTTCTAGACAATTTCAAACAAACAAGAAGTTATTTAATCTTTGCCAGAAACAGCCAGTGGAGAATGCATCACAGCTATAGGTTACTTAGTGCAGAAGGAAGGAGCTGTGCTGTTGTCTAGAATGACAGGTTCCTTGATACAGCTCTGTTCCCCTCCGTGTCCCCCATTATAACTCTGCTTCTGCCTTCCATGCTCCCACAGGTCTGTGCAATCTTTTTGCCCTACTCCATCATGCTCCCACAGTTCCATTTGGATCAACTCCCCTCAAGCCCATCCACTCACGCCCACCATCCACTTCCCATTCATATTCCATATCTGCTGACCACCAGACTCTGCCACAACTTGCTAACTCCCCCATCCTCATCCCTCAGACAGTTCTAAATCCATCTTTTCTCTAACCCCCAAGAACCTGATGGTTAAAATCTTAAATTGGGCAAAGTACATGAAAGGTCATCGTATATTCACCAATAAGCATGTTATAAAAATTGTGAAAAGCAAGTACAGAACAGTCCTAGGGAGTATGTCAACAGACTGCTTGAACAAAGGAGTTGTTGATTAGGAGTTTCAAAGCTCCTGGTAAGTTCCAGAATTGTTACTGAAGCAGACCAAAATGTTCTTAAGATGAAAAGAAGTTTAGACCACAGCCTTGGACCTCTGGATGCTTGTTTTGATTGGCCAGTTTTGATGAGCAAATTTGCTGCCTCTTTCAGACATTACTTTTCTGGAAACACTTGGTGACTTCTTCAGCACAACAATGAACTCAGAGCTTGGCAGCAAGCTTAGAGAAGGTGTGAGATTGCCTCAGCATACTCACACAGACCAGCATCACAGTGTTGCCATCATGGTAGCAAAACCACCACAAGTTGGGCCTCAGGAATTTACCATCACAAACACTGAACCTTCTTTTTTCTAATTCCAAATAATGCTTTCCCCAGATCAGACAAGGGAAGAGAACCAGATGATGTCACCATCTCCATGGCTGCACCCTGAACAACTCCTGGTGTGAACCTAAGGTCTCCATTATTATCCCTTCTCTTTGGTTCATCTTATTCTTCTGAACTCTTTTCTATTGTTATTTGACTTCTGTCTAATAAGAGTCAAGTTGAGTCAGCTAGAAGAAATCTAACCTGGTAACAATTTGTTGCGACCAGCTTGGCAATGATGTATGCTGTGTCTGGGGCTTTTCCAGTTAAAAATCTTCTCTTATATATGTGTTTTTGTTTTATCTTGAGAAGAAAGAGAATTGGATTTTTAATACCAAAACCTGAGACTTGTTACTTAAAAATTACTTTTTCTATATTTTTTTTTCCAATAAAAGCATTGACTACATTACATTTGCTGGCATACAATGAATGGTATTCCTGGTTCCCTTGGAGCCAGTAGCAAAACTCACATAGACCACAAAAGATCTGGTTATCATAAATAAATATAAACTGCTATTGAGAAAATTAATGAACATAATACATGTTATGATTCATTATCCTTGATTTTCTCAATCATTCATTTACTCAGTAATCTGCAAAATTCAGTGATTTGAAAAGGTTCTCCCAATTCAAAGATTTTCAAAGTTTTTCACAATGGGGACTACATGTTAATGCAGACAGTGTCTCACAGACCATACCTCTGGCATTTGCAATCACACAACTTTCCTGTGGCAACTATAGCAATTGCTTCCAGAGACAAGTAATGTTTTGGGGAGTATTTTGTGTATATATGTAACACTGACAGACCCTGGTCATCGGCAAGTGGGATCAAACTGGGACCTCTGGAGCAAAATGCATGAGCTAAAAGCTACATGCCATTTAGCTAAGGATGTAGCAGCCTCAATCTCTATAGAGACTGACAGACCAATACAGGGGACAGAACACCACACCCAGGAGGTGTGTGGGTTACATGCTTCCCATAGCTGAGGAAGCGTGTCCCGAGCTTCAGAAACTTCACAGCTGATACAAAGCTGCCAGTCGTCGGCAGATGGGATCAAACCTAAAGCTGTAGCAGACTCATTAATCTGTAAGTGGTTTCAGTGCCACTAAAGAGGGCAGAACACCACATCCAGGAGGTGTGTGGGTTACATATGCACTTGTCTTTCCATACAGTGTAGCAACTGGACACAAGGAGAAAAAAGCCAGAATCATAAAACCAACCACCAACTCTTCGGGGACCATCAGCGGAAGCCCCTTTTCTAGTGACTAGGAGAAATATCATGACACAACTTCAAGCAACACTTTCCTAATTAGGAATTTATTAGTTTTCCAAACTGGACAGAATTTTGGTAATATCTACACATTTGAAATGTCATCACTAAAGTAATGGTGGAATAGGAAGGAAATTTTCAGTATACCACTCCTCTCTACAAAATGTTGTCTCTCTGTAAATTACATAGGCCAGAAGCCATAATGTATGAGTATCTAAGGTCACATAGACAGCTTTAAATATATTATTAGCTTACTGTTCCCTTTTCCCATCCCATAGCCCCTGAGGCATACTTGGCAATATGACTTCTCCAGTGTAAGTCATCAAGTTTTCATGGATTTCCCATTTCAGAATGGAGAGAACACAATTTTTACTGAAACAGCTGCTGGCAGCTTGAAATTTGCCTGCATGCATTCTTCCTGGCCCTGTCCTCCTGTACTTGTGAAATGGGATCCTTTATTAAATCTTTGTTGTGTAACTATGATGTGCTATAATACCCGTGATTTGTAATATGTATGAATTTTCTGCTGCCCTCAAGAACCCTCATGAAAATTAGATGTTTAAATAAAATAATCAGTAACACTTCTTCCTAGGCCAAAGGCCAGTTAATGTTTTAAAAGCCTTTTGAGTTTTGATTTTTCAACATTTCCCCTGCAAAAATGACTTTCTAAATATTATAAATAATAATACATGCTCCTTGACTGAATAGCAAGGAAGAAATTCAATCTCTGTGACAGTTGCTATTCATAAACGGGTCAGGATGCACACTCATAGTTCACGATGTTTACAGAACCTTTCAGTGAATTTATAGAGCTGGATTCAATAGGGGACTCATTCCTTGTTATATGTAAATACCTTTTGAAGTATTTTCTGTTTTGCTTTTTCAAATATAGAGTCCAATCCTGTAGGCCTAACTCATTAAAACCACCCATTGATTTAAATGCTAAGCCTGAAGGATGAAACCCCTATTACAGAAAAGCCTGTTAACAGTAACATGCACACAATCTCCTTTGAAGATAGTGTGATCTATATATGCATCCAAAGCAAGAATAGAAAACAGCAGATATATTTATATTACTGGGAATGTTTCAAATCAGCAAGATGTCTAAGTGTTGAATGAAATTATTGTATATGCATAAAGGTTTCTTTAAAATACCATTCTACACTGCAAAAATGACATTCAGGATTTCAAATTTGTCAATTACCAAATATTTCCATATGAAACTTTACAGCAAAAATGTGGATTTTTTTGAGTGTCATCCTGAAAATTTAACCTGGGATCCGAGAGACAAGTTGGTTTCTTTCCTTCTTGTGCATCATCAGCTATAATAAAGAGTTTGCAGACCAAATCAAACTCCCCATTTTACCTGTTCAACCCCATTAACTTCAAAAGCATGCTTTCATATACATCTGTGCAATCCCATTATTTCCAGTGGGGTTGATAAAACATTGAAATTTAGCAACTAATTTTTATTGATAATGCAAGAGGAGTAGGGTTCAACTCATTCCCACTTCACTGTGTGGTTTCTGCAGTAATAATAAGTGAAAAGCAGTACAAGATTTATCTTTATCACTAAATTGAGACGATGCTGAATGATCCTGAATACACATAAGGAGAAGCTAGATTAAGTAAGAGAATGCCATTTTTACATAAACATTTTTTCAGACCAGAAATGCATATTAAGCGACCTCTTTTTGTTCAGAAAAATCTCAGGCTGAAAATATGGTCCTGTGAAGCAGGGACTCTGAAAATGTGTGTTCAGTTCTGAGCTCTACCACACAGACTTCCTGTGTAATTCTGGGCAAGTCACTAAATCTCTTGGTACCTTAGTTACACATCTGTAAAATGGGGGTGAAAATACTTTCTCTCCTGCCTTTTGTCAGTCTTGTCTATTTAGTTAAGTCTCTCACCTGCCACAACAGAGTCCCAGTCTTGTTTGGGGTCTTTAGGCACTACTGTAATACCAAGTAATAAATAATAATAATGTGTTGTTAGGTTTGAGGCACACACAGGGAAGACTGCAGAGGATGGGCCAATAGTTATCCCTGTCTTGAAACAACATCTGTGTAGGTCTGAGGAGGCAATTTATGACATAAAGAAAATGGTTCAACAGTGTCAGTGCAGGTCTAGGGAGACGATGTTACAGTGGTAGAATGGAATGAAGTGATGTTAATACACGTCTACAGAGAACACGTTACACAATCAAAGTGAAATGAAACAAATGCAGAGGTATGGAGAGACTGTCAAACAGAAATGAAATTAGATTATTGCAAGTTATATTAACATTTCAAATAAATTAAACTCACATTTTTAAAACGACACTATATGAGATGGTACAGTGGAGCTCATCGTGCTCTGGAGGTGATAAAATTGGACTGTATATGCATAAAATTCACCTCTGTGCAGAGAGCCTACACAACATCTAGGCACCACTTAAGCCCTATTTCCAAGGCTTAAATGGGACTTCAGTGGTACAAAGACCTTATGCAAACTCTGAGCAAAGGGATGTATTTCATCCTATGTGAGTAGGGGGACTGATATGCGGTGACAAATGAATTGGGAGGCATTAGCACCAGGCTTGGAGGAACCCCAGTGTTCAGGACATTGTGAAAATGATAGGTTTGGGTTTTGTGGTATGGTTAATGGCTGTATTTAGGCTCAAAGTTTGAGGGAAGCTGCTGTTGTGGTGTAAAAATATGTGCAGGGTTTGTGACTGCAGGCAAATGTGGCTCAGACACATTAACAGAAAGTCCTTTCCCAAAATGAAAGATACAGAGACAACAGAAGCAACAGAAGAGAACTTGTAAAAAAATCTAAATAAAACATTCAAACAACATAATGCATGGCTAGGAGAGGAGAAATACAGGAATCAAACAAGGCTAATAGAGAAGAAACATCTTGCAAACAACTCAGCGTGGTAGATTAGACTGAGAGGGACACAAGTCACATATCTTCATCTCAGCCTTAACTGGACAAATAATTCATAATGAATCATTTATTTGACTAATTTTGCCTGTGTTTCTGTTCACAGATTTCCAGTGAAGAGAACACTCTAAGGGATTCATTATGCAAAATTATTTTGTTGAAAAAATTCTGGAAACAATTCTTGGTCAGTAGCTCTAGTTCATGAGCAATTTGTTGCAAGTATTTGAAATGTGAGCTGGCTAGGCTGGACACAGTTCATTTGCTATGAGTTTTTTGACTAGGTGAATGCAGACTCAAGATTATGGTGAGAGCTTTTACGATTACGAATTCAAAATCCATTTCCAGGGTGAAATTAACTCCAATACAGTGGGCCAACATGAGATGGCTGAAAGTGAAAGCTAGACAAATTAAAAGTAGAAATAAAACACACATTTTTAACAGTAAAGGGGATTGGAACAAACTATCATGGAAAAGGCGGATTCTCAATATATTGGTGGCTTCAGATAAAGACTGAATGCCAAGATATGCTTAGCCAAACAAGTTGGGGCTCAATACAGGTGTAACTGAGAGAAATTTAATAGCCTGTAATATTAAGAAGATTATCCTGGATCATCTACAGGCTCTTTCTAGGTTTATAATCTATGAATCTATAAAAGATAACAGCCCTGGTGATGTCTGCTTATGATCCCAATGCTGAAATCTGTTGCATGCAGATGGACTGTTGCACTGGCACAGATCCTCATTGAAATCAGTGGGATTTCATGGTAGTGCAACAAATTGCAGGATTAAGGTTTAAATCATCAAAAAGGAGGAGGGGAGGGGTGCATTTTAAGTGAGATTTAAGCAGTTATTTTGACTCTTGCTTGGCTCTCTGCACAGAGGTGAATTTCACACTCTGTGAATTAGTTTCCAATACTTTCTTATAATTCAATGGTTTGGTGAATATTCCTGCCAGTAAAACTCACTTGTGAAAAGTAAACATAATAAGGGGGAATAGAGTTGGTGCAAATTCATTTAAAAGTCTGAATACATATTTCTGAAAAATGTGCAGTATTCGTCCAGCTTTATCATAGTCACATTAATCAATTATTGTATTCACTAAAGTGGCCTCTTTGGAACAACCGAGACTTCAATATTGTTCTTTTTTTCTGTATATTTGAAAAACGGGAACCATCTACTATGCTATGCTTTTGGAGAAGAGTAGTTTCAGTAAACTTTTCCATTAAAAGTGTTTCTGAATTCTATCAAACTATTATATTTTTTAATTATGGCCATCTGTCCTCACCTCACTCATAGCCACCCCAACTTTTTCCCCAGTTTGCCACAAGTTCACATCTGTTTTTCATCCAAAGATATATTTTGTATATTTTCTCTCACATGTAACTAGCTGGGAGAACCAAGACACAAAGGTACTGTTTTTAAGGTTATCCTTGCTCCTTAAGTCAGTCCCATTGTTCACTGTAGTCTAAGGCTACATCTACACTACTGCCAGATCGATGCTCTGACGATCGATGCATCAGTGATCGATTTAGCGGGTCTAGTGAAAATCGACAGCAGAGTGCTCTCCGGTTGACCCCAATATTCCATCAGGAAAGAAAAGAGTAAGGTAAGTCGATGGGTGAGTGTCTCCCATCAACCCAGTGTGGTGTAGACAATGCAGTAAGTTGACTCACGCTTTGTTGACTCCAGCTACATTATTCACATAGCTGAAATTGTGTAACTTAGATCGACTCACCACAGTAGTGTAGACATAGCCTAAGAACGAGACACTCCAACTCACAACACTGAAAAACCCTTCTATTTCCAACCCCTTACCCAAAACTCCCAACCCTTGCAAACAGAGATTCTATCCAGAAAAGGCAGAAATGCCACAGACACCATGAAGTCCTTCACTGTGACTGTTAATTTTATGTGGAAGGTGCTCAGATACGACTTTGATGGGAATCAATATGAAATCCTTGGATAGATAGATTAGAATTTTCAAAGTACTTTAGGGGCTTTAGATACAATAGATTTATTTAGATTAGGGCTGTCGATCGCAGTTAACTCACACGATTAACAAAAAAAAATTGCAATAAAAAAATTAATCACAATTAATTGCACTTATAACAACAAATACCAATTGAAATGTATTAAATATTTTGGATGTTTTTTCTACGTTTTCAATATTGATTTCTATTACAACACAGAATACAAAGTGTACAGTGCTCACTTTATATTATTATTTTTTATTACAAATATATGCACTGTAAAAATGATTTTAAAAGTATTTTTCAATTCACCTCATACAAGTACTGAACTGCAATCTCTTTATCGTGAAAGTGTATATTACAAATGCAGATTTTTTTTTGGTTATATAACTGCACTGAATAACAAAATAATGTAAAACTTTAGAACATACAAGTCCACTCAGTCCTACTTCTTGTTCAGCCATCACTCAGACTAGGGTGACCAGACAGAAAATATAAAAAATCAGGACAGGGGGGTAATAGGAGCCTGTATAAGAAAAAGACCCAAAATTGGGACTGTCCCTATAAAATCGGGACATCTGGTCACCCTAAGACAAACAAGTTTGTTTACATTTAGCATCTTGGATGATGACCCAGCACATGTTCATTTTAAGAACACTTTCACAGCAGATTTGACAAAACACAAAGACGGTACAGCTGTGAGATTTCTAAAAATATCTACAGCACTCGACCCAAGCTTTAAGAATCTGAAGTGCTGTCCAAAAGCTGAGAGGGACGAGGTGTGGTGAATGCTTTTAGAAGTCTTAAAAGAGGAACAGTCCGAAACTACAGAACCTGAACCACCAAAAAAGAAAATCAACCTTCTGCGGGTGGCATCTAACTCAGATGATGAAAATGAACATGCATCAGTCCGCAGTGCTTTGGATCATTATCAAGCAGAACCCATCATCAACATGGAAGCACGTCCTCTGGAATGGTGGTTGAAGCATGAAGGGACATATGAATCTTTAGCACATCTGGCATGTATATATCTTGCAACGCCAGCTACAACAGTGCCATGTAAACGCCTGTTCTCACTTTCAGGTGACATTGTAAACAAGAAGCAGGTAGCATTATCTCCTACAAATTGTTACCAACATTGTTTGTCTGAGTGATTGGCTGACCAAGAAGTAGGACTGAGTGGACTTGTAGGCTCTAAAGTTTAACATTGTTTTATTTTTGAATGCTGTTTTTTATACATAATTCTACATTTGTATGTTCAACTTTCATGATAAAGAGATTGCACTACAGTACTTGTATGAGGTGAATTGAAAAATACAGTTTTTTTGTTTTTTACAGTGCAAATATTTGTAATAAAAATATAAAGTGTGCACTGTACACTTTGTACTCTGTGTTGTAATTTAAATTAGTATATTTGAAAATGTAGTAAACATCCAAAAATATTTAAAATAAATGTTATTCTATTAACAGTGCCATTAGTTACACAATTTTTTTAATAGCCCAATTAACCATGATTTTTTAAATCGCTTGACAGCCCTAATTTAGATATAGTGTATCAATGAATTTTCATTTCATACATTTAGGTTATTAATGAGCTATGAGACTATAATTGCCTACACAGCTTTGAAAATCTCAACTAGAACCAATAACATTAGGCGCGTTTACTTACAAGTGAGAAGTAAGTATATATACATATATAGGATATCAGAATATGGATGGATATTTGGGGCACCACTTGAACTGTATTAGTATGGCCCTCATTCAGGAAAACATCCCTATTTCAGGATAGCATACTTAAATCCTGCATGTTTAAGTACTTTGCTGAATCAGGGTCCACATTTGTAAAATGACTTGGATCTGTGACTCCAACACCTTGGCACAAAGAGGCTGTAAGAAAAGTGAAATGGCAGCCTTAATTCAGAATTCCATGCTTTTGTGTTTTGATATCTCAGCTTTAATGCTATTTTAATGTAGTTTCTTCATCTTTAATTTTATGGAGAGCTTCATATTAGATGCATTATTGATTCCTGTAACACTGCCTTCCCCTCTTCCACACAGTATGATGGAACAGAAGTGGTATTATGAAGGATTTTTTTTTTAATTAATATATGAATAAACAAACACTGTGGATTACTTTTAATCTGCATGCATTGTAATTTCCCCACTAAGGTTTTACTGACATTGTAGTAAGACAGAGGCATAAACAATCACTAGGAGCTGTTAAGTGGGAGCTTTGGATATGTACCTTGCAATCTGAAATTCTCATCATGCAGCACAGTGTAACACACACTGTCCTGGAAAATATTCTCCTGTTCTAAACAGAAATGTGAAGTACAGTATCTGGATTTTCTGCAGTGGTTTGAGGTAGATTAAGTAGAACACAATTCCAACATGATGATGAATTGTAGAAGAGGCAATTAAATATTTCACTGATGATAGTTAATGGGACCAATTAGAAAATGTATTTTGAAATGTGAATGCTAGTGTTTGTGATGCCCCTGTCTGAGAGAGAGGAGGGGGAATAAGAGATTATGAATGAATGGAAGAAGAAATGTCTTTTGAGGGGAACTGGTGATTAGAAACTGTTTTCCTTTTGCTGTAAAATGCATACAATCTTCTTTGGATGATTTCACTGCCCTGTTCTTATGAAGCTACAGCTGCATTACAAATAAGCCAGCAAGAAAAAGAACAACATGGTGTAGTGAAAAGTATAAGCACAATATTTCTACTTAAATGCAATAGACTAGAGCTGTCAAACTATTTCCTGTAGTGAGTCACACAATGTATTGTCTCATAGATATCACCCCTTCCATCAAATCTCATAAGAGTCCTGTGGTCAATGACTGTGATTGCTTACATGAAAAAAAATGTTAGAAGAGTATGTATGAGTCAGAGCCTCAGCTGTTATAAATTGGTATAGTTCTATTGAATTCAAAGCATTCATTTTTTAATTGTCTTAACTGTTTTCTTCTTTATAAAAAAAATTAACCACAAGATAAAATTTCTAAAAGTGCTTAAATGATTTAGGAGCCTAAATACCATTTTCAAAAGTGACTTTCAAAAAAACCTGTCTACATAGTACATTAGTCTGCATTAGTGGTTTGCAAGTTCTATGCATTAGTGTGTTGTGCACTAACTGGCCCGTGTGGATCCTGTTAGCATACACTAAAAGAACTGTGTGATGCAGGACTACATTAATGTGCACTAGCGAACTTTTAGTGCATACCAGCAGGATCCACATAGGCCATTTAATATGCAACACACTAGTGTGCACTAGAATTTATACCCCTCTAGTGTGGCCTAGTGTATTGTGTAGACAAGCCCTCTGGCCCTTAAGCCACGCAGGCCCTTTTGAAATGTTATCCACAGCCTACTTTTGCTCTTCATTTCTCTAGCTGGTCTGGAATTTTCTATTGGAATAATTTTTTCTGCAAATGGATATTTTCTGGAAATCCCTTGAAAAATTGCACATTTTTGACTTTTCAGGATGAAAAAAATACCACATTTTTTACAGGGAAGGATTTCCATTTTCAGGCAGCTCTGTTCATTTCATCTTGACCTGATGTTTATTCTTTTCCTCTCAGCTGGTAACCAGGAGGACAGTAAGCACTGTGTGACTAGCCAGCTCTCCACAAGCCACCAGCAAATGGTCTGCAGACCACAGCATGGGAACATCTGCAATAGATATTCCATATTAAAGTAACTGGCATTTTGTATGATTATCATTTATTCTTTATATATAATTTATCCTTTAAAGGCTTTGCATTAATCTAACGGCATAGGGTTTGGGCTGAGAGATATGGAACACATGGAAATTAAATATGGTTCTAAACTAATATATATACTACATGTTACAGTTAAAAGCCATAACCCACTGGAAACTGCATGGGACTATATTTAGTCAAGAACTTGCTACCTGCACTTTGCTGGTGTCCCTCCAAGTGGTGGTGAAGAGAGCTACAGTATTAGATGCACTTTTCAATACACTCATCACATGCAGAAGAGGAAATTTTCCCACAACTTCTGGGGTGGGAAATAAAGTGTAAAAATGGTTAGTGCTTCTGAAAATATACGACTACTTCTGATTCTATCTTGATTTGAATAACACAGATTAAATAAAGATGAGAAAATGCTAGTGATTATTTTCATGCAGGGGACACTTGGAGTCACTGTAGGGACTTATGGACCAGGTTCTAATTTCAGTTATTACTTATAAATCCAGAGTAATTCCATTGAATCCGCAAGGCCTGATTATAATTCACACTTGGGCAATGTAAAAGGGCTATAAACTGGGTATAAATTACATTACATTGCTAAAGCAATGCAAAGGAGTCCTAGGGCATGTCTACACTACCTGCCAGATCGGCGGGTAGTGATCAATCTATCAGGGATCGATTTATCGCGTGTAGTGTAGATGCGAAAAATCGATCCCTTATCGCTCTCCAGTCAACTGCTGAACTCCAGCAGTGCGAGAGGCAGAAGCAAAGTCGACGAGGGAGCTGTGGCCATCGATCCAGCACTGCAAGGATGTGAAGTAAGTACTTTTAATTCGATCTAAGATACGTCGACTTCAGCTACACTATTCGCATAGCTGAAGTTGTGTATCTTAGATCGATTCTCCCCCCCTCCCCAGTGTAGACCAGGCCTTTGTGTAAATAAGAATCAGGCCCATAGAGGTACTCTGGATTTACACCAGTAAAACTATGGTACAAATGTGGTCTAGTATCTAGAAAACAGATTAAATTGCATGGAGTCAACATTTGTGAAAAATACCAAAATTATAAGATCCAGAAGAATGTATAAAAGCTAGACTAATGGAAATCACACTCAGAGGTAAAGGGCCTGATTTTGCTCTCACTTGTACTAGGTTTAAACAGTGTAGTGATATACACCAAAGTAAGTGAAGGCATAATCAGTCCTAAAGTCATGCATCTGGGAGGCCTCACAAATAACAAAGTGCACAAGCAGCAAAGATTCCTGTAGCACCTTATAGACTAACAGACGTATTGGAGCATGAGCTTTCGTGGGTGAATACCCACTTCGTCAGATGCATTCACCCACAAAAGCCCATGCTCCAATAGGTCTGTTAGTCTATAAGGTGCCACAGGACTCTTTGCTGCTCTTACAGATCCAGACTAACACGGCTACACCTCTGATAAAGTGCACAAGGAAAGGCATTCCATGGGAGAGGATGAAGGAAAGGGGTTAGGTTTAGTGTGCAGTACAAACACTACTAACGTTCTGATTTCCTTGGTGCTCTATAGTCCACACAATGCCGGTGTGTAATTTGGAGCCTGCTTCTCAAGTCGTCTATGTATGTCACGCTCACCGAAGACAGTGGGAATTTCCATACACAGGGCCTATCTGGCAGGGGCTTTAAAAGCCCCTGCCAGATAGGCAGTATTTGTTGCCTGCTTTGAAACATGCCATTTATTCTGATATTAGCAGAGAAGAGCTAAAAGACTAGTTCACAGAGTGAAAGGATTTTCTCAGTGAGGGCGGGCTTTGGGTATTTGGACTTGTCCATACTTGAAACACCACAGTGACCCAGCTGCCACTGCACTGCTGAAGCGCTTCAGGGTAGATGCATTGGGAGGGGTTGTCCAATTGGCACAGGTAATCCACTTCCCCAAGAGGTGGTAGCTAGGTTGATAGAAAAAAATTTCTGTCAACTCTGTGCTGTCTACACAGGGACTTAGATCAGCTTAACTACACTGCTCAGGGGTGTGGATTTTTGCCAATCTAATTTTCTGTTGTAGGCCAAGCATTAGATATAGTCACCTGGAGAGAAGGAGTAGGAGATGAGACATAATCATAGTCTTTAAGTACTGTATTTCATGCAAACAGATAGGGACCCAGACTAAGACGGGGACTAGGAAGTGCTGACCAATAGTCATAGTTATAACATAAGCAGTTAAGGCCAGATTTTGATCTCTGTATAGCAGTGGCAAATCAAGGTGATTCCTTCTGAACTGCTTTTCTACTGCTTTGAACCTTGGTAGGCGTTCACATCTGTGCTAAATGAGTGCAACATGCCACCATTCTGACTTGACAGAGTTTCACACAAAGTTGGCACTCACTTTGCGAGGCAGTGGAGAAACAGGCTCATTGCCTTTAGGAACCACTCCTAATTTAAACTCTATAACCAAACCCAGAACAGTTCCCATGGAGGTTTCATTTAGACATGCTGTCCTTCTGGCCTGTGATGAAATATTACCCACATCACAATTCAGCATGACTCACGGGAGAACTAGGGAGTGGAACAACATTGGCTGTTGCAGACCAGGAGTGCGGCAGGTGAGAGTCATGAAGATACTTGCACAGTGTGAGCCATATTCTTAACTGGTGTAAATTGGTGTAGCTCCACAGATTTCAGTGAAGCTGTGACAATTTACACTAGCTGAGAATCTAGCCTTGTACGTCCGCATGGTGCCTAGTAATAGTCAGTGCTCTTATCACCTGACTGTACTGAGCACTATATGTAAAAAAGGTAGGTGGAGCCAATAGGCTTTGTTGTTCTGAACAGTTTTGTGTTGTACTTGTAATAGACAAATATTGCTAGAAAAATCCTCCATCTAAAAACATAATAGAAAATCAACCATAAACAACTCTGCTTTTCTAATAATATAGGAATATATATTGAAGGGTGCATCAATTACATGAAGCTCCAAGAACATTTAGAAAAGTTCAAACTAATAATCCTAATTACACCACTACAATAGCTAGAGCACAACATACAGAGTCACAGCATGTCAGCCGTATAGACAGTAGCACAGCAGAGTTTTATGGCAAGCTCTGTGCACAATATACACAGCAGAGTCCGTTATAATTCATGATTGTATAAGTCATATTTCAAGCTACAGTGGAGCTGGTCTCAGGTTCTGGAATTAATCTGTGGTAGCAGAGCTAAAAAATAATATACTTGCTCAATAGATGATTATAGCACTTCGTCGCTCACACAGTATTCTCCTTTCTGAATCCCTCTGCTATATTTTGCCCAAACCCCACTTATTTTATTGTCTGGTTCGCTTACTTTGTAGTTAGGCTTTGTAAAAGAAGCTTAATTTAATTCCTCCCTCCCACACAGTTCTGAGCTGTAACACTCTTGAGTGGACACCATAATATGGTGTCAGGTTCTACTATTTTGCATAGAGTTCCAAAGCTCTTTTGCTAACACATGCTGATACGAGGTATTGGGACCCTGCACAGAGATGCAGAGTTAGTCCGCTGACTCCAGTTGGCAGAAGTGTAGGAGAGGTTAAGCTTCTCTTTGAGGCAGAGAGAAGTAAGGTTCTGCAGGGGAAAACTCTACAGACAGCTAAGCTCAGGAGCAAATTTAGGCTGAAGGTTATATTTTGTTGTTGTGTTAACAATAAGAGCAAAATTGGTAAATCTGGACCAAAATTTTCTCTCTCCTTCCCTCTCTCTGTAGCAATGTGGGAATGCCATCTACTTATATTTACTACTGCCACATTTTAGATTAAAATACCTATAAAAGAAGAACCCTGAAACTAAGCTGCAATAAAAATAATAAAATAAAATAATAAATAATAATAATAAATTAATAACAGTGATGCAGTTCTGGGCATGATTTGAGACTCTAAATAGAAGAGAAATAGAATAGTGTGGCTCAATGAAAGGCACTAGCAGAAAGTAGTTCTCTGTGAGTGGGCAGTGGGCAGTGCGATAGGTGTGGGGAATGGTTATCTCTAGCTCTGGGACCTGAGTGGATATCAGAAAACCAAATATACCTAACCTTCACAGGTGTCATAAACAGATAGTTAAGAGTTAATGCCTCTTTTACCTGAAAAGGGTTAAGAAGTTCACCTATCCTAGCTGACACCTGACCAGAGGAACAAGATGTTTCAAAAGGAAGGAGGGAAGTTTTCCTTTGTTTAGTCAGTTTCAGTTTCAGCTGAAGTGAAAAAGATCAAGGAACCAGCCTCTTATCAGAGTAGTAAGTTTTAGAAAGGGATAAATAGGTTTATGTTTATTTTCTTTATAACTTGTCTTGGTACCATTAAGGGAATTATCAAATTTGAGTATTCTTGTGTGTATTAAGATTTTTGCCCAAGGGAACATCCTCTGTGGTTTGAATCTGTTGTCTGTGAGAGTAGCTGGTATGCTAATCTCGCCCAGAGGGTTTTCTTTTACTTTTCTTTTCTTTAATTAAAAGCCTTCTTTTTAAATACCTGATTGATTTTTTTCCTTGTTTTTAGATCCAAGGGGGTTGGATCTGGATCCACCAGGAGTTGGTGGGAGAAAGGAGGGGGGATGGTTAATTTTTCCTTGATTTAAGATCCAAGGGGTTTGGATCTGTGTTCACCAGGAAATTGGTGAAGTCTCTCAAGACTACCCAGGGAAGAAAAGTAGTGCTCGTGAGTGGTGGCAGCGATACCAGATCTAAGCTGGTAATTAAGCTTTGAAGTGTCCATGCAGGTCCCCACATCTGTACCCTAAAGTTCAGAGTGGGGAAGGAACCTTGACAACAGATCAGGAATATTTGTCATTCTGTGGTGACTGATATATAGTACAGGACCTCACCAAATGACTATCATTGACTTAAGCCTGAAGGCTGCTTATAAATCTTTGGTAAAGTAAAACCTGCTTGGTTCTGTAATAAACCATCTTCATTTTGAAAATGTACAGCAAAGAGGTGGTGAAACTGTAAATTATCAGTGTGTCCAAGCTCACATCAAACACAGTAACTGATAGTCTTATAAACAATATGGAAATGAATTGGCAAATGTGTAGCACTGCATCAACAGAGAGAAAATGGTGTATGTCAGAGGCCCTATATTGCTAACCATTAAAGATGATTCTCCTTTAGCTTATGATAGAGGCCTGTGCTTTTGGAACAGCAGCATCTGAATTTTAACCTTGTTATTGCTAGGAAGTTTTGAGTGTCTGGGGGTTTGTTATTCTGTTATTTAGTCTGTGTAGTATATTTCATATGTACTATATCACAAAATATTTCACAGAGTTGAATAATTCAACTCCTGAGTTAAAAATAAAGATAGAGAGAAATTAAGAGAGATTGTTAAGGGAGAAAATATGTTGATGAGGTTAAAAACAGATGAAAAGTCAGTGAAGTCTAGAGGTACAGGAAGCTCACATTCCAGCAACAATAATTAAAAAAGGGAATTAAAAAAAAAGTGTACAAGGGGAGTGGATTGTATTCACAGTTAGATCTTAGTATCTCCATTGGCTTCCACACTTATACATGTTCCTATTTTATGCCATTTTCCTGTTCTGATTTGTTTTTGTACAACTTGCTTTTCAATTTCAACTTAATGGGTTTATCCAGTGATGAGCTGCCAAAATCTTAACAACCGGTTCCCTATAAAAAGTTCTGATTTAAGGGCGGGAAGTGGGGGAGGGGCCGGGGTTGGGGGAGACATACTCGTGGGGCCGGGGGCCTCTGCAGGGCCTGGGGCAAATTGCCCCACTCCCCCCCCCCCCGCAGCCCTGGAGCTCGCAGCCCCTTCCTTTGCCGGTAGCTCAAAGAAGCAGGAGGACTCAGGAGCTCATCTGAGCTGCCCAGCTGCTGGCGATGCTGCAGCTCTGTTGGGGGGAGGGAAGTGGGGGAGGGGCTGGAGGAGACATCCTCGTGGGGTTGGGGGCCCCACTTGCCCCCCCTCTGCAGCCCCAGAGCTCGCAGCTCCCCTCCCCTTTATCTTGCTGGCAGCCCAGAGCCCAGCTGAGCTGCCCAGCTGCTGGCCATGCTGCGGCTCTGAGGGGTGGCAGGATGGCTGTACCTGGAGGAGACATCCTCATGGGGCCGGGGGGCATCTGCAGGACCCAGGCCAATTGCCCTACTTGCCCCTTCCCCTCCGGCCAGTCCTGGAGCTTGCAGCAGCCTCCCCCTCCCCGCCCCGCACACACACACCTTGCCGGGCCACTCAAAAAGTGGCAGCAGGACTCCTCCTGAACTCAGCTGAGCTGCCCAACTGGTGCTGGCAGGCTGCAGCTTGGGAGAAGTGGGGGTGGGGCCGGGGGAGCCTCAGCCTCCCCAGCTGGGAATCCTGGGAGCAACAGGATGGTCTGGCCTGCGGACCAGAGTTCTTTGCCCACTCCCTGTCCCTTTAACAACCAGTTCTCCACGAAGGCTAATTTTAGCATCTGGTTCTTGGGAATAAGACTTGACATAAGTTTAATGTTTAATGTTCTTGGAAACCGGTGAGAACCGGCTCCAGCTCACCACTGGGTGTATCCTAGTTCACAGCAAGCAAACCCCATCTGGGCTCCAATTCCACTCCTGCTGAAATCAGTGACAATTCCCAAAATGACAAAATTCACTTGTATAAGATCAGGACTTCAGTGAAGAACATTAAACTTATGTCAAGTGTGAGAAAGCTCATGTGCAAGAGCTGGCACTTTAAATGCCTGTCAAATTACAGACAGGAGGCAAGGAAAGACCTGAAGCTGAGGAAAGGAAATAAGATGAGCCACCTCTCCCCAATTTTTTACATATTTTTTTTAAAATGTTCCTTTCTCTCTCTCTCTCTTTAAAAAACCCAAACCTCTGAGGACTACTGAGGTGTACACTAGGCTCAGTAGTAAGCCAGCCTCAGAAAGCACCCCTTTACTCCTCTGCACTGGCCACATCCATTGAAAGATAGGGAACAGCATCTCTGGTTTCCTTCATCTTCCTGAGTAGGGGGCTGGTGTCATAGTATCTTTCCCCAATCTGAACCTTAGAGTCCAGAAGTTGGAGTACTAGCATGAATTCCTCTAAGCTTAATTACCAGCTTAGATCTGATAAGCTGCCACCAATCAGGAATTCGAGTGCCTGATACACTCTGGTCCCCCCAAAACCCAGACCCCGTAGATCTTAACACAAGGAAAGTAAACCCCTTTCCTCACCGTTGCCTTTGTCAGCCTTCCCCTCCCTGGGTTACCTGGAAGATTACTGTGATTCAAACCCCTTGAATCACAACACAGAGAAATTAGGTCTCCTGGAGAGAGAGACAGATTCACGCTCCGTGAATCTAAAACAAAGGGATTCCACCCTTCCCCTCCCTTCTCCTTCCCTGTTAAGTACAGACTCAATTCTCTTGAGCCTCAACAAGGGGAAAAAAATCAGACAGGTCTTAAAAACAAAACTTTTAATAAAAAGAAAGAAAAAAAGTAAAAGATCTATCTCTGCAATTTAGATGGTAAAAAGTTACAGGGTCTGTCAGCTTAAGAAATTGGAGAAACAGCCTCCTCCAATAGAAATACAATTTAAAATACTCCCAGCCAAATACACATTTGCAAATAAAGGAAAAGAAATAAAAAGACTATACTTACAAAATTGGAATAGAAGATTAGAGAGCCTGTAGGTACGTGTGGTCACTCTCAGAGCCCAAAGAGAACAAAACAAAACCCAAAAAACACAAACAAAGGCTTCCCTCCACCGAGATTTGAAAGTATTTTGTCTCCTGATTGGTCCTCTGGTCAGGTGTTGCAGGTCACTGTTTGTTTACCCTTTACAG
The DNA here is from genome assembly GCF_007399415.2 of Gopherus evgoodei. Taxonomy (NCBI): domain Eukaryota; kingdom Metazoa; phylum Chordata; order Testudines; family Testudinidae; genus Gopherus; species Gopherus evgoodei. The sequence goes on from NC_044324.1 coordinate 35,905,691, forward strand.
GTGAAAGAGACATTAACCCTTAGCTATCTGTTTATGACAGCTGGGTAGTGGGAGGATGGAGCTCCTCCCAATATATTAGCCATCACAGAAGAACCAACACACAGGGGGAAGTCAACTGCACCAGAAAAAAGGTTACCACAGTTTAATTCCACCATGGAACAAGGGACCAAGTTGTGACACTACTCAGCACTGCACAGGTCTAATTGAGAGCAGATTGTATGGTGCTAGTAAAGGTTATTAGGATTGGATAGTGTTCAGAATAACATGGATAGTGCGAGAGTTATTACTAGAAGTTAATTTTATTTCTGTTAAATTAAAAATGATCTGTTGTACTGTCTTCCTGGACTGTAGGGCAGGAGATTGTTGGAGCCTGCTATATGCAGATGCAGAAGAGTGACTGCTTGCAGTTTTGCCTATGCAGCACCGGGAAGTAAGGAATCCTCTGTAGCTTGCTTTTCAAAGGGCTGTATTTTTTATTTAAGAAGGAATTATCAGGAGGTATGTTAGACCAAATTCATCCTTGGTGTAGCCCAATTCAGGTCAATAGAACCAAAATAATTTTGAATCAATTTTTTATGATTAGATTTTTGTGTGTTTTTCTTGTGAGAAGGTATCTAACGTCATTGATAGGTAACTATTAACATATATTAGTATATATTAGTAATTGGGATAGGACTCCTGTTAAAAAGAAGGAAATTATGTGAGCAAGGGATTTATATCTGTTTTAATCTATGGAGACATATTTGTCAAAGTTAATCAATTCCCTCTACTCCTCGATATTAGCAAAACTCTGTTGAGTTAGAATAACAAAAATATATGAATATATATTAAAATGTGAAATAAATAACTGAGAAGATGCTAATCCTATTTTATTTGGGAAGCATTTATATTCTAGTAATCCATGATATAGACACTACTATTAATAAGGTTATAAATAGTAATTTTATGACACTTGTTTTGGGGGTTTAATTTCTTAATTTTTGAACAAACATTCTATTTGTAATAAAATAAAAAGATGTAATGGATGCTTTTTTCTTATTTGTCCTGAAAGAGGCATTTCTGTCCCAGAGAAAGCATCACATTGTAAAATACACATTTTAAACAAAAGAATTGCAAACTTAAATCTGATTTTCCTCTTACACATCTGAAACAAGAAATAGGGTTGAAAACAAAATTGTTGAAAAGCCAGTGGAAAAAATTTGTGTATTTCATTAATTTGCATTTCATGAAATAGTTGAAACAGCTCCTGGGTCGATTTAGATTAATTCCCTTATAATAATTCCTTCTTTCCTCAGTCTCTGATATCTCAGGTGTAAGCAGACTATATCTATGCAAAAGTTGACAGGAGTAGTTTATTATTTCTTTTGTGCAGGCAGAATGTACATGGCAATTAAAGATAATTCAGCACTCCAATATGAACAAAAGAAATGCTAATATGTCTGTCAATAACACAACTCAAAGAAATAAAAGGGGAAAACATGCAATAATGAACTCATTTCTAAACTGTTTTTTAAATATGCTTCAGAATTTGTAACAGTGCCAGCTAGTGCATGTCAGCTTCTCCTTTTTAAATCTTCCTTTTAGAGGTTTATAACATGTTTGTGAAATTATTCTCTGGCCTAACACTTGGTATTCAAGGGCATAACTCAGAAAGAATTCTGTTTTTACTTTGGACAAATGGTCATAAAAATCATATTTGCTGCTTTTGAGGCTGAACTTTTTTTTACCACTGCTGTGAGGATTTGGGCTTTGAAGGTTTTCAAAAATCTTTTAGTTTTGTAGAGAAATTATATTGGATTTTATGGAGATTTTTCAGGACTTTTCCACATGAGTGGGGGATCAAAGAGTGAGTTCACAGCAGGGAGCCACTTCTACTACCACTCCAGAGAAACAAGCCTGTTTCACACCTCCCACCCTCTTGCCTGAGCTAGGTTCTTCAAACTGTAATGAATTTATTTGTAAATATGTATATTTAAAGGCCCTGAGTCTTACTGCTGAACACCAGTAGAGTGTAAGTCAGGAGTAAATCTGTTGAAGCCAGTAGAGTTACACAGTGCAGATCCTACACCACATTGTGGCCACTGTGTGCACCATCAGCGCAAAGCAGCCATCCCCATTTGGGGGGACCTTATAGTGGTCTAGAACCTACAGAGTGGCTCCTACATCACCTTCTTTCAGCACAGGACGTATGGCTGTTGAACCCCCTACATTTCGGCATTGTTGTGAACAATATTATATAAAAGCCATATAAGGGCTATTTAAGGGAGAAGTGGGCAGTAAGGTAAGTATCTCTACAGATCATGAGGTCTCTGCTTGGTGAGATTAGAGGAGGCAATGTTCATTGATGCAGCTTTCAAGGAAGCTGACTACCCTCTGTATATCTTAATTATGTTGGTCAGAATCATAGACTTTGCCCACAGGAAGAGTTTTAGGCAGCTAGTGTGCATACATGTGTGTTTTCTGTTCAGAATCCATAGAAACATCTATGGAATGAGGTCCGGCTTCTGAGAGTTTAATGTTACAGAAGGAGCTTGGGCCAGCATTTGTGACACAGTTATCTACTGTACCAAATACTTCACCCACCTTCATCACTAGAAAGCCATTCATATAAAAATAAAGGTTCATTTTCACAGGATATATCTTTAGAACAAGATCCTAACTGTCTGACTTAAAAAACAAGGCCAGATTCTCCTCTCTGCAGAGCCCACTCTCTACAGGGCATTGAGTGGCCCTAAACCAAGTATAGTTGGCCACTGAAGGATCAGCCTATGCTCCTAAACTACCTCCCTTCCCACCTATCAGTGAAAGGCACATAACCAGGGCATCCACATCCTTCCTGTTCCCAGGTGCATTAACAGTAGCTTGGGGCCATAAGCAGCCAGAGCGACCCTTCAACTGAACTATATGAGTCATGGACTGGACCAGACAGCCCAGGAGTGGGTAATCTCAGACCACCTTTGTGCCTTCTCCCTCCTTGCTGAGTGTTTTTTGGGTGCAACTCAGATTCTGGACCCATAACTCTATTTTCACTAGATATTGCAGAGATAGCTAAACAGCGGGTGGCTGTTAGAGAGCAGGACATGCATGATCAGGCCTAGTGGTCAGAGCAGGAGCCCAGAAGCAGATCCAATCCAAGGGTCACAACCAGAGTCAGAAACCAGTAGCCACAGCAGGAGTTAGAGCCAGGATCAGGAACCACTAGTAGGCATACAAGGGTCAGAAGCAGAGTCAAGAAGCAGGGTCAGGGTGAGGAAGTCAGAACCAGGAGGAAGCTGAGGTAGCAAGGACTGAGCAGACACAAGACAGGGAGACAAGGTGGGAACAGAACTAGAAGCTGCTGCTGCAGCTGGGCTAAAAGCCAGCCAGCTTCTCTCCTTAACCAATCAGGTAGCTTGATGCAGGCAAGCTGTGGTTGGTTGTTGCCAGGAGACTGGGTTTGCTGCAGGCCCTGATCCTTGATGGTAGCTCTTCCTGTGATTTGTACTGGATATTTGCATGTGCTGGTGGTCAAATAAGGATTGTCTTTTTATTTTAAATTCTTTATTGTAGTGTTGTTCTCACCAAAGAATAATTTCAACTGTTTGTTTGGTTTTGGTTTTTTGGGGTATGTGTGTGGGTGTGGTTCAGTTCACTTCCATTGTGTTTTCTAATTTTTTCCCCATGAAATTATTTATTCTGAGAAGTAAGTTTCTGTGTTGTGTTGTCATCTCTTGTTTGGGTATGCCTTAGGATCGTGTATTTTGCCAGTCTCAATTACACAATAATGACGGATGAGGGCATGGTTTAGAAAGGACTACTTACTATATGTTAAGCAAGAGCTGACTATATGTTACTTTGCCAAGATCCCTGTTGAGACATGCAGTACTCTCTTCATTCAGAAAGAATATCAAGACATATAGCTAAGATTTAGGGGACTATGTTGATCATCCACTGTAAAGGAAACTAAGGACCCAGTCCAAAGCCAGTTTAAGTCAATGACTGCCTTTCCAATAATGCCACTGATTTTTGGATCAGGCCTAAATTCCCTAACAGTTGCATTTTTGCTGTATTCAGTTACATTAACTAACCAAATAGCAGTATAAATGAAAACCACTCTAGTTTTTCCCTGGATTTACAGCTCCCAAAGACATTTTCAACTCTCCCAAAACATCATAATTTTCTCTCAGTTTTTCTTTGTTTTAAATAATTTTTAAAAACATAAAAGAGGTGTTAGAAAAAAAATCACTTTTACCCTTCCAGAGGAATCTTGAAACAAGCCTCTTTACTAAATCACAGATTTCTTAAGTTAATGGGGACTGAAGGTGTTTGTGTATTAGATGAACAATAGCATTAATGAGAAAGCAACTGCTATGGTAACTACCTTTTAAAATGAGTACCAAGAGAATAGTGCAGGAAATTCACTAACTCTAGCATCTTAGCTAGGGATTTTAAGGTGAATTTTCACTCTCAAAGTTTTTTTCTGTCATTTGTTTCATTATAATAAATCGTGAATTAAAGCTGCAAAAGCTCTTTTAATTGTTTGATAGCTCCCCAATATCAAGCCGTGTGCTTCTTGGTTGAGGTGCAGTTGTATATGTGGTATGAAGAAGGTTTTTGAACCAAAACAGTATGTTTTTCAGAAATTATTCAAGTCTAAATACTTCTGAGCAAACATTCAAAAGAAAGACTTGAATGAGCACAAATCTGCAGCCGTTTTGGCAGTGCAAGCCCCAACAAGTGTTAGCTGCTGACTAAGAGAAAGGCCAATGTATTCAGAGACAACTTTGGATTACTGACAAAGTCACACCCCTCTCTACAGAAACTCAGTTCTGAAGCAACCATTTGTGGAGCCAAGGAATCTACATGTTCTGTATGCCATTATTTCTGAGAATCAGATCTTTCAATCTTCCTCTAGCACACCCAGCCATGCAGGGCCGTCCTTAGGATTTATGGTGCCCTAGGTGGGATTATTAAACTGGTGCTCCTGTGCCTGACTTGCTCTGAGCAACACAAACATAAGCTTACAGTATTGGAAAACTTGCCACATGCATGTTATTAAAACCAGTTTAACTTAATGAAGCACATTGTAATGCTGATGAACTAGCACTAAAGAAGTAGCACTATAGAAAAAATTCTGATTTGACAGAATGATGCAAATAATATAATTTTTTAAATTTATCACCATTTTATTGGAAATTTATATGAAGAGGTATTGAAACAAGGATTTGTTTTTAATTAACAGCAATCTTTCTGGCTTTTTTGGCTGCAAAATCAGTAAGAATGTCATCGTATGACAAAGACCAAGTGATGTCTTATTTGATTGCAAGAATAGCAAGACCAGTCAAGTGTCCCTGACTCATTGTAGAGCGGACATAGTTTTTAACAAGCTTTAGTTTTGAGAAACTCTGTTCTCCTGATGCTACTGTAACAGAAATTGTCAGTAGAATACAAGTGGCAATGTACACATTAGGAGATATATATATATATCTCCATATATATATATATGTCCATCATCGATTTTGCATGTGGCAACACTGATGACAGTGTACTCAATTCTTCGTACAGTTCAAGTCCATTTAAATCAAAACTATCACTGTGCTTCAGGAGGCTCTCTAGGTTCTTGCACTTTGTCATTAGTTGCTCTTGTTTTCCTATTTCATTGAATTTAGTCCCGCTCAGCCTGCTGCCAGCTGAGTGAATGGAACCCCAGGCTGACAGTGGGTTGAGTGGCTCAGCCGGAGTCTCAGTCACCGGACTGCTTAGCCTGCTGCCAGCCTGGAGTTCCTGGGGGGCCCCCAGGCCAGCAGCGGGTGCTGAGTTGGGCCGGCGGGTGGGACCTCGGCTGGCAATGGGGCAGCAGCCGGAACCCCAGAGCATCAAAAATCAGCTGGCATGCCATTTTTGGCATGTGTGCCGTAGGTTGCTGACTTCTGCTCTATACCAGTGGTTCCCAAACTTGGGTTCGCAAACCCCTGGGGGTTTGCAGACCATTACAGGGGGTTCACCAGAAAAATTTCACTAATGGCGGCCAGAGGACCCCGGGCATTAGAGACAGCAGGTGGGACCCAGTTGCAGGGTAGACACCCCAAGCCCCAGGGAAAGCGGGGCTGGGCAGTTTGGGCTGACAGCCCGAGTTCTGGTGGTCAGCGTGGGAGCTGGCAGCCCAAACCCCAGTGCTCCACACGGGGCTGGTAGCCCAAGCCCCAGGGAGAGTGGGGCCAGGCAGTTGGGGCTGGCAGCCCAAGTCCTGGTGGTCAGCAAGGGAGCCAGGAGCCTGAACCCCAGTGCTCTGTGTGGGGCTGGCAGCCTGAGTAACAGGAAGAGTGGGGCTGGCAGCCTGAGCCCTGCCCCCATCAGCGGGGGAGCCAGAAGCCCAAACCCCAGCCTGAGCCCCAGGAAGAGCGGGGCAGGCAGTTGGGGCATCCATCACACTGAGGAAATTTAAACTTAAATCCCTGAAAATATTCATTTTTAGGAGGGAGTTCATGACATTTCACAATTTAGTGAAAGGGGTTCCCGGGCTGTTAAAGTTTGGGAACCACTGCTCTATACACTAGTAAGGAGATGAGCATATCACAGTTGTTGGAGGGCTCTGTTTAGCAGTAACAGGGCTATAGGAAAGTCAGTCAACATTTTTTGTTTCTCTGATGAAAACTGGCCCAACTTGTCACAAATAATTGTCAACAACTTAATTTTCTGTTTTTGGCTAAGATATTAATTTAAAAAAAAATTGAAATTGAATTCAGGATTGTTAGCAAGCATTTTTGGCAAATAAATTTGTTAAATGACAATCTAAATGGCAACACAGCACTGCTTTCATGCTTGGCTCAACCACCAGCCTGCTGGTCCAATAGCTGCAGTAGAGGAGAAGATAGGTGGAAAACAGAAGGACCCCAAAATCACGTCTTGGGGTGCAGAGGGGCAACAGCAGCAGCAAACCCTCAGGTTCGATCACATGCCAATGGGTACCTCTACCAGCCCATCGGACCATGGTGAAGTTAGCACAGCATCTGATCTCAGGGATGGGGCACCAACAGAGCCACAACAGCTTATTCTGCCCTGTGCAGCTCCGCCCGGGGGAGAGACATGCTCCCCAGCTAGGGTGACCAGATCCAGATATCCTGATTTTATAGGGCCAGTTCCAATATTTGAGGCTTTGTCTTATATAGGCACCAGGAGCCTATAGAAGAAAAAGACCCCAAAATTGGGACTGTCCCTATAAAAGTGGGACATCTGCTCACCCTACCCCAACCCCCTGTTCTGATTTTTTGCACATGCTATCTGGCAATCCCCAGCCCAGTCCTGTGCGACCATTCCAATCCTGGCTGCCTGCCAAGGAAGTGAGTTACTTTCACTTTCATTCCTCAGTAGGCAGCCATGGAGGGGAGGAGGGAGAGGGGGTGCTCCGTGGGGGGAGGGAGAAAGGTGGGGTGCTTCAAGGGGCAGAGGGGAGAAGAACGGATGTTATGGAGGACAACAAAGGATACTGCCAGAGCCACCGAGCCTGCCTCACCTCATGCCGGGGGAAGGATTCACACTCGCAGGTGAGTTCCTTCCTCCACCCCTTCCCAGAGACCCCAGCAGCCAGTCCCCTCCCTCAGACTGTGCTGCATTCGTCTCTCTAGGATCCAACACCTACACTCCACTGCTCCACTGTGCTCCACTGCTTCTTATCTGTCCAGGCTCCCGGCAGAGTGGTGCCCCCGGACCTAGTGGTGCCCTAGGCGGCTGCGTATTCTGCCTATGGCTAAGGACGGCCCTGCAGCCATGTATCATTTGGAGTTAATTGAGAACTAGGGACAAGATTCTTACCTGCATCTGATCTTCACTCAGTACTGCTGCTCAGGAGAGGTCGGGTAAAGGTGGCTGTGAGCCATCTTTGTGGCCCCCAGGTTCTGGAGATGGCCAGGGAACAATCTTGTCCTTGGCATAAATTAGAACAGCCCAAAGGCTACTCCAGCATATCCAGCTTTCCACAGCTGCAAGAGGGCATTGTGGCTGATGCCCTGGTGATGCTCCCAAAGGACAATGCCAATAGCTGAGGTAGTTTGTCTTGAGTCCTTCCCATGAAATCATTTCCCAATAGATAGATGAGTAGAATGAGGACAACAACAGGAAAATATTGTATAAAAAGAAATATAATAGTTCTGGGCACAGGCACGATCACATTATGTAGAAGACAAAGGCTGAGGGCACTACAGGTAATTCAAGGAATTCTTGACTGCTAGTGACCCTAGAGATAATAGCTACTTGTTTTATTTAGATTTTGGATATTTCCAACCACCCCAGTTTCCTCCATTGTTAGGTATTTGGGAAGGTTTGGGGCCCTTCCTCCTGTCAGAAAAAGTCTTTTGGGGAGAACATGAAGGAGAAGTTGGTTCTTGCTCATTACCAACCTCCCTCCCCTCCCCCAACACACTGGCTCCCCAGAGCAGTTTTAAGGAGAGAGTGAGCTCCAGGGCCCTTTTTCTGTCTACTCTCCCCTCCCCAACAGATGATAGCACTGGCTTTGTCAAAATGCTCCAGTCAGACAGCAGTGACAATATCTAACGTCTCATATTGAATTGGAATATGTTTTACTGTCCACTCAGGAAGAGAAAGACAATAATATTGTATGATTATTTTCATCACACAGACAAATGATAACCAATGTCAAAACCCCAGGGTTAATATTCATACTTCATATAATTTAGTTGTTTTGGCAAAATTACATAATAACTTTATGAATATTCATGAAGTACAATATATCATACTTAACTAAACCTTAATTACAATTGACAATCTAAGTAAGCAAAGAACATTACTGAAGCAATTGCCTGGGTGGGAGTGGGGGGGGGGGTTTATTGCATGTGTTTGCTTCCTCATTAATTCACAAGATTCAATAACTTGTCCAGTGCTGGGCTATAAATCTTGGTTTAAGATTAAGAATGTGATATTCACAGAGGCTATTACTAGGTCAGCAAGATACACATGTAAACAAACAAATATCTCATGCTCTGTAATGCCCCTCTATCATTTACATCTTGGGAGACCTGTGGAGGCAGCACAGACTTCAGCATGGCATAACTACTCGAGTAAGTACCCAGGTTCCTGGGTGGACTTGTACAGCCTGTGCTAAAGCCAGTGCTGCAGTGGTTTCACTGCAAATAGTATTTGCTCTAGATATGTTAAAGCTAGCTTGGGTAAGTTTGCACATATTGCCATCACACTTCCCATTGCAGTGTGAGCATACCCTTGATCAGAGCAGCCAGTGTCTTCCTCCAACTTCCACTGTTAGCCAGCCTGTGCTATTGTCATGTTTTCCTCTAGGACAAGCCAGAATGTGGATGTATGGCTTTTATTAGGGAAAAAAAGACTACAGTATTATACAGTAATATCACAACCTACTGCAGGGTTCTCCAGTGTTATCTTAGAAAACAATGCTTTTTATTGTTACCATAAGGTCTATGAAAGGTAAGCATTAGGAAGTTGTGTGAAACTGCAGTATGATGTATTTTATAGCATGCAATATTTCTATTTAAATATAGGAAAATCTTACTTATTGCTAAAGAGAGAAATGATTTAGGAAAGGTAAAAATTGTTATCTAAGGAACAGAAAGAGGTTAAGGTTTATAATCCCTGAAACTGCAGAGTTTTGGCAACTGAATGTAGATTTTAACACACCTGATTCGTCACTGCCTTATTCCAGCTTTACACCAGTGTAAATCCACTGAAATCATCAACATTAAAATGGACACAAGGGAAAATAGCCTTTGAGGTGAAGTAACTTTGCAGTACTGGAAAATTTCTGCAGAAATGAAAAAAAAATGTAATTTGACCAACCATTTTATGCATGCAATTTTTTAAAGAAACCCATATCCATTGAAAGGACTAATGTATTTTCATATTTGACACTCTATGAAAATGTTCCATTATGCCTCATATTAACACAAGGAAATTTTACATTTGCATGTTCCTCAGAGCCATTGAAAACCTTTGGATTGTTAACTTTTTCATCAGGAAATATGGACAGCAGGAAGCTGAGATCCTCATTAAAATTCTGCTAGCTAACTCAAGATACATCATTAAAAATTTAAAATCCATCCTTTTCATCAAGTGTTTTTCCTTATATTAATTATCTAATCACAACAGACTCAATTGATTAATAGCCCTTGTAAAACGTGGTTCCAGCCTATTGGAAAGGGTCCTCTGGTTAGAAAATTTTTCATTTATACAGGAATTGCTGTAACAAGGTCTGTTTTTATTTAAAAGTTAGTAGAGGCTATAAAAAGGTGGGTGGGGGCAATGAAGCCCATACTATGTTGGAGAATAGCAAGAAAATCATAAAAATGAAGATTGCTTTCAACTTTCTAATTGCATGCAATATATTGCTGAGATTCCATGTACAATATATAACAGGAGTGAGCTCTATAATAGAATATAGCAGAATATTAACAATCTTGAAATCTCCAACAAGAGAAATAGTTTTGAATGCATTTTTTTTAGAATCTCTCCATCCGAATTATCAGGATATTGAAATAATAGTTATAAATAGATCTGTAAAATCAAGACTGGCATGGAGAAAGTGAATAAAGAAGTATTATTTACCCTGTTACATAACACAAGAGCCAGGGGCCATCCAATGAAATTAATAGGTAGCCAGTTTAAAACAAACATAAAGAAATACTTCTTCACACAATGCACAGACGACCTGTGGAACTCATTGCCAGGAGATGTTGTGAAGACCAAAAGTATAACTGAGTCCAAAAAAAATTAGAAATAAGTTAATAGTGGAAAGGTCCATCAATGGCTATTAGCCTGAATGGTCAGGGACACAACCTCATGCTTTGTATGTCCCTAAGCCTCTGTTTACCAGAAGCTGGGACATAATGATAGGAGATGGCTTACTTGATAAATTAATCTGTTCTGTTCATTCCCTCTGAAGCATCTGGCACTGGCCACTATGAGAAGACAGGATATGGGACTAGATGGACCACTAGTCTGACATAGTATGGCCATTCTTCTGTTCAATTATTTTAAAAAGTAAACAAGCAAACATTTTTTAAAAATTCTTTCTAAAATAAATCTAAGATTCAGTAAAATAATTGTTGCTGAGCACAACAATTTTTCATTTTTTCAATGTTCTATTGATTGCCATGTAGTTAATGAGGAGGCTACATATTTATTTTCATCATGAATAGTAAAGGAATAATTTTCAAAATATGGGCAATACCGCAGTTCCAGGAGCTGCTTCTGTTGCAATGGTGAAGCATCTGCAAGGCTTTAAGCAGTAGTGTTTCCCGCTAATATTTGATCAGCTACATTAAAAACACAAGCAACATATGCAGCTGCTTCATGTATTTCTTTTTCTACTTATGTATATTCAATCCTGATAAAATTTGTAAATTACACCAAAATGGGATGGGTGACACAACCATACTGCAGGGTAATCTAGAGATGACACCTCCACACAAATATGGACAATGCCATATTTTGTATTAGAAGCAAGGGCTCACAAAATTCATAATATAAATGTTGGTGCTGATTTTCAACAAGTGTTTTCCTAGCTGTATGAATAGACAATAAATTAATCTGTAATAACATGGAATGATTTTAAGTCAGTATGAAAAGTAACTATAACATCAAGAATAGGAATCTTTGCCAGACACTGGTCTTTTAGTTTTTAGAGAAATTAAATTATCATCCTAAATTCATAACACTCTATTAGAAACAGATTATGAAAGCTGTCCACATATGCCTACTTCTTTTATAATGGCAAGTAAATGTTTATCTCAGTTAAACAATATATCCTAGTGTCTTACTTAAAGGAACAATGAATCAATCTCCTATGGCATTTGTGACACACCTAGATCAGTTGCTCTTAATGTTGAACACAGAAACATGGGAAAAGTCTATAAAGTAACCAGGACTATCAATTTTGCTCATCTTGTTTATTTCCTGCTATCGGGTATGTATGGAGTAGCATCATAATTGAATGTTCAATAGCAGTTGGTGACTATTAGCTTTTTTAGGACTGGGCACTTAATTATAAAGTAGCTTCCACACATTTGCAAAATGAGGATATAGCAAATATAAAGACCCTTAATGCTAGTTTTTCCCTCTAAAGTCTTTCATTTGCATATCTCTAGAGTTTGACCTGTTTTTAAGAATAATTTTTCTGTCTGTGAAAGGTGCCAGACTGACGCATGTCCTCTGTTTATTATTCAGAAAGGTACAGTATGGCATCTCTGAAAGTTTCCTACAAACTGCCTCAATCAGTGTGTTTCATCTCTAATGTGTACAACTATTTCTAGTAGAATGAGGGAGTAGTTCAGTCTCCAGGCTTATTCAATTCTCTGCCTGTCTGATGAGTTTACAAGGTTTGCAGTTGGGATGTGGCTACATACCCACTAGTAACTGGACTTTGAACACAAATTTATTTCCTATAAACCAAAAAACATCTGCCAGATTATAACGACTTTAGGTCACTCCCGCGCTATATTAGATATGAACTGGAGACCTACAGGTGAAAGTGATTCTATTTCTCCAGCCCCCTGTAGATTAAATTTTCTGTCAGTAACATTTGAGTGGCTTTTAAAACATCATCAACACAACAAAATCTTTATTTTATATCACTTCCTTTTATTTTAATATGAGAAAACAAAAGTCAATGAAAACATTTTTATTAGGAGTTAATTTTTCAGTGTTCTGGCATATTTAGGAAAGTTTACCAGCATAAAATTCAAACGTGGTGTTTGGGAGTGAGTCAGTGACTTAATACAATGTATAGCTATGTGGTCATTTTTTATTGTTTGCTTGCTCTGTGAAATTTTAAAATAAGATACAAGATCTGAGAAATCTTTTTTACAGTATATTTTATAATATTATTTATAGAGAAAAGGAAAATATTGTTGCCTGAAATCATAATATCCTGGGGGGCAAAGCAACATGAAGTATTCATATATTACAGGAAATACTTTCTATTGCACCAGTAACTAGGGAAAATGTTAATCAACAACTATCAAAGTTAAACATTTTTTTAAATTGTCCAGACTGGATAAATTACATTCAAGAGTGGTAAAACAATTGGCTAAGAAACTCTTTGAACCATTGTTATTGATACTTAACAAATGTTGGAACACTGGGAAAGTTGCAGAAGACTGGAAACAAAAAAAGACGGTTACTCACCTTTGTAACTGTTGTTCTTCGAGATGTGTTGCTCACATCCATTCCAGTTAGGTGTGCGCGCCGCGCGTGCACGTTCGTCGGAAACTTTTTTTACCCTAGCAACTCCAGTGGGCCGGCAGGTCGCCCCCTAGAGTGGCGCCGCCATGGCGCTCTATATATACCCCTGCCGGCCCGCCCGCTCCTCAGTTCCTTCTTGCCGGCTACTCCGACAGTGGGGAAGGAGGGCGGGTGCGGAATGGATGTGAGCAACACATCTCGAAGAACAACAGTTACAAAGGTGAGTAACCGTCTTTTCTTCTTCGAGTGATTGCTCACATCCATTCCAGTTAGGTGACTCCCAAGCCATACCTAGGCGGTGGGGTCGGAGTGAGAAGTCGCGGCCCGGAGCACCGCAGTTCCGAAGGCCGCATCCTCCCTCGACTGCTGGACCAGGGCGTAGTGGGAAGCAAAAGTGTGGACCGATGACCAGGTTGCTGCCCGACAGATTTCCTGGATGGGCACACGGGCTAGGAAAGCCAGCGATGACGTCTGCGCCCTGGTAGAATGCGCAGTCACACGGCCCGCAGGGACATGGGCCAAGTCATAACAAGTCCTGATACAGGACGTAACCCAAGAGGATATCCTCTGGGAGGAGATAGGAAGACCTTTCATACGATCTGCTACCGCCACGAAAAGCTGGGGGGATTTTCGGAAGGGCTTAGTCCTGTCTATGTAGAACGCGAGAGCCCTACGGACATCCAGCGAGTGGAGCTGCTGCTCCCTGCCTGAGGAGTGAGGTTTTGGGAAAAAAACCGGAAGGAAAATCTCTTGGTTGACATGGAAGGCTGAGACCACCTTGGGCAGAAAAGCAGGGTGTGGTCTCAGCTGCACCTTGTCCTTGTGGAAGACCGTATATGGGGGGTCTACCACAAGAGCTCGGAGCTCCGACACCCGTCTAGCTGAGGTGACAGCCACTAGAAAGGCAGTTTTCCAAGAGAGGTAGAGCAGGGAGCAAGTAGCTAACGGCTCAAAGGGGGGCCCCATGAGTCGGGACAACACCAGGTTAAGATCCCAGGTGGGAGCAGGGGGACGGACGTTAGGGAATAAACGTTCCAGCCCTTTAAGGAATCTCGACACCGTCGGGTGAGAAAAAACGGAGCGACCGTCCGCACCCGGGTGAAAGGTGGAGATAGCAGCTAGGTGGACTCGCAACGACGATAAGGCCAGACCTTGCCCTTTGAGGGACAAAACGTAGTCTAATATTTCGGAAACCGAAACTTCCATAGGGCGGAGATTTCTCTCTACGCACCAACAGGAGAAGCGCTTCCATTTCGCTGAATACGTGGCTCTTGTGGACGGTTTCCTGCTGCTCAAGAGCACCTCTCTCACAGGCGTGGAGCATCGCAGCTCTGGGCCAGTCAGCCACGCAGGAGCCACGCCGCTAGGTGCAGCGACTGCAGGTCTGGGTGACACAGGGTCTCGTGGTCCTGGGTAATCAGGTCCGGATGAAGGGGCAGGGGAACTGGGTCGGCTATGGCCAAGTCCAGCAGCATGGTGTACCAGTGCTGCCTGGGCCACGCCGGGGCTACCATGATCACGAGCGCCTTGTCCCTGCGCACCTTCAGGAGGACCTTGTGGACCAGAGGGAACGGGGGAAATGCATAGTACAGGTGGGTCGACCACCGGATGAGGAAGGCGTCCCCTATCGACCCCGGTTCCCTGCCCTGAAAGGAGCAGAATGCTGGGCACTTCCTGTTCCCCTTGGACGCAAAGAGGTCCACCCGGGGATAACCCCACCTCCGGAAAATGGAGAGAGCGACATCCGGGCGAAGGGACCACTCGTGCGACAGGAAGGATCTGCTCAGTCGATCTGCCAGAGTGTTCCGTACTCCAGGGAGGAAGGAAGCCCTGAGGTGAACGGAGTGGGCTACGCAAAAGTCCCAGAGACGTATCGCCTCGTGGCACAGGGAGGAGGACCTGGTGCCGCCCTGCTTGTTGATATAGTACATCGTCGTCGTGTTGTCCGTAAACACGGCGACACAACGACCCTGAAGCTGATGACAAAACGCTTGACAAGCAAGGCGGACCGCTCTCAACTCCCGTATGTTGATGTGGAGCCCCACCTCCTCCTGGGACCACAGGCCCTGTGTCCGCAGGGTCCCCAGGTGGGCCCCCCAGCCCAGATCTGAGGCATCCGTTGTCAGGGATACCGATGGCTGAGAGGGGTGAAAGGGAAGACCCGCACATAACACGGACTGGTCCAACCACCAGCCGAGAGAGTCCAAGACCTTCTGGGGGATTGTGACTAACATGTCTAAAGGTTGCCTTTGCGGCCTGTAACGGCTGATAAGCCACAGCTGGAGAGGCCTCATGTGGAGCCGAGCGTAGCCGGTCACAAAAGTGCACGCTGCCATGTGGCCTAACAGGGTTAGACATGTCCTTACTGACGTCAACGGGGCTGACCGCAAACGCTGAACGATCGCCGCCATGGTCTGGAACCGTTGCAGAGGCAGCGAGGCCCTGCCCATCGTGGCGTCCAAGACCGCCCCGATAAATTCCACCTTTTGCGTGGGCCTCAGAGTGGATTTGTCTGTGTTTATCAGGAGGCCCAGACTTGCAAATACGGCGGTGATCAGGCGGACATGGCTGCTGACCTGCTGCTCCGACGTGCCCCGAATCAACCAGTCGTCCAGATAAGGGAACACGTGGACACGGTTGCGTCGAAGATGCGCCACGACAACTGCCATGCATTTTGTAAACACCCTTGGGGCCGTGGACAGGCCGAAAGGGAGGACTGCAAACTGATAATGAAGAGCCCCCACAACGAAGCGGAGAAAGCGTCTGTGGCGCGGCCAAATGGCAATATGAAAATACGCGTCCTGCATGTCGAGGGCGGCGTACCAGTCTCCCGGATCCAGGGATGGAATAATGGTCCCCAGGGATACCATGCGGAACTTCAACTTCACGAGGTATTTGTTGAGTTCTCGCAGGTCGAGGATAGGCCTGAGGCCCCCCTTGGCCTTGGGGATCAGAAAGTAGCGGGAATAAAACCCCTTGCCTTTCTCGTTTTCCGGAACCGCCTCTATGGCTCCTTTGCTGAGGAGCGTCTGCACCTCCTGTCGAAGGAATTGCTCGTGAGAGGGGTCCCTGAAGAGGGACGAGGAAGGAGGGCGGGAAGGAGGAAACGAAACAAACTGCAGGCGGTATCCCGTCCGCACCAGGTTTAAGACCCAGCGGTCCGATGTTATTTGGGACCACGCCGGGAGGAAAAACGAAAGGCGGTTTGAAAACGGGGGGAAAGGATCCATAGGGGAAACTGCTACAGCGCCCTCGGGCGCACCTTCAAAATGAAGGCTTAGGACCAGGCGGGGGTTTCGAGGAGCCTTGGTTCTGCCCCCCTTGGTTCCCAGACTGCCTGCGCCTGCCGTTCCTGCCGCGGCGCCTGTAAGGGTCCTGCCGCTGGCGGAACTGGGAAAACGGCCTACGGTACGGCTGCTGCTGTGGCCTAAAGGGTCTACGCTGCGTCACGGGGGTGTGCATCCCGAGGGACCGCGCAATGACCCGGTTGTCCTTCAGACTCTTGAGTCTGGGGTCTGTCTTTTCCGAAAACAGGCCCTGGCCTTCGAAAGGAAGGTCCTGTATCGTGTGCTGGAGCTCTGGCGGAAGGCCGGAAACCTGCAGCCAGGAGATGCGACGCATCGTAACTCCCGACGCGAGGGTACGGGCAGCCGAGTCCGCAGCGTCCAAGGATGCTTGTAAGGCCGTGCGCGCGACCTTTTTGCCCTCGTCCAGGATGGCCGTAAACTCCTGGCGAGCATCCTGTGGCAGCAGCTCTTTAAATTTGTCCACTGCCACCCAGGAGTTAAAAGCGTACCTGCTCAGCAGGGCCTGCTGATTAGAGACCCTGAGCTGCAGGGCCCCAGCCGAATATACCTTACGGCCAAGGAGGTCCATCCGCCTGGCCTCTCTGGATTTGGGGGCCGGAGCCTCCTGGCCGTGACGCTCCCTATCGTTCACCGACTGCACCACCAGTGAACCGGGAGTCGGGTGAACGTGCAAGTATTCATACCCCTTGGAAGGGGCCATGTACTTTCTCTCGACTCCTTTCGCTGTCGGAGGGATGGAGGCCGGGGACTGCCAGATAGTATTGGCATTGGCCTGAATGGTCCGTACAAAGGGCAGGGCGACCCTGGTGGGAGCATCCGAAGAGAGGATGGTAACAATCGGGTCCTCTATCTCCGAGACCTCCTCTGCCTGCAGACTCAGGTTTTGGGCCACCCGCCTGAGGAGGTCCTGGTGCGCCCTGAGATCCAGCGGGGGGGGACTGTTGGAGGAGGTACCCGCCACCGCCTCATCCGGGGAGGAGGATGAGGAGACCCCAGGCACGATAGTGTCCAACTGAGGGTCTTCCTCAGCCCTCGCCTCTACCTCCGGAGCCACAGCGGAGTCCTGCTGTTTGGACCCTTCCTCCGCCTCCGGGGAGGGAGGGGGGCGAGACAAGGAGGCTTCAGGGGCCCTACGCTCCGCATTCGCCGGTGTGGGAGGGAGCTGCTGGGGGCCCTGGGCCTGATGGTATGCCCAGGGTGTCCAGAATCCCCACTGTGGTGGGCCTTGGTCTTCCAGCGGCGGATCCCCGAAGAGCGCCGCCTGCCGGTCGGTGCCGAGCGCATACGCACTGTCCGCCTGCGAAGATACGGACGGCTGTCTCGAGGGCCACGGCGGGGCCGACCCCGGATGGTACGGGCCGGCGCGGGCCGGCACGGAGGATCGTCTCGGTGCCGGGGACCGGTGCCGGGAGTCGTATCGGTGCCGGGATCGGGACCGGGACCTGGATCTGTCACGGTGCCGGGATCCTGATCGGTACCGGGTGTCGCTTCGGTAGCGGGACCTGCCACCGGCTCGGTGCCGGGAGGTCGACCGGGACCTACCACCGGCTCGGCGCCGGAAGGTCGACCGAGACCGGGACCTGCCACCATCTCGGTGCCGGGAGGTCGACCGGGACCTACCACCGGCTCGGCGCCGGGAGGTCGACCGAGACCGGGACCTGCCACCAGCTCGGTGCCGGGAGGTCGACCGGTGCGGCGAGTAGCGATGGGACCTGCTCCTGGAGTCGCGGTGCCGGTGACGCCGACTGGAGCTTGACCGCGACCGTCCGGAGGTCGACCGTTGCCGCGAGTGCGACCGGTGCCGCTGAGGGGAGCGGTGCCGGGACTGCGAGCGGCGTCGGGATCTGGAGCGCCCAAGACGTCGGGACCTAGATGGCGAAGGACTGTCTCTGGGCGGCGCCGACATCATGGGCTTGCCCCTGGACACGACCCGCACCGGAGGTACCGGGGGTGGCAGCCGAGTGGGCTCCGTCAGGGCAATAAGGTCCCGAGCCGAGGCGAAGGTCTCCGGTGTTGACGGGACCACTATCTCAACCCCAGATCTCATGGGGGAGCTCGGCGGCACCGGACTCAACGGACCCGCCAGGCCCGGAGTCAACGGTGCTGACGGTGCCGGCGGTGCCGCGGCCGATGTCGAGGCCGGGCGCTCAAGCCGGGTCTGCCTGGCCGGAGTAGCAGACTTCGACGGCCTAGGCTGTGATTCCGGTGCCGGAGAAGGTCGGTGCCGAGGAGTCTTCTCGGTGCCGGAGCGATCCGGTGCCGGTGCCGAGACCACGGTCCGCGAAGTCGACGGGTCAAGTGCCGCCTCCATTAGGAGAGTTCGGAGCCTCTGATCTCTCTCCTTTTTTGTCCTCGGCTTGAAAGCCTTACAGATGCGGCACTTGTCAGACCTGTGCGATTCCCCGAGGCACTTCAGGCACGCTTCGTGGGGATCGCTGGTGGGCATGGGCTTCTTGCAGGCCGCACACTGCTTGAAGCCCGGCGAAACAGGCATGAGCCTGGCGCCGGGTGCCGGGAAGGGCTAAGCCCCCGGCCAAGAACTATTTAACAACTATTGACTAAACTATTTACTTAACAACACTAATTAACACTATATAGAACTAGAGATAAGCGATTGAAAACTAGGAGAGCTAGGGACGTGGAGGACAGCTAAGCCGCGCTCCACAGTTCCAACGACCGACACGGCGGTAAGAAGGAACTGAGGAGCGGGCGGGCCGGCAGGGGTATATATAGAGCGCCATGGCGGCGCCACTCTAGGGGGCGACCTGCCGGCCCACTGGAGTTGCTAGGGTAAAAAAAGTTTCCGACGAACGTGCACGCGCGGCGCGCACACCTAACTGGAATGGATGTGAGCAATCACTCGAAGAAGAACTAACATTGTGCCTGTCTGATCCTAGGCAAAATCATGGAAAGGCCGATATGGGATGCAATCAGTAAAGAATTAAAGCATGGTAGCATACAAAGTAAAAAAAACAATGTAATGAGATTATGTAACTGTGTTAACATATTATGCTTAAACTTCTAAAAAAGCATTTGACATAGTCTCATATGACATTTGGATACAAAATTAGCATAATACAAAGATCAATGTAGCCCTTATTAAATGGTTAAAAACTGGCTAATGAATAAATTAAGAAAAGTAATTGTAAATGAGGAATTATCATGCTAAGAGGGTGTCTCCGTGGGGTCCCTGTTTTTGGGCCAATGTTATTCAATATCTTTATGAGTTATCTGAATGAAGAGATAAAATCATTGCCAATAAAATATGGAGAGGATAGCAAAATTAGTGGAGTTGTAAATAATGATGGGCACAGGACAATTATACAGACCAACCCATATCACCTGGTTGGTGCTGGTTAGAAAAGAGCATATTTGTCCCATGGGAAATTCTGAGTGTTGAAATTTTGTTTCATTCCAAATTCAGACAAAACCTTCAAACTTAGAATTTCCTGTGAAGACTATTTTGATTCAGGAATATACTATTGCTGCTGCCACCCATCCTAAGTCTCCCTGTACCTCAGTACTGCTCCTGGGAGGGAAGGCAGAAATCCCTCAGGCTAACGACTGTGAGGGGTTGGGAGATTGTGGAGGGAACCCTTTGGGCTGACAATGGGAAAGGGTGGGGATGGAGGAAAGGAAACCCCAGGGGGGTGATAAGAAGCGATGGAGGGAGGGAATCTCCGAGAGTGACAATGGGATGGCAGTGTGGGAATTTGGGCATCCCACCATACTGGCTATTAGAGAGGTGGGGATTCTGGGCAATCCCCAACTTCCATACTCATTGCCAGGCAGAGTGCTAAGGACTGAAAGCTCTAGGAGCCACAGGTGCAAAGGAGCTGAAAGGCTGGAAGATGAGGCTCCGAGACTCTCAGATGCTGAGGATCCAGACTGGTGAACTGGAAAAAAAAACCAGGCATATTGCTAACAGAAACTGGCAAGCAAGACTCCACTGATAATTTGTCTGGTTTCCATCAGATTTTTGTCTCTGCAGAGCATTCAGATTTCAATGAACTAGCATTTTCCAATGGAAAAATGTTCTCTTAAAATTTTCCAACAATCTCTAATCACTTGGGAAGGTGGGTTCAGTTGAACAACATCCTTTTTAATATAGCCAGTTGCAAGGTCATACATCCAGGGACAAAGAATGTAGGTCACAGGTACAAGTTGGGAAACAGTATCCTGGAATGCAGTAATGCTGAAAAGGACTTAGGGTCATGGAAGACAACAAACTAAATGTGATTTCCCAGTGTGATGATGTAGCTAAGAGGATCCTTGGATGCATACATAGGGAGGTTGTATTACGTTTGTTTATTACATCAGTAAGATCAGTTCTGGAATATGTTGCTCAGTTCTGGTATCCACACTTCAGAAAGGATAATGAAAAATTGGAACGGGTTCAGGAAAAAGAATGATTCCAGGGCTGGAAAACATGACTTATAGTATGTGAATCTCAATGTATTTAGTTTATCCAAGAGAAGGTTAAGAGGTGACTTGATCATGGTCTGCAAGTATCTCCATGGGGATGAGATTTCTGATAGCAGATGGTTCTTCAGTCTAGCAGGAAACCACTTAATGAGATCCAATAGTTGCAAGCTGAAGCTAAATAAACTTAGATTATAAATAGGCTGCACATTTTGAATAGTGAGAATAGTGAAGGTAATTAATGATTGGAACAAAATACCCATGGTTGATGCTCCATCCTTTGAGGTTTTAAATCAAGACTGGATATCTTTCTAAAAATTATGCTCAAACAGAAGTTAAGGGCTTGATGCAGAAGTTACTGAGTTATGTCCTTTGTTAGGAAGGAGGTGAGACTAGATGATCTAGTGGTCCCTTCTGGTCGTAAAGTCTATGAATCGATGACATTATGTCCTCTAATTTGTGGCTGTGAAGGAGCACAGACACCAGTGAAGTGAAGAAGTTCTCTTGTGCAAGTGCTTGCAGGATTTGGGGAGCCCAAGTAGGAGGTATGCTTTGGGCACAAAGTCCATATATTCTCCTTGTCCCCCTCTGCACAGCAATGTCCAGTGAAGAGTGGGTCATGGGTGGTTTGGAAGAGGAGCAGAGATGGAACCAATGCAACGCATATCCACTATCCACAGTCACCCCCTTTGATATGGATATAAGGATGGTTGGAGCTACTGTACCCTCAGAGTATCACTGTTCCCATTCTCTGGCAGACTTAAGTTCTTTTGTTGACTTTCCTCGCACCATCAACCCATGCAGAACCTCCACCGAGCCTTGATACTCAGAGTTGATACAAAAGGAAAGAATTGGTCCCTGTGACAGGGTGTCCTGGCCCCACACTGGAGTGGAAAGGGTTAAGGCAACACTCCTAGCAGCAGAAACCACCTCTCCTCAACCCTGCTGGGCATGCTCCAACTTCTGCTGCAGTATAAAAGGTAGCAGCCTAGCTCAGTCTGGGCTGACCGCTGAGGAGGGAGGATGCACCTTGCTGGCTCCAGCCAAGGAGCAGCCAGTATCCTGAACCAAGAGAGTGGGAGGAGTTGAGGCCCTGGCAGGCACCCAGACATCCACTGATGTCCTAGGGAACTTGCAGGTGCCTCAGGGAGCACCCAAGGACACCCTGACTCATCTACAAGAGTCACGGTAGGAAGCAGTCAAGGGAGGGACTAGTCAGTGCCCCTGCAGTAGTCAGCGTGTTGTGAGCAGACCCCACAGTGGACCCCAGATGACCTGTGCAGAGGACAGAACTCCCATCCAACTCTTCCCCCCCCTTCTTCGTATGTTACACCCAGGCTTGGCCAGCCCCAGGTAGTGCGTTTGTGAGTATGAAAGTGGGTTATGGCTTGGGGCACTACCACTTTCTTCCTTCCTTTGAGTGACGTGGGGAGTCCCTGCACTCACCACTGTTATTTTACTTTATTTTATTAATAACACTTTAAAACATAGACCCTTGGTGTGCTCCTTCATCTCCTCCCCTAATGATCCTGTGGCCTCAGCCTGATCACCTGATGCCTCAGACAGATTGGTAACAGAAGTCTGTCACCATAGCCAGAAGAAAGGAAAGATTTTTAAGGAAAGAAAACAAATAAGGGGCTGCTAAGAGGGCAGAAATTTGTCACTAACCTAAATTAACCTAATATTTACAGGCTGATTCAATGAAAGGGCATTATGGAGCAGCAGGCGGACACTGCCCAATTCCATTTTGCTACCATGGGCAGTAAGAGGGAACTCAGAGGCAGTCAGGACCAGTCTATTCAATTCTATCATCAGGTGGAGGGGCACAAGGATATTCAGGGCATAGCCAGGACCCCAATGAATGCTGCTGGCCAAAAGATTCTGAGGCCCAGATCCTCAAAGGAATTCAGATGCCTAATTTTCATTGAAGTCAGTGAGAGGCCTCTAAAATTCCCTGAGCCTGAGTTCCTGTGCATAAGGCACATACCCACCAGTAGTGGGATCCACACAGACAAAACTTAAAGAACTCATCTGTCTATGAAATGTATCAAAACAGCATTTTAGTTTTGCTAAACTGTAATTTCCTAGAATTAAAATAATGGATTCTCTCTGTGGCTCCCAGCAGAGCAATGAAGAAAGTTTATTCATTTTATCCATTTTAAAGGAAAGACATAGGAGGAGATTGACATGAAGTACTGACATTTTTTTTCCAGGTTCTGTAGCTTTTTCCTTTATGTCTGGGACTCCAAACAAGCAGGGATCATTCCGCTGTCTCCACTCAAAATGAAAGAAAAGTGAAAATAATTGAACATTACATCATTTGTTTCCAAGTATAAACTTGTAGTTATTGAAACATATTGTAAGTGTTCTTTTAACCTGTGATCACTTGTTTTTGTAAGCTACAAATTACTAAGGCCATGACTCTCTGGCATACTAGCTATACAAAGGAGCTGGAGTGTATCAGTGAATGTTAACTTACATTGTTTTGGTTATATAAAATTTATGATTGGCTTCTTTTCAACACAAAAAAAAAGCCTTAGAGGAATAGGAGGCATCTCAATACCAATTAATTAAACTGATTTTCCCCTTCACTGCAATAACAGTTTTTACTTGAATGCAAAGACATACACTGGGCGTAATTTTCCAAAGCATACAGGTGACTTAGAAGCACAAGTCCCCTTTAATTTAATTCAGATCTGTGCTCTGAAGTGCTCCCAGGATAGACTTCTCTAGGCTTCCTTTCTTCTTGCTATTGAGCTAACCTTCTATCACCTCTCTTAGCACTTCTCTTTTTAAGCATGTCTGTCATCAGGGTAATGAAGCATGTGATGCATCTACGGTTCTTGCTTAACTCAGTGTTTGTTGTGCCAATGAGATTTTCTGGGAATTTTTTTTGTTAGCATTACTGTATACAAAATACAAGCTCACAGACATATCAGATTTAAATGAACACATCCTTAACACTGGATGCTATCCAGTGTGCCATTTTCACTACAGTAATGTAAAGCACAGGCAGCGGGTGGTGACCAGGGTTCCTAAAGATCCTTTAGCTCTCAGAGAGCATCCCCGAGAGAATGGGCAGAGGGAGGAGGCTAACCTGCATACAGAAAATTCTCATTAGGGCACATCCCAGAGGGCCATTGGGGCAGGCCTGCAGCTATTTAGACTGAAAGGGGGACCACACATGAACCTGAATGGACATGAAACATGACAAGTCAACACTATTCCCAGGCGTACTGAGGTGTTGTGATACTGATTCTTGAAATGCCTAACTTTTAAGCACCTAGAAATCACAGGAACAACTCTAGAGATTTGCAAAGCCTGAGTGAGGCACCTAGGATCCCTATACAAGGATGATGAGAGACAGACACCTTAGACTGTGCTTCACAGAAGCCAGGATGCTAGGCAGGGAGCTGCCTCAGCTAGCCAATGGGAAATACTGATAAGAGGGCTGTGTGCACCCTTCTCACAGAGACGGCTCTTAAATCTGGGCTGCAGAGAGGTACCTATTTCTGTTAATGATCTACAAAGGGGAATCGCTTTCCTGGAATCAGGTAGATTAAGCGCCTAAGCTGCTTCCCATCAGAATGAGTTACGCAGGCAATTAACTCCACATACAACAGCCAGAGGAAGAGAAGGAGCAGCCCACCTTATAACTTTTAGACCAATAGTTAGAGCACTCACCTGGGAGGTGGGAAACCTAGTTTCAATTCCCTCCTCTGCCAGAGGAGGAGAGTGGGTTTGAACAGGGGGTCTCCCATCTCCCAAGAGAGGGTGGTAACCCCTGAGTTTTGGATATTCTGTTGGGGAGGGGGTTCCCGCTGTCTCTCCTGTGGAAGCTGTTCCAGTTTGGCTAACTAGCAGGATCCTGGATCTCCCATGTCCCAGGTGAGGACCCTAACCACCAGGCACTAGAGTTACTCTCGTTTGCTCTCTCTCTCTGTCTCTGACCCAATAACTCTAAGAAACTATACACAATGGAACAGCTTAGACTACTTAAAGAGTCATTGGGCCAGAGACAGAGAGAGAGAGAAAATGACTCTGTAGCCTGCTTATTAGGGCTCCCACCTCAGCGATGGAAAACCTAGGGCCCAGTCCTCCTGCTTCAATCACTCTTTAATTAGTTAGCCAAACTGGAACAATAGGAGAGATGGAGGGAACCACCCTTCCTGCCCCACAGAATATCACATACTCACTCCTTACAGCACTCTCCTGAGAGGTGGGAGATTCCTGTTCAAATCCATTCTTCCCCTCTGCCTGAGGGGGAAAATCGAACCCAGGTCTCCTATATTCCATATGAGTGCTCTACCTACTGGGCTAACAGGTATAAGTAAGGAGAGGGCACCACAATTGTCCCCTCCAGCCAGATTTTGAATGGGGCCCAATCCCAGTAGGCAGTCTCTGAGTATGCCCACAAGATCAGACCCACACCCGAGTTGAGCAGATGAATGCCAGTCTTCCCTGGTCCGTGAATCACTCTGGGGCTCAGACAGGAGATAGGCATCTGGACACCTAGAGTGAGGCAGAAGTGTGCATGCCCAGAAACTGAAACCTCAGGAACTTTTACTCTGAAAATTGAGGTAGTAAGTCAGCTTGGGTGACGACAGGCTTTGATGAGAGTTCTCTGAACTGCAGTGGAGCCAACACTGGGATTTAGGCATCTAAACCCACGCTAAGGGTATGTCTAGACTTCAGTGTAAGACCAGGATTAGTGGGACTTGAGTCAGCTGACACATTGTTAGAGAAACCTGGGCTTGAACGTCTACATTGTATTTTAACCCTAGGTTAAGAATTTTCTGACTTGTGCTCAAATGTAGGGCTCTGGTGTCAACACTGCAGTCCGCAGACCTGAGTCAAAGTAACCACATCCCAGAGTCCCTAATGCTGCCCCATCCTGAAATGTAGCCATAGGAACATAGTGCACCATGGGAAAACTTTACTGCCCACCCTGCACTTTACTTGAAAGCAGCTCACTTTGCAAAAGGCTTGATCAGTTCAAAATCCATTGCAAACTCTGGAGGCTTCTGTGCTACTGTGTTTGCAGATTGGTGATCAGAACAGAATGGTTTAATGCTGACCTGAGTTGCTGCCATTTGCCAAGATGGGGAAGGGAAGGGACGCTTCCATTTTCAATAGTGTAGATTGCAGGTTGTTGGGACAGAGAGACTAAGGAAATTGTCCCATGGAATTGGTGGGATTGTTCCAGATGACTCCCAGACCTGAGTCAAGCGGGGCTGTGGCTACACAGCAAAGCAATAGGGCTCAGACCTTAGGTTTCAGCTTGACTTGAGCTCAGAACCTCCAGCCCTGCAGGGTCTTGGGACCCTGGGTCTGAACCCTGGGTTAGCCCAATTGCAGTGTAGATGCAAGATGGGTTAGCCTTGAGCCCGGGATCAAACACTAGCTTACATTGCAGTGTGGGTGCCCTTAGGCACCTAAATATCTTTGTGAATCTGGGCCTCTCTTTGTGACACATATCCCTGCTCTATTAATCAAACTAACAAAATCTTCCTGCAGCTAGTATTACAAGCGTCATGTCCTCCTCTCCCCAGGGGCTGAATGCAGCTTTTGTAAACCTGTGACATATGTCCCAGTCCCTATCCCAGCTGATGAACCCCCTCCAGTGATAAATCCCTAACCTGCCTCCTAACTGAATAAACCAAATCTGACCCCTCAGCAACAGTGTTAACATCTGTCAAAACCCTCAACTCCCAGATAATACACAAGCTAAAGCAGTCTGTATATGGATCATCTGCTCATACTTTGCACTGGGTCCCACAAAAGGTAGGGCCAAACCAGAGGAGCACCTCCTAAAAATTGCCAGGAAAGCATAACAAATTGGATTTTTCAGAATGCAGAAATCAGCCATTATTAAAATGTTCTACTTGAAAACAAAAGCAGCTATCTAGCGAAGTTCTTCCCCCCCCCCCATAAATGAGTTTCTAGCCCTTCTGGCATAATTCCCTAGTTTTCTTGAAAAGCTGTTTATTTGGTGGTGTTTTCATATGTTGCAACAATTAACACATATATTTGAACTATTTCTCCTTAATGATCTCTAACTCTGAAGCTTTCAATGCTATTAAGTGCTGAAAATTCATCTGTTTTATTAATGCTCTCCAGAGTTACATAATCCCAGTGATCCTCCCTCCTAAAACTGCTCTGGAACAGCTAACCTGATGAATTTCAAACAATGAAGGAGCCAACACCTCAGCTAAGCTCCAGGTAGATGTGGTGTTTAAAATTCAAGAATTTGCATTGCACATTTGCCAATGTCTTCACATAGGATTCTAATACTGAAATGAAAGACTGAGAACTCTGTGCTCGTGTGTCTCTGAGACAAACAAGAGACTCAAAATAAAGCACAGTAAATTTAATGTCTTTTTCATTTCTGACATATATTTCTATCATGCACATTCCGGGGGACAGACAGAACCATTCTTTTTTGTCTCTTTCAAATGGGATACTATACACTGTTTACCAAATTAAAAAGATCGCATTTTTGATTCCTATCCAAGTGCATTTTAAAAAGATTGGTACTTAAATACACTTGCTACTTAGCTCAATTTTAACTACAGTAACAAAGGTTTTGTTTCTTAAACCGGATACACAACACTCATTGTTTGTATCCTCAGAGCCCATGATTATTGCCGTTGTGCATGATATGTACTATAGCAGGGGTGGCCAAACTGTGGCCTGCAAGCCACATGCAGCTATTTTACAGTTAAAGTGCGGCTCATAGAGCCCTCATACCCTCCCCCCATTTTTTGCCTACCAGACTGTGTGTGGAGGAACCTGGGGCTTCTGCCCTGCAGTGGAGTGGTGGGGCTAGGAGCTTCTGCCAGAGACGACTGGGGCCTTCTGAGAGTGTGTGTGTGTGGGGAACTCAATTTAAAGGTTCCCCAAACAGCTCGAGTCAAGCCCCCCCAGGCACAAACCCCCTCTTACCTTCAGTGGCCCCTCCCTGCAGCTCCCAGCTGTTTGCCACTGCCTTTTCCCAGGGCCGCAGCTCCCAAGCTTGCTGGGTCCAACGGCTGTCATGCAGGGAGGGGACCTGGCGGCACCTTTGACCAAGCAGGACCTACAAATCCCAGAAAAAGTCTGAGGGGGGGGGCATGTGGGTCACAAGCAGGCTCCTCTCAAGGGGCTGGAGTTCCAAGATACATCCATCCCTGCATGGCAGAAGCCCCTATCCCCACCATCCCCCTGGGAGGCTGAATCCCCAAGCCTGGCAGGCATCTCCCATGGGGCTGAAGCATTGAGCCCCAGCAGGTGCCTCCCATGGGGCTGTAGCCTTGAGACCCCCATCTCCACAGGCTGAAGCCCCAAGACCTGCTTCCTCATAGGGTTAAAGTGTCATAAACAGATAGCTAAGGGTTAATGTTCTTTTACCTGTAAAGGGTTAACACAGGGAACCAAACACCTGACTAGAGGACCAATCAGGAAACAAGACTTTTTCAAATTTGGGTGGAGGGAAGTTTTGGGTATACGTTCTTTGTATTTTGTCTTGTGTCTGTGCCCTCTCGGCTCTGAGAGTGATTTTTCTATCTCCAGGCTTTCTAATCTTCTGTTTCCAAGTTGTAAGTACAAGGATAGTAAGACAATAGGTTTATATTGGTTTTTTTGTATTTACATGTGTGTAGTTGCTGGAATGTGTTAAATTGTATTCTTTTGAAATAAGGCTGTTTATTCACTTTTTTTCCTTTAAGCAATTGACCCTGTATATTGTCATCCTATTACAGAGACTATTTTTAATGTCTTTTTCTTTCTTTTTTTTTTATATAAAGCTTTCTTTTTAAGACCTGTTGGAGTTTTTCTTTAGTGGGGACTCCAGGGAATTGAGTCTGCAGCTCACCAGGGAATTGGTGGGAGGAAGAAGTCAGGGGGAAAATCTCTTTGTGTTAGATTTACTAAGCCTGACTTTGCATACCCTCTGGGTGAGGGGGAAGAGAGAGATTAGCTGTCTCGGTACTAGTGTTTCCAGGACTTGAAACAGGGAGGGTAGAATCCCTTTGTTTAGATTCACGGAGCTTGCTTCTTTATATCTCTCCAGGAACCCAGAGAGGGAACACCTGGAGGGGAGGAGGGGGAAGGGAAATGGTTTATTCCCCTTTGTTGTGAGACTCAAGGAATCTGAGTCTTGGGGTCGCCCAGGGAAGGTTTTGGGGAGACCACAGTGAGCTAGGCACTGTATAATTCTTAGCTGGTGGCAGCGATACCAGGTCCAAGCTGGTACCTAAGCTTGGAGGTTTTCATGCTAACACCCATATTTTGGACGCTAAGGTCCAGATCTGGGAAGAAATGTTATGACATAGTGGCAGCGGTGGGATAGATAGAAGCCAGAAGCCAGTAGGAATATTATATTTTTCTTTTCTCTGCTAGGGCCTTTTAAGCAGAAAGGGTTTGTTTTTAAAAGGAACCAGACAGAAATTTTTTTTCTGCTCTCTCTTGCAGTTTTTAGCTTGCATATTAAGCAAGGAATCATTGAGCTGTGACATAGGGTCTTTTGTTAGACTATAGCACTCCCATTGAAAGTCAAGTACCCAGCACAATACACATGCAAATAAAGTGGTTTTTCTGGTTTACTTTACATTTAAAAAATTAGCTAGAGGAAGAAAGGGAAAAAGGCACTGTTGCTAGGCAAACCCCAGGAGACAACAGAAAGCCAGCAGTTCAGACAATAAACACCGGAGGGCATCCCAACACAAGAAAACAGGAACCATGACTTCCAAGGAAAAAAGGAAGGCAGAAGAACAAATCAAAGAAGCAGACCACAGGAAACAACTGGAAAAAAAAAAGAGGTGGAACTGAAAGAAAAGGAAGAAAACATCAAACTGGCAGCCTACAAAAGAGAACAAGCAGCCAAAGAGGCAGCCCACAAAAGAAAACTAGAAAAAAAAGAGGTGGCCCACAGAAGGAAACAAGAACAAGAAGAGGCAGCCTACAGAAGACAGATAGAACTCCAGAGGAAGACCCACCGACAGGCCATGGAATTAAAAAAGGCTAAGCAACAAAACACAGCCAATCCTAACAACCCTTCGCCAATTATGGTTCCACAGCACAAAAAATTTCCCACCTACAAGGCAGGTGAGGACCCTGAGGCCTTCTTAGAAAATTTTGAAAGAGCCTGTCTTGGGTACAGCATCTCTGAAGACCAGTACATGGTAAAATTGAGGCCACAACTCAGTGGACCTTTAGCAGAGGTGGCAGCTGAAATGCCTAAGGAGAAAATGAACGATTATAAACTGTTTCAAACCAAGGCCAGATTAAGAATGGGGATAACCCCGGATCATGCCCGTCGGCGTTTCAGAACCCAAAAGTGGAAACCAGATGAGTCATTTCCCAAACACGCCTACTACGTTGGGAAAAATTATAAGGCCTGGATATCAGGAAACAATGTTAAATCCTTAGACGAACTGCACCTCCTCATACAAATGGAACAGTTCTTGGATGGTGTTCCTGAGGACATAACACGGTACATACAAGATGGAAAACCCAAAAATCTCACCGAGGCGGGGGAAATTGAAGCCAGATGAATGGAAGTGGCAGAAAGCAAGAAAGCTACTGTCAAGGGGAACGAATACCCCACAGGGCACACCGACAATAAACCCTACAACCGAGGGCAGCCAAAGACCCCACCTACAACCCAAGGAAAGCCACAGACACCCTATTCTTCCACCTCACCAGTCTCTAGTAACCCACCTCGACCCAGTGACCAGTCAGCTGGAAGATGCTTTAAGTGTAATGAACTGGGACATATCAAGGCCAACTGCCCAAAGAACACCAACCGAGTGCAGTTCATTACACCACCATCACACCAAAGATCCCCAGGCCCAGATGCCTCTCAAATACCCTTGGAGCGAAGGGAAAATTTGAGAGTGGGCGGAAAGAAGGTTACTGCGTGGAGAGACACGGGGGCACAAGTGTCAGCTATCCACCAATCCTTCGTCGACCCCAAATTCATCAACCCAAAGGATCAAGTGACAATTTACCCCTTCATGTCACAAGCTGTAGACTTGCTTACAGCTAAACTGCCTGTCCAGTACAAAGGCTGGTCAGGAATGTGGACTTTTGCTGTCTATGACAATTATTCTATCCCCATGCTACTGGGGGAAGACTTGTCCAACCAGGTGAAGCGGGCCAAGTGAGTGGGAATGGTTACATGTAGCCAAACCTGGCAAGCTTCCAGACCCATTCCTGTTCCTGAGCCGTCCACAGACACCTCGTCTGTGTTACCGGAGACCCAGACAGAGGTAGTGGACCCAGATTCCATGCCAACCACTGAAACAGCCACAGCACCTCCAGTCCCAGGCCCGGAACTGGAACAGCAACCAGCACCAGCAATTGCAACCACATCTTCAAACTCAATGCCAGAGGGTGCCAGAGAGCCAGAACTGGCAGAAGCAACAAACAGCCATACCCAAAAGGCTCAGCCAGAGCCTGAAATACCCTCAGGTGCACCAGCGGAGAGCGGTTCACCAGCAACGGAAACAACCCCATCACCTACATCGCTTCCAGAGAGACCAAGCCCAAGTCCTCAGTCTGAGGAAGAACTGGTGATCCCAGCCTCAAGGGAACAGTTCCAGACTGAGCAGGAAGCAGATGACAGCCTTCAGAAAGTTTGGGTGGTGGCACAGAGCACCCCACCGCCTCTCAGCTCTTCTCACCGATCCCGGTTTATTATAGACCAAGGACTTTTATACAAGGAGATTCTTTCTGGTGGACACCGGGAAGAATGGCAGCCGCAAAAACAGTTGGTGGTTCCAACTAAGTACCGGGGGAAGCTCTTAAGCTTAGCCCATGATCATCCCAGTGGCCATGCTGGGGTGAACAGAACCAAAGACAGGTTGGGGAAGTCCTTCCACTGGGAGGGGATGGGCAAGGACGTTGCCAAGTATGTCCGGTCTTGTGAGGTATGCCAAAGAGTGGGAAAGCCCCAAGACCAGGTCAAGGCCCCTCTCCAGCCACTCCCCATAATTGAGGTCCCATTTCAGCGAGTAGCTGTGGATATTCTGGGTCCTTTCCCAAAAAATACGCCCAGAGGAAAGCAGTACATACTGACTTTCGTGGATTTTGCTACCCGATGGCCGGAAGCAGTAGCTCTAGGCAACACCAGGGCTAACGCTGTGTGTCAGGCCCTAACAGATATTTTTGCTAGGGTAGGTTGGCCCTCCGACATCCTTACAGATTCAGGATCTAATTTCCGGGCAGGGACCATGCAAAAACTGTGGGAAACTCATGGGGTGAACCACTTGGTTGCCACCCCGTACCATCATTAAACCAATGGCCTGGTGGAAAGGTTTAATGGAACTTTTTGGGCCATGATAGGTAAATTCGTCAACGAACACTCCAATAATTGGGACCTAGTGTTGCAGCAGTTGCTGTTTGCCTACAGGGCTGTACCACATCCCAGTTTAGGGTTTTCACCATTTGAACTTGTGTATGGCCACAAGGTTAAGGGGCCATTACAGTTGGTGAAGCAGCAATGGGAGGGGTTTACGCCTTCTCCAGGAACTAACATTCTGGACTTTGTAAGCAATCTACAAAGCACCCTCCGACACTCTTTAGTCCTTGCTAAAGAGAACCTAAAGGATGCTCAGGAAGAGCAAAAGGTCTGGTCTGACAAACATACCAGAGAACGTTCCTTCAAGGTAGGAGACCAGGTTATGGTCTTGAAGGCGCAACAGGCCCATAAGATGGAAGCATCATGGGAAGGGCCATTCACGGTCCAAGAGCGCCTGAGAACTGTGAACTACCTTATAGCATTTCCCAATTCCTCACTAAAGCCCAGAGTGTACCATGTTAATTCTCTCAAGCCTTTCTATTCCAGAGACTTACAGGTTTGTCAGTTTACAGTCCAGGGAGATGATGCTGAGTGGCCTGACGGGGTTTACTATGACGGGAAAAAAGACGGTGGCGTGGAAGAGGTGAACCTCTCAACCACCCTGGAATGTCTGCAGCGGCGACAAATCAAAGAGCTGTGCACTAGCTTCGCCCCATTGTTCTCAGCCACCCCAGGATGGACTGAACGGGCATACCACTCCATTGACACAGGTAATGCTCACCCAATAAGAACCCCACCCTACCGGGTGTATCCTCACGCCCAAGCTGCTATAGAATGGGAGATCCAGAACATGCTACAGATGGGTATAATCCGCTCATCTGCCAGTGCATGGGCATCTCCAGTGGTTCTGGTACCCAAACCAGATGGGCAAATACGCTTTTGCATGGACTACCGTAAGCTAAATGCGGTAACTCGTCCGGACAACTATCCAATGCCACGCACCGATGAGCTATTGGAGAAGTTGGGACGTGCCCAGTTCATCTCTACAATAGACTTAACCAAAGGGTACTGGCAAGAACCGCTAGATGAACCTACCAAGGAAAGGTCAGCATTCGTCACCCATGCGGGGGTGTATAAATTTAATGTCCTTCCTTTCGGGCTTCGAAATGCACCCGCCACCTTCCAGAGGCTGGTAGATGGTCTACTAGAAGGACTGGGCAAATATGCAGTTGCCTACCTCGATGATGTGGCCATTTTTTCAGACTCCTGGCCCGAACACCAACTACACCTGGAAAAGGTCTTTGAGCGCATCAGGCAGGCCGGACTAACTGTTAAGGCCAAAAAGTGTCAAATAGGCCAAAACAGAGTAACTTACCTGGGACACCAGGTGGGTCAAGGAACCATAAACTCCCTACAGGCCAAGGTGGATGCTATCCAAAAGTGGCCTATCCCGAAGTCAAAGAAACAGGTCCAATCCTTCTTAGACTTGGCCGGGTATTTCAGGCGATTTGTACCACACTACAGCCAAATCGCTGCCCCACTGACCAACCTGACCAAAAAGACCCAGCCGAATGCAGTTAAGTAGACTGATTAGTATCAAAAGGCCTTTACCCAACTTAAGGCAATGCTCATGTCTGACCCTGTGCTAATGGCCCCGGATTTTGACAAGCCATTCCCAGTAACCACGGATGCATCTGAGCGTGGTATAGGAGCAGTTCTCATGCAGGAAGCAACGGATCACAACTTCCATCCTGTCGTGTTTCTCAGCAAGAAACTGTCTGACAGGGAATCCATCCTTGCATGGCAGAAGCCCCTATCCCCACCATCCCCCTGGGAGGCTGAATCCCCAAGCCTGGCAGGCATCTCCCATGGGGCTGAAGCATTGAGCCCCAGCAGGTGCCTCCCATGGGGCTGTAGCCCTGAGACCCCCATCTCCACAGGCTGAAGCCCCAAGACCTGCTTCCTTATAGGGTTAAAGCCCTGAGCCCTGTCAGGCGCCTCTCCCTGAGCCTCTGCAGATGTGAGCTGGGCCTCGAACTTCTGAAGATTATCATAACTGGCTTGAAGGATCCGTACGTTTGGCCACCCCTGTTTTATAGTATCACCCCATATCAAATTCCTACATATATACATTATAACAAGTACAGTTGCAATACTAGCTAACAATTTTTTAAAATTCTATATTTTATAGGTGGGACTTACAACACTCTCTATTCTTAAAACCATTGTGAGATCCTGTTTTCAGTTACTAATAACTTTCCCAAATTTTAATAGTTTGGGCTGAAATTTTCCATACTGGGTGTCTACCTCAGGCTGATTATTATTATTTATTTTTATTTACTTTTTTAAAATTTCAACCAAAATGATTCAGATTGGGAGGTTGCAAATCAAGC
Organism: Gopherus evgoodei; assembly: GCF_007399415.2. NCBI lineage: Eukaryota > Metazoa > Chordata > Testudines > Testudinidae > Gopherus > Gopherus evgoodei. Next base: position 35,940,298 of record NC_044324.1, read on the forward strand.
ACTCAAATGTTAAGAAATATCAGATTTAAGATTGCTTGTGCTATCTCACTCTGTCACTATTGACCTTATGAGTTATAATGCAAACTTCAATTACACCGTCATATCCTATTTTTGCACAGGACCCTTGCCACATTCATTACACCTGCATGGTGCATGAATCAGGGTAGTTTATTGAAGACTGTTGTCTATAAGACCCTTGCTTCATTTGTTGCAAAAGTTGGACGGTGTATAGTGAATGAGACATGGGATTCCAAGAAGAGGAAGGACAGTGTCATGTTTAAGACACTAGAATACTGTCCAGGAGAATTGGATTCTATCCCAGCCTCTGTCACAGAGTTGCTGTATAATGCTGGGCAAGTCACTTAAACCAAACTTTTCACAAGTGGTCACTAAATGTGTCTTCCTCATTTTCTGAGTGCTGGACTTGAGAGATTGGAGTCTTATGTGGAGGAGAGCTGAGCTCTCATAATTGCAACTGAAGTAAATGAGAGCTGTGCTTTGAATATATGAAGTACTATATAATGCTATGTACTCTGAAAAATTACATCCTAGGTGTTGCAAATTCGGTACCCTAAATTAGTGGATACTTTTGACCTTAAACTCTGTGTCTCAGTTTTCCAACTGTAAAATGGCAATAATAATACCCACTCATTTCAGAGGGGTGTTGTGAAAATAAAAGCCCTTATTTGTGAAACACACAAATACTATAGTGATGAGTGCCACAGAAATAACCAATAGGGAATTAATAAATCTGTCTTTAGAGCATGCTTTGAATTGTGTGCAGAAAATAAGGCATTGAACCATGCATTGAACAACAATGAGAAAACAAAATATTGAATAGCTGCTGATCAAGTAAGCATCATCCATTCTGTATACTGAATGAGGCAAGAATCCTGTGGAAAAAACATTATGTGATCATGTATTTAAAGACTGCATCATAATGCATGCGCACAAGGGGGTCAAATTAGGGTTGCACAGGCAATCTTAATGCTAGCATTTGGTACCTTTTGAGTGTTTGACTTTGCAACCTTAATAATGTTCTTTTAATTAGTTTGTGTGTGTGTGTAATAATCAGTATGCCTTCTAACCTTTTTAATGTCTGAGTGCTGCCTTTGTTCAAAAGGAGTAAATAACTGTAATAATAACATACAGAGCTACTCCTTTTATAAGTGCAGCACTGCTTACATGCTATACAGACTGCTCTGTTTGACTTGGCAGATTTAACTGAGACATGCCACCTAGTATGTGGTATGCCTTGATCAATAACTGCAGAGTGTGATGTGCATTACAGTTCTCATAAAAGCATCTCTTAAAATTCTGCAGTGCTGAGTCCAAATATGGTTCCCATTCAGTTTTGTCCTCTCGTGTGATTTTGTGAAATAATAAATTCTGCATTGACTTACCCCTGTAATTCAATTCCGTTGAATTCAGTTGAATATTAGATAATATAAATCAGCACAGAATTTGGCCTAAAGCTCCCAAGACATAGTAACAAACCCATATGATATCCTTGTGTTTCTTTGGATCACTGAACTAGCTGAAATATATGTAAAAATCACATTTATGCAGCCAGTTACTTATTAATTAGGTATCAGAGGAGGCTTTTATGTGTTGTTTATTCCAAAAAGTAAAAGGCATATCTGGCACTGTTGAAAGCTGACTGACAGGTTGGTGGCAGAGTATGCCAATAACAGGTACATGAGACCAAAAAAATCTCTTGCTTATAGTCAAAGAGCACTCTTTTAAAAAAAAAATCTTCTAGCACAGGTATTACATATATATCTGCCATTACATTGGACCTGATCTATTAAGATTTACTCTGATGTGTAGGCCCACTGAATTAATCACTTCTCTAGTGACCATTTCGGCAGAGTAGGTGAAAAACTCCCACTGACTTCCATAGGACTCTGATCTCACCTATTTTTAGAGTATTCCACTATATTTTTGAGCAGAGGCTGCTGCTAAGTCCACAGATACGTTCTATTTTTTCCCCTTTTGTTTCTATGCATGTACTAATCAGATTAGATTTAAGCACAATGTGCCAAATCCATCCCTAGTGTGATTCCACTGAAGTAAATGGAGGTACACTAGAAATGTATTTAGGATATTGTATTTTGACTACCACAACAAAATAACAGAGGGATAAAGAAAATTAAAAGAACATAGGCCAGATTTCAACATGTTTCATTTGTATGGAAGGAAAAAGCTCTCACTCTAATCTATCTATATCTATATCTATAGATATCGTCTATGATCACCATTAATAAATCAACATTTACCGCAATGGTGTCTGAGATAGTATAGCTATTTCCTATTCTAAATGTGGTAAGGGTGAGTATTTGTGGAATTTTATTAATAACAACTGTATATATATTCATGATTATACATAGCAATATATACTGATATACATGATCTATGGGCAAAGAGGAAAAGGAAGGCAGAGATCACATTGAGGATATGTCTATGCTTGGAGAGGGGTATGTGATTCCCCACTTGAATAGACATACTTGTGTTAGCTCTCATTGAGCTAGCTCATGAAAAATAGTAGTGTAGCACAGGTGGTGATGACCAGCCGTATCGGCTAGCCATGCTGAGTACAAAGCTGCCCAGGCACTCATAGACTCATAGACTCTAGGACTGGAAGGGACCTCGAGAGGTCATCGAGTCCAGTCCCCTGCCCTCATGGCAGGACCAAATACTGTCTAGACCATGCCTAATAGACATTTATCTAACCTACTCTTAAATATCTCCAGAGATGGAGATTCCACAACTTCCCTAGGCAATCTATTCCAGTGTTTAACTACCCTGACAGTTAGGAACTTTTTCCTAATGTCCAACCTAAATCTCCCTTGCTGCACTTTAAGCCCATTGCTTCTTGTTCTATCATTAGAGGCTAAGGTGAACAAGTTTTCTCCCTCCTCCTGATGACACCCTTTTAGATACCTGAAAACTGCTATCATGTCCCCTCTCAGTCTTCTGTTTCCCAAACTAAACAAACCCAATTCCTTCAGCCTTCCTTCACAGGTCATGTTCTCAAGACCTTTAATCATTCTTGTTGCTCTTCTCTGGACCCTCTCCAATTTCTCCACATCTTTCTTGAAATGCGGTGCCCAGAACTGGACACAATACTCCAGTTGAGGCCTAACCAGCACAGAGTAAAGCAGAAGAATGACTTCTTGTGTCTTGTTTACAACACACCTGTTAATGCATCCCAGAATCACGTTTGCTTTTTTTGCAACAGTATCACACTGTTGACTCATATTAAGCTTGTGGTCCACTATGACCCCTAGATCTCTTTCTGCCATACTCCTTCCTAGACAGTCTCTTCCCATTCTGTATGTGTGAAACTGATTGTTCCTTCCTAAGTGGAGCACTTTGCATTTATCTTTATTGAACTTCATCCTGTTTACCTCAGACCATTTCTCCAATTTGTTCAGATCATTTTGAATTTTGACCGTGTCCTCCAAAGCAGTTGCAATCCCTACCAGTTTGGTATCGTCCGCAAACTTAATAAGCGTACTTTCTATGCCAACATCTAAATCGTTGATGAAGATATTGAACAGAGCCAGTCCCAAAACAGACCCCTGCGGAACCCCACTTGTTATACCTTTCCAGCAGGATTGTGAGCCATTAATAACTATTCTCTGAGTATGGTTGTCCAGCCAGTTATTCACCCACCTTATAGTAGCCCCATCTAAATTGTACTTTCCTAGTTTATCTATAAGAATATCATGCGAGACCGTATCAAATGCCTTACTAAAGTCTAGGTATATCACATCCACCGCTTCTCCCTTATCCACAAGGCTCGTTATCCTATCAAAGAATGCTATCAGATTAGTTTGACATTATTTGTTCTTTACAAATCCATGCTGGCTATTCCCTATCACCTTACCACCTTCCAAGTGTTTGTAGATGATTTCTTTAATTACTTGCTCCATTATCTTCCCTGGCACAGAAGTTAAACTAACTGGCCTGTAGTTTCCTGGGTTGTTTTATTTCCCTTTTTATAGATGGGCACTATATTTGCCCTTTTCCAGTCTTCTGGAATCTCCCCCGTCTCCCATGATTTCCCAAAGATAATAGCTAGAGGCTCAGATACCTCCTCTATTAACTCTTTGACTATTCTAGGATGCATTCCATCAGGCCCTGGTGACTTGCAGGCATCTAACTTTTCTAAGTGATTTTTTATTTGCTCTTTTTTTATTTTATCTTCTAAACCTACCCTCTTCCCGTAAGCATTCACTATATTGGACATTCCTTCAGACTTCTCAGTGAAGACCGAAACAAAGAAGTCATTAAACATCTCTGCCATTTCCATGTCTCCCGTTACTGTTTCCCCCTCCTCACTGAGCAGTGGGCCTACCCTGTCCTTGGTCTTCCTCTTGCTTCTAATGTATTGATAAAAAGTCTTCTTGTTTCCCTTTATTCCCATAGCTAGTTTGAGCTCATTTTGTGCCTTTGCCTTTCTAATCTTGCCTCTGCATTCCTGTGTTATTTGCCTATATTCATTCTTTGTAATCTGACCTAGTTTCCATTTTTTATATGACGCCGTTTTATTTTGTAGGTCACGCAAGATCTCGTGGTTAAGCCACGGTGGTCTTTTGCCAGATTTTCTATCTTTACTAACCATCGGAATAGCTTGCTTTTGGGCCCTTAATAGCGTCCCTTTGAAAAACTGCCAACTCTCCTCAGTTGTTTTTCCCCTCAGTCTTGATTCCCATGGGACCTTACCTATCAGCTCTCTGAGCTTACCAAAATCCGCCTTCCTGAAATCCATTGTCTCTGTTTTGCTGTACTCCCTTCTACCCTTCCCACTGTGGGTACATATTCAGGGTGGCAAGCCCATGCCACTGCCTATGCTACTGTGTCTACACAACTACTTTTAGCTCTAGCTGAAAGAGAATATTATAAGTATCTCTGCTCAAACTGGGAATCACAGCCCCAGCTCCAACCATAGACAGAGCCTCAATTAGAGTAGACAAAGCTGGATCATACAGTAAGAGGCCAAGTTCTCAAGAAGGATAATAGTATAGGCAGGCATTGAGTGGGTTATGAAAGAATGAAGAACAGAATGCAGCAGGGAAATACACTGAAATTCTAGATACTGAAGCCCCAAAGATTAGAATACAAAGGTGAGAACAGTGAGACATTTCCATTCAATGCTTTATATTCTCTTTTCTTAGCTGCACATTATTAATCACCCTTTTCTGCTTTCAACATCATATTCTTCTTTATTCTCTTTTGCCTGCCTATCCCTTTTTACACTTCAACTTGCATCTCTGCTTTTCCTCACATATTTCTTTTTCAAACTCCTTCCCCTGCCTCACTTATAGTGAAGCAACTCCCATATCCTCTCCCCACTGTTTATTAATCCGATATAGTTTATAGATAAGGCTCCTACTCTGAAGTAAAAACATTTTGGAAAGAAGAGAGATTTGCTAGGAATTATTAGATAATGGCAATCTTTCTCCCTTGACCTATTTTTTAAGTAGTTTTTAGTCTCTGTAACCCCATAGCATCAGTTTTGCATAGGCACAAGTTTATTCCCAAATAAGAATGGCAGGGAATTGACTGGAGATGAGAGGAATGCTAGTACTGTACCAGATTGTGATACCCTTCCTCATACTGAGTGGTATCTTATATGATGAGTACTTCCATTGAATGAATGAGTTTTTTCATGGCATAAAATGCTATTCAATATGAACAATGTATCATAATCTGAGCCATTGTGAATATAATCATGATAAGTGCTACTCCCCTGAAATGTTCAGTTTTAAGCTATTTTTAAAAATAGCCTGGGGAATTTAACAAACAAAACAAAACAAAATTTAAAAAGCCAAATGTAAGTCCAGTTGGTAGCAAATACTGAAGATAACATCTGCTGCCTTACCAACATGGTAACTATATAGTCATCACAATGGAGTGGTAATAGATTGTGATGCTACAGCCACATTTTCAAAATGTATTTTAAAGAAACTCAGCACTCAGAGAACACTCTTATATAGGAAAGTACGAACTAATATCCCCAACGGAGGTTAAACAAGAAACAGCATAATGTCATGTGTCTGACAAAGTGGGTATTCACCCACGAAAGCTCATGCTCCAATACGTCTGTTAGTCTATAAGATGCCACAGGTCTCTTTGTTGCTTTTAGCATAGTACAGTTATCAGTGTCCATACACCACAAATGGGGGAAAAGGTGAAAGTATGTTTGGAAAACTGTGACCATAATTCATCAATTTGTTTTGTGAATGTTTTAAGTTCTCAAAATATTGCAATGTGATGATGATGATGATGAAGACGATGAAGATGAAATGCTTTTTCACAGATCTGTCAGTGAAGCACACAGCCAGCTTGCAATTTATGATTTTATATTTGAGGCTTAGGCATGCAGTTCTGTAGGTATTCAGGTGAAATTCTGGCCCTATTGAAGTCAATGGGTCCAGAATTTCACCCAACATTTATGGTAATATACTTTGCATTTATACAGAACTTTTCACATGAAAAACCAAATAATTTTGGGATCCTGGCTTTGCAAATTGGGCCTTTTTATTAACTAGTGAAGGCTCAAATGAAAACTATGAGAAAGCTAGGTATTGTCACAATTTCTCAATAGAGACAATATTTTCTAATGGTCAGAGTGTGTGATAGGTGATGTATGTTAAAACTTTGGTTATGACACTGACTTGCTGTGTGACCATGGTCAAATCACTTAATGTCTTTTGTGCCTTAATTTGCATGTCAGATCCTCAGTTGGCATAAACTGACAAGCTCCTCCGAAGTGGAGGATCTGGTGTCCTGTCTGTAAAATAGTCTTCCTCATAGTTGTGCTATGAGACAGAAATAGAAAATGTCTGTATAATGCATTCACTTTGAAAATGTGAATATATAATTTATTATAGTACTATTTAATTGCTAAGAATTATGATTATTTGAACACTGAAAGTGAAATGTGTATACTCTGATTGGCTGCTTTTTTCTTTTGAATTAACCGGGGTTCCAATGGTGAAGCAGGCAGGCTGAGGCACCAGGATTCATGGGAAGATGGAGAAGTAGCATGATTAATATTTTTTAAAAATCACATAACCAAGGCAATATGTGCCTAACACCACCTTAAAATATTTGATTTTCTCTCTCTCTCTCCTGCATGGTTTGTCTGCCTAGACTAAGCTTTTTGGGGAACAAGGATCATATCTCTGTCCTGGGAGGAGCCTAACATATTTTGGGGCATAGGGTAAATGATACAATAATAATGATAAACTAATAGATGTGTAAATTGAGGCTTAGGAAGGTTAAGTAACTTGCCATTGGTCACACTGTCAGAGGCAGTGCAAATAAGAGAAATCTGGTGTCTGAACTCTGTCAGCTATTCTGACCATTAAACCAGGTGAAGATTTCATTTTTAAGCAGGGGCGTGCACATGAATAAAAATTTGACAGCTTTAGAGGGGCACATTCTATGCCCTTGCCACAGCCCAGGGGACAGAGAAGCTGTCAGCTCATCTCACGGCCCAAGGCTGGAGTAGCTCGCTTTCCCCTCACAGCCCCAGGGCTGGAGAAGCTCACTCTCCCCCTGGGCCCAGAGGAGCTTGCTCTGCGATCCCACCATGGCTCCAGAGCTAGAGGAGCTCTGTGCCCTGTCAAGTACTGTGGGGCCTATGCTCCCGCTCGTCCCCCTTGTGCACACACCTGTGCTTAAATACAAGAAACAGTGCAGTTTCATTCTAGATTTTTAAAACATCCCATAGAAACAATATGAGGTAGAGAAAAGGAAGTAATGGGCAAAGTTCTAGTGTGCACAAGACAATGGAAGGAAATTTTAAGGGCCTAAAGTTCAAAAGCAGCTTCTCGGTTCAGGTGCCTAAGATGCCTCAAAGCAGGTATCCCAAAATGAGGCCCACACTTTTGAAAATTTGGCAGCAAAATGCTTCAGGTGATATATATTTTAAAAATATGTATTCTATAGGTCCTTCAAAGCTGGAGCACCTAAGAAACACATTCAATCAAAGCCATTCATTCACAAAATATGTAAATATATAATATTACAAAGGTGCACGTATCCATGGCACCATCCTCCAGTGACAAGTCACTGTCATTAATTCATTCAGCTATAGATTGCCAATTGAATGGAAACAATGTTTGATCACAGGAAATTCCATTTCTACAGCCAGCGAAAAGATGGCAATTTCCATGTCACCCCCCCACTGTTTAGAGCAGTCATTTCAGATATACTTTCAATCAATATTACCCTTTCCTAAACTGTTGAAACATTTGAAAATATAAAAAGCACTTAGGTATATCAGCCCTGCCCCTTTCAATACATTTAGATGACCGATTTATAGCTTCATTAATTCAAATATCGCATGCAAATGTATTGATTGAAAATGTTTCCCTGCTCATTCACACTTTTGTGATTTGTCTCCTAATTCTGTAATCATCCAAAGCTGAATTTTGAATTCAGTGGGAGGTTTTGCCTGTGGGGTTGGGTCTAGTCACCCACTGCCTGGAAATACATTGTTCTTACTGGCTATCAAGGGTTGATTGTGCTATTTAGCCGCAGGTCATTGCAAGGTACTGCATGGCCCAGAAGTATAGAATCATAGAAGATTAGGGTTGGAAGAGACCTCAGGAGGTCATCTAGTCCAACCCCCTGCTCAAAGAAGGACCAACCCCAACTAAATCCTCCCAGCTAGGGCTTTGTCAAGCTGGGCCTTAAAAACCTCTAAAGATGGAGATTCCACCACCTCCCTAGGTAATCCATTGCAGTGTTTCATCACCCTCTTACTGAAATAATTTTTCTTAATATCTAACCTAGATCTCCCCCACTGCAAATTGAGACCATTGCTCCTTGTTCTGTCATCTGCCAGCACTGAGAATACCCTAGCTCCATCCTCCTTGGAATCTCTTTTTAGGTAGTTGAAGACTGCTATAAAATCTCCCCTCTTCTCTTCTGCACACAAAATAAGCCCAGATCCCTCAGCATCTCTTCATAAGTCATGTGACCCAGCCTCCTAATCATTTTCACTGCCCTCCACTGGACTCTCTCCAATTTGTCCACATCCTTTCTGTAGTGGGGGCCCCAAAACTGGACAAAATACTCCAGATGTGGCTTCACCAGTGCCTAATAGAGAGGAATAATCACTTCCTTCGATCTGCTGGCAATGCTCCTACTAATGCAGCCCAATATGCTGCTAGCCTTCTTCACAACAAGGGCATATTTTTGACTCATATCCAGCTTCTTCTCCACTGTAATCCCCAGGTCATTTTCCGCAAAACTGCCACTTAGCCAGTCAGTTCCTAGCCTGCAGCAGTGGATGGAATCTTCTGTCCTAAGTGCAGAACTCTGCACTTGTCCTTGTTGAACCTAATCAGATTTCTTTTGGCCCAATCCTCCAGTTTGTCTTGGTCACTCTGGACCCTATTCCTCATGACCCCAGCTTTGTGTCATCTGCAACCATGCTGAGGGTGCAATCCATCCCATCATCCAGATCATTAATGATGTTGAACAAAACATCTATAGGGGACGCTTAATGTCTCCTAGGGCTCCTGGGTGCAGAGAGGCTGCATTGCAGCTGATACATCCCTCTTTGTGTTGCATGTTGCTCCCCCATGTACAGCTGGACAGCTCTCCAGGCTGGTGTGCAATGGAAGGGAAGCTATGATCCCACTTCCTCTCACCTCTACTCCTGAGAGCACAGGGCAGATCTGACAGGCTCCTTACAACTTCCCACTATGCACCACTCTGAGGGCCAGTCACTACCTGACCCCAAGAAATGACCTCATACTTTTTTACTGAGACTAAACCATCAACATTTTTATCTTATCAAAGCCTGAGACATGAAGCTAGACAAATTCAACCTGCAAATAAAGTGCACATTAAGTGAGGGTAATTTGCCATGGAAACAATTTAACTAGAGATGTAGTGGAAATCTTTAAATCAAAACTGTCTGTCTTTCTAAATGAAATGGTCTAGTTCAACAGAGGTTATTGGGTTCGATCCAGGAGTTACTGTGTGAAATTATATGCCCTCAGTTATGCAAGAGCTAAGACTAGATTATAACTATGATTCCTTCTAGCCTTAAACTCTATTGAACCTTTTTTGTGTTGCCTGCACTTAAAACTTTAACAATAAAATAAAAAGTAATAAAAAAGTGTAACAAAAATGAACATTTTAACTTTTTCTCCTATTACAAGATTCTCTTCATTGTCCTGTTAACTGAAACAGATCTTTTAATTGCCCAAGCATAGGATTAATATGCACAAGAATAAATCATAATAACAACAACAATAATTTAAAAAGAATAGAACGATAGCTTTATTAGAATGCATAGGCACTATTCAAATGTTATCTCACATGTTACTTTTTCCCTTTTCCAAGTCTCTCTAAGTTTCATCCATGTCTTTAATCAAGGCATTGTGCAAAATTGTGTATAATTTCTGAATTGGAACTAATGTAAGAAATCTAGGTCACTATTTTGACTTCAAGGAGCACTCCTCAGCTGATTCTGTCCTCTTCACTGATGATTACAAAACATTCCCTTGTTCATTCAGCTCAAGCTTTCTTCTGTAACTTCTTTTGCTGGCATCTTTGGTGGAGCAGAGGGAATGGGGGTTGTATGTGAAAATGAAATAGCATATAATTCAGCTCTGCCAACTTCAGTTTAAAAGGAAATGGATTTGGGGGTCAAGATCTTAAAGGGAATTATTATATCAAACCTTCCTTTCTTTATGGTTAAGAAGGAAGGAGGGGTCTGAAGGTTTATTTCTGCAGTGACATGGGGCCACAGTATAAAAAAGTTTAAGAGCCGCTGAGCTAGAAGAAGGCAAAATTCGTGAGCATTACAGTCATGCTTAAGAAAGGTACGGTTTATATCAAGACCCTTTTTAAAAATTGGGTTATTAATAAATTGATCTAAACTAATTCTGGGAAGTATGGAGACAGGCAAGAAGCATGAAAGCTACGGAGTGGAGCAGGTGGAAAATCAAGTGTGAAATTGGCAATTTTTTGAGTTATACAGGGAGTTTAAGGCTTTATTGTTAGACATGATGTGACTGGAACAGAGGTGCAGTGATTTTCCCATCCAAGCGATGGTTATTTATGTCTGTATAAAATGACCTTAAGCCTGGATTTACAAATGGAGAGTTTTGGAAATTATGATTTAACTGAACAAAGTTAGACAAGGCATGGCCAACAAATGGGTTATTGGTTAGGCCTGTGGAATGGGAATTTTACCAGAAGCAGAGGTGAAATGGAATTTTTTCACCCTGTTTCCAGACTGCCCAATGGCTTCTTTCCTATCAGGTGAGTGCATAGGGAGGAGATTGGGGCTGGAAGATGACACCAGCGGAGGACGTAAGACTGGTCTTTATTCCTCTTATTTAGATCTAGCTCTAGCTCCTCATGTTGTGAATCTGTCAGCTATCATAAGCAACACAAGACTGGACCACATCAATACCTGACTGGAACATTTCTCAGGAAAATTCACACAGTGCAGTAAGTGGTGCTAGTGAATCAGTAGGTACCACTCATCCATATAATTACTGAGTAATTATTATCTAACATGATCTTAACAAGCACTATAGAGGATAATGGATCGCTGGTTACTACCTTAATTCTTGGTTTCTGAGTAGACATAACTCAAACTGTCGGAGACAGGAAAAATCCCAGATTAGAGTAAAAATGAAAAAAAAAATCACAAGAGTAGCTAGGAAATATATTATTTTTGCATCTTACAATAACAAAATCAGATGCCTTTATACATTTTTTCTGATGTACTGTAGAATAAATACAACTACATCCAGAGATGTCATCCCTTCAGCTTGTTGATTTAAAAGAACACAGTGCATGCTATTAGAAATGTTCCTGCTCTGGCTATTAATACAGAACCTGATAGATCAGTGCAACCAATAGTTAACTTTTGTTTATTATGTGAGTCTGCTCCTTTTAGACTTAGAGAAAATATCTGATCAACAGGAGCTGCCACAAGAACACAAATCTACAGTATAAAGTACAGAGAAGAAAAAACAACAACTCTGTATGCCTGACCTTGCAAACCCTCCCAGACACATACTCTTTCATTGCACCTGATTTATTCACCAGGACTGGACTTTTTATACTATACTTTACATCATCAGTTTTCAAGACCAAAATATGAACTCCTAAAACTAATATTAACTAGCAAGAAAACCTGAACGTACAGTTTAGAGATTTAAGCTAGAGGGAGGATTCCCAATATAAATTCACACTGTTCTGTTTATTTCATAGCTCTATGCCCATTACTATCAAGTGAGCATCTGGTCTAGAGAATTTAAAAGATTTAATGTAACAGAAATAAAACTGCCAACTTTAAAAGGAGCTACTATTAGTTCTTAATATAGAGATAAACATATCTTTATATGTACTGCCCTTTATAAGTTTGTTAGGCCCACAGGTATCTCAGTGGTGGATTCAGCAGGAGAGAATTGAATAGAGAAACACACATATAGTTTTGGAACAGCACCTATAAGATGCAAGATCCAACCAGGCAGAACTTTGCAGCTGGATTTTAAAGTAACCTGCTTCATTTTAGAAGCAGATAATTTTCTGAGAAAGTGAGATAATTTACAACTAGTATCCCTTTGGAGCCCCCTATTAAAAGTGGCTAGTCCCAATTCCAAATACAGAGAAAGGAAGGTATTACAGTTGATTTGTGTTGTTTTAATGAAAGCAATCTGCTGACATTGTAGGGAGAACTGTAAGTAATGTTAATCTGAGAGGAAAAATTTTGCTGAGGCTATTTTTGAAAATGGTATATTCTCCTGGCTAATAGTGATTGTCTTTATCCCCTTGGAGCAGGAAATCTAGGGTTCTTGACACAGTATGAATGTGCTCTATACTTCCATCTTTGATTGCGAAATCTTGGATCCTGGTGCAATTCATGGGGCTATTGCTTTATATTGCAGAACGAAATTTCAATACTATTAGACATGCAACTTCTATTTATGTTAATAGGAACTGCATGTCTGATCAACCATGAATAGCACCAGAAAGGCACTCCAATATGATATCTTTATACAGAAGTATCATTTGTGATATTGTTTGTCACTGTGACTTGATATACAACTTTTTTTTTTTTTTTTTTTTTTTGGTAACTGGCTGCCATTTGAATTCTGTCTTGAAAACTCATGTCCTCAATATTTACATTTGTAACTATTACATGTACATATTATCTACATAAGAGAAGATGGGAACCTTTGTCCACTGATTTGGGGGGGAGGAAAGGGGAGGCACAGAAGGGGAATGGGGGTCTGAGAGGCAACACATTGCCTCCCAAACACCTAGGGTCAAACAGTGTAGGTGGCAGCAGACTTCAATAATGTCTGCTGCTTCTTCTTCTACCCTGTCGAACCCAAGGTTAGTTGTGGTTGGCTGGGGGAAGGGTTTGTACGTTCTATAGGAAGCAGTATAGAAACAAAGGGCCTCGTGTACAGATGCCACTTGCTTCAGGCAGATCACGGGACTCTGTGGGTTTGAGGCAGCTTTTTACACTGGACAATCTCTATCTTCTTACCTCTGTGGAAGAACTAGATGGAAATTCCAGGAGTGTGAACTTTCAGAATTTCCACTCCCTTATGCACATCAGATACTTTTATTTCTACTGGTAGGTCACCAATTTCAAAGTCACCCTCCCCTTCCCGCCCCAGATTGGTAGTGAATTAAAGTTTTTAAAATCTGATGGACATGCAAAATGAGTCTGGTGGCCAGAGTTAAACTTCCATTGAAGTAACTCCAGTGCCCAAAGCACACATCAAATAAAAAAACACCACAGTTGACAGAAGACTAGATTCAGGTTGGCCACATGCTGAATGGGTATGAAGACTGAGCTACGCTCTCACACAGAAAGCGCCCCTAGAAAATATTATCTATTGTGGGTTACCTATAAAACTCTCTGTCATTGTTTTTAACAGCTTGCTCATCCCTATGAACAAGTCTTTACAGAATATGTTCAGTGATTACTCCACCATAAAGAATTAGCACCAACTTTTCAGATTCAGATGTAAGAACTGCACCAACAAGGACTCACTTTTATATACAAAACTGGTATTTGCATATTTAAGTGCCCAGTTATGCACACAGTTACTCATCTTGCATTTAAAAGTTTATGAGAATGTGTGTGAGAACACAACATGTAAAACACCTTTGTGTGGGCGTACCTGTTACAACTTTCCTTGAAAATGTGGGGCCAGGCCCTGCTCCCACAGAAATCAATGGAAGTTTTGTTTTTGCTTTCAATGGATGCAGAATCTGGCTCAGTCCCAGAATTTGCCAGGGGCCAATAGATTGGGCTCCTGCATCTCCAGATTCAGTGCAACTATTCTAGCAGAGTGGTTAGAATTTATCTGGTTTCACAGACATCTATTATTCTAAAGCTTTTCATTGATAAGTTTTTTTCTTTTTTACTATATTTGCCTACACATATTTGTAGCCATAACTCCCCGCCCCCCAGTTAAATATTAAAAGAAGAGAAACAGACAAACAGAAAAAGGAGTTCTTTTTATGCCACTTCTGAAAGCATCACCTGCCAGACTGGATCTTCTCTCTCTCTCATGCAGAGATCATATAGTTTATTGTGCTAGTCAGTTCCTCTATATGGAATCACACTGAGAGTAGAATGATTTGAAAATCCTCCATTTACTTGAAGGATCCTGACAAGTAAACACTTCTAGTCAATAAGTGATTTCTCATAAATCATGAATTATTAGAAATACTAGATTAAACTCAGGGGCATTTGAGGCAGATCTTTTGAAGCCACTAGTGTAAATGAAAACACACACAGGATAATCCTCACAAAAATAAGCCTAACAAAACAGTCATGCTATTCAATCACAGCATAAACAAGGGTCAGATTAGCCAGATAGCACAAATACATGCACAGAGACAGCTGCATTCATTTAAGCCAATTTCTGACCAGCCTCATTCTAAATATCTAAATAAGTGCATGTGTGGCTCCAAAACTTGTTTAAGACACATCACATAAGTTCACCTGTCAATAGAGTAATTTTGCCCCAACATTTGTAGGCAGGAAGATACAGAGATTCTCCACCTTTTTGCTACAAGGCCTACACACAGAAAGATCCCAGCATTTACTTCAGTGTTGGCTGTTCTTTGCAATTTGTAACCATCTTTGGCCAGATCCCATCTTGTGCCCATCCAGTCTTTTCCAGAAGCAGTTTTTGGCTAGTGTTCTGTATCTCTGAGGCTGTCTGTCTCTCTCTCCTCCCTTCCCCCAAACACAGAATCATAGAATATCAGGGTTGGAAGGGACCTCAGGAGGTCATCTAGTCCAACTCCCTGCTCAAAGCAGGACCAATTCCCAAACTTCCTAATTCTCCTTTCTCCCATTCCCTCTTCTCTGCTCAAACTGCCTCACTTGCACAAGCTCGGGGTTTGGACCAATTTATTTTGGCTGGTCTGTCCAAAGGTGTCTGCACAGGACATGAGTCAGGATATACTTATGCTGCTCTTCAAGCAGATGAGGTCAAATTCATTTCTAGTGTAACATTGTTGATTTCAGGGGAGTTAAAACACCAGATATAAATTTGACCCAACAAACCCAGTCATGCACAGATGGAACCTCTTTGGGGAGACAATCATTTTATGTGCAGGCCATGATTTATGATGTTTAGTCAGCTGCACTTTTTTATGTACACAGACCTTTGTGATTCTCAAGACAGAGATTGAACCTACTTTTTTTTTTAATTGGCACCTACAGAGCTCCCACACCTCCCATTGACCTCGTAGGAATTGAGGGTGCTCAGCATCTTCCCAAAAGTGGTCTTTACCTTACAGGACTGGATAGCCTATGGGCCATGTCTAAAACCTTCTAGCATTTGCCCCACAAGTCAATGTCTTCAATTACAATACCTTCCCACATGATTCAACGAGATGGAATATGAATTCACTCCATGACAAAACTTTGGGGACCAATACAAACCCTACTGAAGTCAATAGGCAGACTGCCATTGCCTTGAATGAGTTGGATAAGGTCCAAGATATGTGCCACTGATAATTATAGGCCAGATTCTGTTACCCTGACTCATGTTGAATCAATGGGACTTCTTTGCAGCGCAAGGTATTACTCAGTGTAAGGGTGACTTATGCTGGCTATTAAAGTTGGTAGCTAAAGACAAACATAGGCTTGAACACACATAGTAATGTTTCCTGGGCATGAAAACCATTTTTAATAGAATTTGTTGCAAAGAAAACATATAGCTAATGAGTGACATATTATTATAATTCTACCACAGATCCTATTTGAGTTTCTGTTTTATCTTTCTTCCCTTCAATTACGAGTTTGTATTGCACTTCTGGTCAGAATAATTATTTTAATTGAATGTTAATATAACCAAATTCTTTTGGAGCCTAGCCTATTAATCCAATACCAGGATAATCTATATTAAATAGTCACAGGATAGACTTCACAGAAAATCGTTAAATCCTAGCCTAATCAGAAACAAAATTCAAATAAATATATAACTCAACTGTAAGGATATTAAAGTTGCAGATTAAACCGATGATGTAACTGAAATTCACAATCTAGGCACACCAGGGGACCAGCCTCATTGTTTAATATGCCCCCCCCCCATGTTACACAGAGGTTGGGAATTTGGTCCTTAATTTTGAATGTCCATGTTGTCATGGGTCTAAACTGCAATCTTATTTTTTTTAATGTAGTTTTTGTCTGTGATGTGTGTTGTTAACAAATGAGGAAGCTTTTTTTCTACACCACTGAGCAAAGTGTTACAAAGTTTATATGATTTATCATGAAAAATATTGCATTAATTGCTATAGTTCATAATTCTCTGAATACATATTTAGCCTGTAATGAGTAGAGA
Organism: Gopherus evgoodei; assembly: GCF_007399415.2. Classification (NCBI taxonomy): domain Eukaryota; kingdom Metazoa; phylum Chordata; order Testudines; family Testudinidae; genus Gopherus; species Gopherus evgoodei. Next base: position 35,957,172 of record NC_044324.1, read on the forward strand.
TTTGGGGCTTAATTCTGAGGCGTGTAACACTGTATGGCTGCATTTCTTTTCAGTACAACAAACCCATCTGTTTATCAGACTCCCTTTAAAATGTTTGATTTGCCTATTGTTACCAAGTACAGGGCCTAATTCTGACATCCTCAGCCAGGTTATATAGCACATTACATCACGAGTGGTTCACTCATGAGGTAAGGTACTATTCAACAAAAGCACAAGCATTAAAAATTTGCCCTTAGTAACTCAGCATTTTCCATGTGGCTTTATTTAAATATTATAACAATTCCTTGGCTATCTCAAACTTCTGGGTTTTCACTATAAACTTTGGATGAAACTTCAGCTCCTTTGAAGTCTATGGCAAAATTCCTGTTTATTTGAATGGGATTAGAATTTCACTCTATGTCTCTAACATCTTGTGAATTCTTGACATCAGACTTATTCTAGTTTGTTCTTCTGCTAAAGAGGAAATGAAGAAGTGAAGTCAAAGATGATGAACAATATTTTCCTATTTTTCCACTTTAGCTATCATTTTGTACTCATTCATCTTTCCCATGATGCCATCAGTTTACATATCACTTCCCATCCAAGTCAATGGGGGATTCCATGTTCTAACTGACAGCATGTTATGAGTCAGGGTGATTAGATATGCCCCAAAAGAAAAGACCAAAGGTAATAGTCTTCTCATATATATGTGTATGACTTCCAGTGAAATTACAGTCAGCTGTGCCAAAGCATCCAAAGGCAAAATTTGGCCCTAACTTTCATGTATGGTCAACATGATATCCCACATTCATGATGAAATTTGATCCTGTATAGTTAGCATACTTCTATACACATATATGAATAATGAAAATATAAAGTTACACTAGTCAGACTTTATTAAAGTAAGACTTGTAAAGCCTTATGGCTTCAGGGCATACGCCAACCTCAGATTGACACTGGTTTGGAAGAAAGTTCCCCAATGGGCAGGTAATTGTCCACTATGGGATATCCTCCACTTTCTTGCATGTTATGGGCCACTAACACAAGATACTGGATGGTTTGATTGCTAAAAATGACTTGGGCTGCTATAAATCACAGGATAACAACTTCTACAGCAGCAACTACAAAAATAACATCATGTTGCTTCAAAGCACTGTTAGCGCTTTAGAAATATTTCCTGAACAAGCTGGATATACGAGCTTCACACTGTTCATTTTCATTCATCACCTCTGCAAAGGTGAGTTACACTTTTGCAAAAATTCTGTAGGATCCAGTTTTTTACAACAGCCTTCATGTCTCAGCCTCTTTTTAAGCTATGCATATTGCAACACAGAACAAGAAAGATTATGAGGCACCGAGAAAGAGCAATTTGTATGAGAAAAATTGCATAAAATTGATAATACTGTAAAATGATCAGAGGGTGAATCTTTTTTTCTTTTTGGAAATATGTCTGGCAGGATCTATTTTTCTGTGCACAATATTCCATCATATTTTTTGTCAGACAGTTATATGAAGATGAACATAACAATCCAGTGCATTTCAGCACAATGTAATCTCCAGTAGGTTTGGCTTTGGTCATATTTCATCCATTCTCATAAATAAGGAGTTATAATTACGCTCTAAAAATATTCCACATCACTGAAAATTTTAATTATTTTTCAATTATTGGATTACTTAACCCATTCATTTAAAACTTAATCACTTTAAATGACATTTGCCAGTGTGACAGCCAAAGAAATGCCAAATAAATGCTTAGAAATTTCCTGGGTGTGTCTGTATAATACATATTATGCCTGCCTGAGTTTTGCTTGGCACAAGACCTAATTGTTGGGGGTAGGTGGGCATAATCCATTTTATGTCTCCAGTCCTAGTCTGTGCTGAGTCCTGAGTCAGCCCTCAGCACAACTGCAAGCAGCCTGATGGCTGCGCTAGTATGTACCCTAAGGAGCCACTGCTGCAGCTGTGGATTGCCAGAGTGCAGGACAATTTCCTCCTATCTAAGCCCCTAATGCTAGGGATCTGCAAAGTGGGAATCTTTGGCTTGACTGTTAAAACAACCTTAAATCTGCTTCATCTCATTAGCAACAAAAGAATCTGCACATATGTTTGCACCTTTTCAACCAACGCTAAGGCCAAGCGCCACAAAGATATTTAGTCTCTTAACTTCCATTGATAATTGAGCTACCACAACCTGCAAATCAGAGTTAACCTCTTCCACTGTCTGCCAGAGATTTCAGCCAGTTAAGATACAAGGATAATTTTCCCCCACCCTGCCCTATGGAGGAAGGAATACATGCATAGCAGCCAAGTCGATTTTCTACTTTAGAAATCCCAGCAAGAGATATAAAGGTAATAGGCACTATACAAATAGCACAGATACATCCCCAGTATAACTTAAATGACATTGACTTCAGTAGAAATAAATATGGCCAAAAGCACCTAACATATTTTGGATGATAGCCCAATCCATAAATAATTATTAATAATCATATAATAACCTTGCAAAATGGCAAAAGCACAATATAGAAATAGATTTGTTTCTATAAATTATATTTGAGTTGGATGAAACCTTACATTGGAAAGAGTTAAAAACCATACAGAGCATCTTAGCTTGGTAATATTAGTTGGTGCCAGAGAGAAGAATTTAGGGAATCAATATCACATTGTCTCACCTGGTTGGTGTAGCATCTACCTCTTGTGAAATGTAAGGAATTATAGTGGGTATCCTGTAGAACTCCTTTAGCTGAGAAATGGTTCCCTTTTTCATAAGTAGGCCAAGGAAATGTATCAGTACCATCTTAGAGTGGTTATAGTTGACATCAAGTACAGTTAGGAATAACCATGACTGATAACATCAACACACATCATTTAGGGCCACATACGTTGCATGACATTTAACTTGGGGGATACTCTGGTTAGTGTGTGGAAGGAGTGGTGAACAAACTGGATGCTCCATCAAAGTATTTGCAGATAACAGCAGCCCCACTGGAAGTGATATGCAGCCACCTCTGTAGCATCAAGGAAGCATTTGCTGACTACAACTGCAAATACAAGGGAACAACGAGGATTGCCTGCACTCACCATCCAATATCTCAGTTCAAAATTATACATACCTGTCATGAAAATAAAGGCTGCTGTGTCTGTTGCTAGTCATTTACCTCATATAACAAGGAAATAACCAGAGATGGCCCCTGGATCAAAACACCTGGATCAAACCTGGATCAAAACACCAATGTATTTTGAAAAAGTTTGGATCCAGTTCCAAAGTTTGGGGCTCAGACCCACCTTTAGGAATAACCTATTTTTGAATGGCAAAGGGTGAAATCCTGGCTCTGCTTATGTGAACAATGAAATTTATTGAAATTAAAGAGGCCAGGTTTTCACTCCAAGTCTTCCTGGTGAAGTCATGATAATAGTCATGATAATGACATAAAGAATAACACACCCATCTGATAAATATGAATTGTTCTTCTTTAAAGGGACAGGTCACCACCATCAGCCAGCACCAATTTTATAAAATAATGATGGAAAGGGAACATTAAAATAAACCACTAAAACTTCTGAATCTTTTCTTTTAAAAAAGGACTAGACTTTGGCTTTTAAAGTGTCCAAAGGATTTAAAACCCACATTACTGCCTGATTATCACTAGCAGCAGCACCACCTTCAATTGCAAGCTGTATCTCAGACAGCTTTGAAGAAGCTCTTCTTGTTAATATATTTCAGGAACACACTGCTAATTCTGTGAGGAAAAAACAAACAAACCACACTACTTCCAACAAAGAAGTAAAAGCAACAGAGGACAGTGTAAAGTTTAGAGATAGACATTCATATAAGATAATAATGAAACAACCATACAAATAGCTAAATTACAAAATGCAGTGTTTTAACAGGATTGATTCTATGAGAGGATTCCTTATACAAAGCTTGTCCACTCAGACTCCAATTTTACAACACACTGTGTACGGTCTGATACAGCACAAAATGGCTGTAGCCTTCCTTGCCCAAGCCCCTGAAAGGCAGAAATCCTCCTGGCTTTGCAGCACACCAACCTATTCAGAGAAAAGATCTGTCTTCGATAAGACAACTAGGGTTGCCACCTGGCCAGTATTTGACCAGCCTGGATTTCCAATTGCCAGAAAAAATTGTTTAATCTGCCTTTATTTACGCAGTCTAAAGATTTACATTATTATCACAATACACTGGTATATGTAACATTAAAAGTTTCTGTGTCCAGATACGGATGCTGCAGTGTTCCCACTTCTGCAGTTTAAATAAGAAAATGACATTATCAATCTTACCTGTAGGTGTTATCTCCCTAGATACTATAAGTGGCTGTTGAAGGGGGTGGGTTGCAGAGTTGCTTTGTGGTTGGGGACTGGAGTGGCAGTGGGCTTGCCTTGTGATGGAAGTGGCAGCCATTTTATTTTATTTTATTTTATTTTGCATTTCAAAGATGGTACGGGTAGACACAACCCATTCCATTTCACTCCTGTTTGGACTGTTAATCAAAAATCACCACCCCTTCCAGCAGCTAGTTTAGGTCAGAACCACGCTGAGGATCGGATTCGGCCACCTTGAGTACCACCTTGCTCATTCCACTGATGAAGCCTCTTGGAGGCTGAGTATTGGTGGCTGATTCTGGACCTGAGGTTGCACTTGATTTGTCTGCTGGTGAAAGGCAAATGTGTTGTCCACATGCTCTGCAATATAAAAGAAGTTCACTAAGCCTGAGTGTCAGTAGCTAACTGCTCATAGGTAGTTCTCACCTATTTTTTCTCACTTATATACTGGAGTAAAATCCTGCCTATATTGAAGTCAATGGGAGTTTAGCCATTCACTTAAATTGGGCCAGGATTGTATGCTGTGTCTTTAGAAGTTGAGATATGAACACAATAAACTAGAGTATCTGAAGTAGCTGTTAGCCACCTCTGCATTATACTCATGTGTACCATTTTAGATATTTATTTCAGTAACATACTGATTTCATCTCTCTCTCTTCTTGGGGGCAGATCCTCAGCCTTCAATGGAGCTATAACTATTTACATCAGATGAGACACTCCCCCCACATAACTTTACCATTTTTACCACAGTGCTTTACAAATATTGATGGGTTCAGGATTCTACAGCAGTAAAACGTTGTCTGAAGTTTGGAAATATTCCTCAGATTAGATTAGAGACTCTGTGTCCTGATATTACCCAGTGCCAAAGGTCAAGCTTCCTCTTGGAAAAGTTCCTCTTTCAAGTCTCCACATCTCCCTCCCTTAACAGCTTGACATTCCTTCTTGTCACGTCTAGTCTGAAGAAGTCCCTCCATGTACATGCAGAAACCGAGAGCAGAATTAGGCAGATCAGAATGTATGAGTTTTCCTTTATAAATGATGCTCAGGAAAATGTACCAAACTAGGTCTTAAAATGTGCTACTCTTCTCAAGATCACACTGTACTCCATTGTTTTCATGGAGATCACACTGTACCTCATGGCTTTCATGGCCCTGGAATAATAGCTGCTGTGAAAGAGAAATTATACTTTCAAAAGCATTCTTTCTGCCAGCAAAGATTTTCTTGAGAGTGAAATTGACCATAATCTCCCTGTCAAGACTAATTCGTAGTTATTTTTTCACCAGCCTCTTAAACAGGATTTAATTAAATGAGTTTACTGGGATGTACTTGTGACCTGTTAAGAAACAAGATGAATCCAGGCTCCCTTATGTTCAGACACAGTCCCATGCTATGGTACCAGATGTTCAAAATATGCCCTCCTGGCTGGTTCAGGTTCTCTTAATACTTGTCTCCAGGGCTGGCTCCAAGCACCAGCTTATAAAGCAGGTGCTTGGGGCGACAACTCGAGAGTGGGGCGGCACTTTCAGGGATTTGGCAGCAATTCGGCGGAGGGTCCCTCACTCCCGCTTAGAGCGAAGGACCTCCCGCTGAATTGCCGCAGATCGCAATCGTGGCTTTTTTTCTTTTTTTGGCTGCTTGGGGTGGCAAAACACCTGGAGCCGGTCCTGCTTGTCTCTTTGTTATTTTTGTTGTTGTGTAAACTGAGGTTTCCTGTTGTGGGTTTGGGCATAAAGGGTTGCTCTGCACCTAGAATTTAGCATGTGGTTGGAGAGCATCCTGGTTTGCCTCCTCTTGCAATTTGTCATCAATAAATTCAAAAGAGGCCAGAAGAGGCCAATGAATGGAATGATTGCCTGGCTGATTGTTGCACTGCCGCTCACGTACACTGAAGCGTGAATAATTTAAACTGTGCTGGCCTGTCAGTATTGGATTTGTATTTGCTGTGTGAAGAGCACACTGAGAGGTTTCAGATAAATCACAGCAAAATTAAATAAATAAAGGAGTGTTATGGATGAAGAAATAGAAGGATACAGTTGTAGATATTCATTTACATATACAGTATCAGGAGATGAGGGAAGGAAAGAGGTGTAATTTTTCTTATCAAGGATATCATTTGGTCACATAGTAACTCCAAAACAAGTGACATTGGCCAGTGTTGTTCAGAATCTCCTAGAAATATACGTTTTCTGAATGCAGTGGGAGAGAAGCCACTTTGAAGGATGCTTTTCAAAAAGTAGTTTCTTTTCTTCTTTTAATTCATTATTTTATTTAAAAGCACATTAATGGGGTGCAGAATAACAGAAAAACAGCTCAATATTGTGAGAGTAACATGCTCAAGGTTAAACCTTAATGACCCAGGAGTTATTGTGTTTAAAAACAGAAGGAGGGAGGGGAAAGTACCGCATTGTATGACTATTCTTAACTTCTTTGATTCGTAAAATGCCTGGAAATCTTCCCTTTGGAATACAATAACAGTACAGAGTGTTACTGGTCTTTTCAGAATAATTTAGAATTCTTTATTATCTGTAATATGCTAGCACCAAACGCCCCAACTGAGACAGACCCTTTTGCGCTGCACGTGATGCTAACACATCGGGCCAGATTAGGAACCCTTTACTCATTATGATGAATTATTCATACAAGTAGTCCCAGTGATGGAAATTAACTCCACATTTTATTGTAGAACTAAGCAAACAAAAAGTTTCTAAAATTGTTTTCAGTATTTCTTTAAATATAGCATGAAGCATAACTGCATAAAAACAAAAGTTTAAAAGTAGCCCAATACATTGATATTATTAAACTTTAACATTGATACTATGGCTGTCAAGCAATTAAAAAATTAATCACTATTAAACTTGCTGATAAACAATAATAGAATACCATTTATTTAAATATTGTTGGATGTTTTCTAGGTTTTCACATATATAGATTCCAATTACAACACAGAATATAAATGTACAATGCTCACTTTATATTTTTTATTACAAATATTTCACTATAAAAACAAAAGAAATAGTATTTTTCAATTCACCTAATAAAAGTACTGTAGTGCAATCTCTTTATCATGAAAATTGAACTTACAAATGTAGAATTATGTACAAAAAATAACTGCATTAAAAATAAACAATGTTAAACTGTAGAGCCTACAAGTCCATTCAGTCCTACTTCAGCCAATCGCTTAGAAAAATAAGTTTGGTTACAATTTTCAGGAAATAATGCTGCTCATTTCTTGTTTACAATGTCACCTGAAAGTGAGAACAGGTGTTTGCATGGCACTATCATAGCCAGTGTCATAGGATATTTATGTGCCAGATGCGTTAAAGATTCATATGTCCCTTCATCTTCAACCATCATGCAAGAGGACATGCATCCATGCTGATGACAGGTTCTGCTCAATAATGATCCAAAGCAGAGAGGACTGATGCATGTTTATTTTCATCATCTGAGTCAGATGCCACCAGCAGAAGGTTGATTTTCTTTCTTGTTGGTTCAGGTTCTGTAGTTTCCACATCGGAGTGTTGCTCTTTTAAAACTTCGGAAAGCATGCGCCACGCCTCATCCCTCTTAGATTTTGAAAATGTAGGAAAACATCAAACTTCAAGTGGCATTCTATTGTTTAACAGTGCAATTAATCATGATTATTTTTTTAATCGGCGATCAATTATTTTGTGTTAATCGTGTGAGTAAACTGCAATTAATCGACAGCCCTAATTGAGACCATCGGCCATTATTCTGTATCTACTTACCCATATATTGTTATTTCCTCTTTTCTGTTTTTGGCAAAAGCCCAGCATGTCTCTATAGCCTTTAAGGACTCTGACTCTCTGTCTTCATTTGCAAAGCTTTTGTATCTCTCTTCCTAATATCACACTTCCATTTGAAATAGAGGCAGCATCCCTGTCCTTGCCTTGATCCATTGCAGGCTATCATTTATCCCTGTTCCTCCTAATCTCAGTGCATCTGATTAGCTTCAACAAAGGGCAAACCAGATTTGTGTATTTTGGCTGAGGACCATGATATCGTTACAAAAATAATATTGTAAGAGATACAAAATGTCAGCTCCCACTAGCAATCATTGATGATTAAATGTTTGCTTTTCCCCAGTGGTTGCTACATTTCTGTGTTAGTGCACAGCTGATTTTTTTTTCAAGTAAGAAAAAAGATTTAAGGCCTTTTCTATTTCTTTCTGCCCAATATTAAGCATTACTTACTTATAATAGAAAATATGTTGCTTAAATGAGCAGTTTTCATGGGCTGGTTCAATAGTTTTAGAGGCTCAAGTGTGTGCCAAATAGTGCTTGGAAGGAGCACCACAGGAGAACAATTAAATTTAAAGTAGTTTACATTTTTCCAATATAGGAGACACAAATTAATGGCCTAGACAGCGTCTTATTACAGAGATACAGCAAGGGCCCTCAGGGATAAGAACTCTGTGAAAATCTCTTCAAAGAGATTCCCTCCCTCCCATCACTCCACGTGTGTGTGTGAGGGAGGGCCATTTTCCCCACGAAAGATGTGGTTCTGCCCAGTACATCCTTCCTGTCACGTCATGTTTTGTGTTGCACAGATTCTGTAGATGGTGATTCTACTGCACACATCAGCACAGATTCTGAGTCGTGCTGAGGTACAGCAGCACCCTCTGCTTGCTCTGGCCTGCAGTTTGGCTCTAGTTTGCTCACTCTCTTTCACTTGTAACAGTAGCCAGTGGCAATGACCCCACGCCATATGACACATTCACCTTTTGTAACCTATGTCAGGTGCCTGGGTTAGAAAATACAAGGGGCTTTACCAGTGTTTGTCAGAATTTGTGGAAAACTCTCTTTGGGGTTCTAGAAAATGGGGATGGTTCTGTGGAATTTGCTGACCATTTCCTACCATGCAACACAGAGGTCTTCTTCATGTGGATCTTCTGAGCATGCTCTAGTTGAATATTTTGAACTACAAATATTATTTTCTGCCTGTGAATCTTTAAGTTCCTTAAAACCATGTACTAAACGTCATAAGCCTTCTTTATACTAATTTTCAAGATATATCAACTGAAGCAAAGAGAGTTTCTATGAAAAAGTGCACACCTCCCTATTCATACACACAGGCCTGACTTATACATACATGAGTTTTATATGTGCAACAGTGACTTTCCTAAAATAACACAGGACACAAGTCAGCAGCTGACTATGAATGCACTGTAACTGTCCTCACTTCCATGGACCTTTTGTAATAGTTTCTGTGCATATAACAAAGCCTCAGATGTGCTACTATATGGAAGTTCTCCAGATTTCCATGCTGCAGATTTTTATAGGAATTGGGCACATCATAGGAGGGTAAAATAAAAGTGGGGGAGTTTGGGAGTCCCTATTTAAATCAGCAAAAGAGAAACTAAACACCCATGCAGAAAGCTTTTCGATAGCTGCACTTGCTGTGGCAGGTGATACTTTGATCTTGCCCTTTGATTGGGGATTTGTGTGTTCAACTTCAATCCATGTTAATGGGCAATTTCAATTTGTCTGTAACAAGGAAATAAGGCTTGCTTCTGTGATGGTAGGCTGAAAAAAAGTCAGATAACTACAACATACGTAACTTAGCACATGCTCAAAAATAATTATTTAAAATATTAAAATAATTATTTTTTGGCGGGGGGTGAGCAAGGTAGAGCAGCAGAGGAAAGAGTTTGTTTCTGAGGCTAAACTCTTCCAAACACTTCAACTATAGTGGGTTAGGTACAGAAATGGGAATGAGGAGACCTGAATTCTATTGCCACCTCTGTTGCAGATGCCCCAACAAATCTCTGAGTGCCACATTTTCCACACCTATATCATCTGGCTAATAGTTCCTTATCCTTTATATATATTTTTTAAATCATCAGTTGTGATTGCCATCAGGGCAATCTGCTGCCGGGCCGCCAGACAATCTATTTACATTTGCATGGCCGGCAGCAGCTCCAACAACTGTGGACTGATGTGTAGTGAAACCATCCCATGCTCCCACAACACCCTCACATCCCCTCCGGTGCCAGTACCCCTCCACTCAGTGCTCACTGGCTTCTTCCTCTAGTCCCCCAGCCCTCCCAGAGCCCACAATGAAACAAATTATGGCCTCAGACTACAAAGGTGTGGTACGGTTATCTTCTTCCACCCTGTGCATGGCAGGCATAATTTGTAATCACGTCACACAATATGCAGCTAAATCTAGAGTGAAACACAGCATTTGTTTAATAGCCCATAACAACATTATAGAACATTTAAGAGCTGGAGGTAAAAGAACTGTATCCAGTCAAAGCTATAAGGCTAGTTACAACCTGGCCAGGACACAGGGGTTAAGATCCCTACTCTAGCAAAAATGAGATGGGATATTTAGTAATCTTGGTTTTACATCTCATGGTAGATTATAAATTCTGTCCTCCACAACAGTAAGGGAAGAATCTTTTTCAGGACACAGTGTGGTGACTTTTTAATGGAAAAATAAAGCTACTCACATTCTCTGTGTTCAACTGTTCTATTAGACATGCAAGACAATATTGATTGGGGATTTGTGTGTGCAACTTCAATCCATGTTAATGGGCAATACTGTACATGCCTAAATCCCCATCCATCATGTTTAAGACGCACACTGCTTTTTTCCCTTGGCACTTGAAATAAAACCCCAATATCTTCCTTTTCTGAACTTTTTGACTCGAGGGATTCTAAGCCTGCTGAGTATTTGAATCCATTTTAAGACTAAGCAGATGTGGAGGCAGGTGAAGAAAGTGACAGTTTTCATCCTGCCTTGTCTGCCCTTTCGAATGTCAATAACTGCAAAATATTAGCAAAGAAGGGATAAAAGCTTTTTGTATGTGTGGAGGTTTTCTAATAACCATGTGAACACCTAGCTAAAGAGTGAACTAAGATAAAAGGGTACAGCAGTATCTGAATAATCTCATTTGAAAATTTCTTTGTTAATAAACAGATTTCTTCAGTTCCATTGCTGTTATGTTTTCCCTGTCACAATATCCTTTTATTTCTTAAATAACCGAACTGTCTCCCACCCCACAAGTACATTCTTAAACTGTATGCTTATAATGATCCTTGTCAAATGTAATCTTGTATTTCCATATTTAAACTCATTCCATATGGAAAATCTTATTGCTTTGTTCTTAATATGCTAATTTTGCAATCATCATTCAACTTGCAAAGTATTTGTTTTTTGATATGCATGAGTATGGCTTAGGGGCAACAGAGTTCCTTTGCTTGTAACCAAAAAAATAAGATTAGCTTGTCATTCCTTACAAAACTTGAATCAACCCAGGGCTCTTCAAACTAACGAAGGGCAACAGTGGCAACTTGTTAGGGTCCCATGAATCATGTCTGTGGCATAAACTTCAGAGGTACTATGCATCACAGGTTAGAGCAACAGCACCCATGTTCCCCCTCTGCAATCCAGCAAAGGCACTGACTCTAGGCTTCTGGCCCCTCAGCTGTCACTCATGTTTCTCTCCCTCCTAACCTGGGTTTTACCAGGCTCCATGGTTAGCAGTCTACACTATGAGTTCCTCAGCAAGTCATACTGCCTAAGCAGGCCAAATCTATCTCCCACATTTGGCCTAAAGGCTGGACTTTGACCATCCCTGATTTAGCACTACATATCATTTTTACCATTCTGAGTTTCTTTGCAGAAAAGCACCAACATGTTATAAAAATGCAGAGGCTGAGCATTAGCCCCTGATTCAGTTTTAAATTATTGCTCTTTGCAGATCCAAAATCCAAAACAATCAATGAAAAGAAGACTGACAAATGGGGCTTTCTAGAAACTGCCTTTTTTATACTCCTTGAAGCTCTTTACAGAGATGTTAAATTTCAAGGGATTTTTTTCCCCCTAGACACGCCAATGCAAATGCCAATTTTTTCCTAGAAATGGCCAAGTGGGGTATTGACCATGGGAGAGTAAGACCATTGACTGGCCTGTAAAAACCAGAGGATGTTGTCACAAACAGAAGATAAATTATGATACCTGCTATCTTAAATGTGATTACAATTACACTGGTCTACAATTTTTGAGAAATCGTCTGCTTCAGAGATAAAATGTGATATTTATTATATATTTTGATGTGCTGAATTCAAATATGACAATTAAAACAACTGATTGGCTACTATTTCTAAGATATTTAAGTTTTTACATTTTATGTCTATGTATATTGTGTAGATAGTAGAGTTTTAATCATATATTGTAAACCTAGGTATTTTCATGTGTTTATGGTTGCTTTCCATTATAATATTTCACCTGTTCTGTTTATGTAACACTTTAAAAATCAGCAAAAGGGTTATATAAATAACATTTATTATGAAACAAAAGGCAAAAAACTATTATGTACATAGTTTAGTCCTATTCAGTGTCTATTCGGCGCTTCTTGGCTTGTCTCTTGTATTCATTAAATGGAGCATCTCTTGTCACTGTCCAGCAATAGTCTGCAGGCATTGATGGGCTCCATTTGCCCTGATAGCCTGCCAGGAGATTCCACTGCTGTAGTCTGGAGCCCAACAGCTCTGCCTTACTCTTGGGTAGTTCCAAATCCCTGAGAAGGTCATTCAGTTCACCTTGTGTTATGAGGTGTGGTTCAGAGAAGGAGGATGGGAGAAAATGTGGGTCCTGTGACATTGATGGTTCAGGACCAGAAGTTTCATCCTCTTCTCTTCCTCCTTTGACTCAAGTGAGAATGATTCTGGTGCATCAGGAACCGGCAGTCCTTCTCCGTGAGGTACTGGGTGTATAGCTGATGGAATGTTTGGATAATGCACAGTCTACTTTTTCTTCTTTGACACACCTTTCCCAACTGGAGGCACCATGCAGAAGTAACAATTGCTGGTATGATCTCTTGGCTCTCTCCAAATCATTGGCACTGCAAAAGGCATAGATTTCCTTTTCCTGTTCAACCACTGGCGAAGATTTGTTGCACAAGTGGTGCAGCATATGTGTGGGGCCCACCACTTGTCCTGATCTCCGATTTTGCAGCCAAAATAAAGGGGATAGGCTTTCTTAACCATAGTGGTTATATTGCGCTTTTGTGATGCAAAAGTCACTTCACCACAAACATAGCAGAAGTTATCTGCACTGTTCACACAAGTACGAGGCATTTCTGCTCACTTTGGCTAAACAGAAATGTGTCCCTTTGCAAAATCAAACACTGAGAAATCAGAGAGCACGACACTGTATGATTTCTAGAGCTGATATAGGGCAATTTGTTCAGCAGAGTGATCTAAGCTTCGTTATGATTGCATCATCCATGGCTTCTAGGAATAACATGATGCAATTCATATAATGTATGACGCAATACCAGCTTCAGATTGCATCATTCATTGTTTTGCCTCAAAAGCAAGTACTGCCCAAACCCAGTCATAGATTTATTCATAGATCCAGTCAAAGATGTATTTTAGTCATTTCTGGTTTAAATTGAGATCCCTTCCCTTTATAACTCACTTATCCTCTGCCATTCCCAAGTCAAGGGTCGTATATACTGACCCAATAGCATATCTTGAAAACTAGAGCCAATCAACAATTTTAAGCATCATTTTCGTTCTCAGTGACCCAGAATTAGTAAAGTTGGACTACATTTATTTCAAAAGCATTCTGGCTGTAGAGCAGTGTTATTATTGTGGGCTACAGCCCACTTCTTTGGATGTACAGAGTGGAACATATATTCTGGATATATATATATATACACACTGTGACAGACCCAGGCCAGTGGGGTACAGAAGTCTAATAGAGGGCAAATATACTGGTCACTGGCTGAGTAGTTTTCTGTTCCCTGAGTGACCAGAGCAGGGGCTGCACTAGAGTAATCAGGAACCTGCTAGAACCAATTCAGGCAGACAAGCTGATTAGAACACTTGCAGCCAATCAAGGCAGACTAATCAGGGCACCTGGGTTTAAAAAGGAGCTCACTCCAGTCAGGGAGGGGGGAGCCAGAGGAGAGGAAGTGTGTGTGAGGAGCTGGGAGCAAGAGGCAAAAGGAGCTAAGAGTGAGAGAGTGTGCTGCTGGAGGACTAAGGAGTACAAGCGTAATCAGACACCAGGAGGAAGATCCTGTGGTGAGGATAAAGAAGATGTTTGGAGGACGCCATAGGGAAGTACCTCAGGGAGGTGTAGCTGTCATGCAGCTGCTACAGGAGGCACTATAAACAGCTGCAATCCACAGGGCCCTGGGCTGGAACCCAGAGTAGAGGGTGGGCCTGGGTTCCCCCCAAACCTCCCAACTCCTGATCAGACACAGGAGGAGTTGACCCAGACTGTGGGGAAGATCACTGAGGTGAGCAAATCTGCCAGTAAGCGCAGGACCCACCAAGGTAGAGGAGGAACTTTGTCACAACACATACAGGGAGCATGAGAAGGTGGGAGTTGTCTTACCAACTCTGAGAGGCCAATGTGATATACGCCATCATGTGCCAGCAATGCCCCTCTGCCATCCACATTGTCTAAACCGGACAGTCTCTATGCAAAAGAATTAATGGACATAAGTCTGACATCAGGAATCATAACACTCAAAAACCAGTAGATCACTTTAACCTGTCTGGACATTCAATGACAGACCTGCGGGTGGCAATTTTGCAACAGAAAAGCTTCAGAAACAAACTCCAACAAGAAACTGCTGAGCTGGAATATGCAAACTAGATACAATCAACTTAGGCTTGAATAGGGACTGGGAATGGCTGAGCCATTACAAACAACTGAGGCTTGAATAGGGACTGGGAATCGTTGAGCCATTACAAACATTGAATCTATCTCCCATTGTAAGTATTCTCACACCTCTTATCAAACTATCTGTACTGGGCTATCTTGATTATCACTTCAAAAGTTTTTTTCTCTTACTTAATTGGCCTCTCAGAGTTGGTAAGACAACTTCCACCTTTTCATGCTCTCTGTATGTGTATATATATCTCCTCAATATATGTTCCATTCTATGCATCCGAAGAAGTGGGCTATAGCTCATCAAAGCTTATGCTCAAATAAATTTGTTAGTCTCTGGCCTGGTCTACACTACGCGTTTATACTGATTTTAGCAGCATTAAACTGATTTAACGCTGCACACGTCCACACAATGAGGCCCTTTATATCGATATAAAGGGCTCTTTAAACTGGTTTTTGTACTCCTCCCCGACAAGAGAAGTAGCACTGAAATTGATATTACCATATCGGATTAGGGTTAGTGTGGCCGCAAATCAACGGTATTGGCCTCTGGGCGGTATCCCACAGTGCACCACTGTGACCGCTCTGGAAAGCAATCTGAACTCGGATGCACTGGCCAGGTAGACAGGAAAAGCCCCGCGAACTTTTGAATTGCATTTCCTGTTTGCCCAGCGTGGAGCTCTGATCAGCATGGGTGGCGATGCAGTCCCAAATCCAAAAAGAGCTCCAGCATGGATCATAAGGGAGATAGTGGATCTGATCGCTGTATGGGGAGACAAATCTGTTCTATTAGAGCTCCGTTACCGAAGACGAAATGCCAAAGCGTTTGAAAAAAATCTCCAGGCTATGATACAGAGTCCACAGCACAGTGCTGAGTGACAAGCGTAACGGAAAGCCAAAGACTGGTAACCATCTCTGCTACCTTGCAAAGGCAAATGAATGCTGCTGTGTAGCGCTGCAGTACCGCCTCTGTCAGCAGCATCCAGTACACATACGGTGACTGTGACAAAAGGCAAAACGGGCACCATGGTTGCCATGCTATGGCGTCTGCCAGTGCAATCCAGGGAAAAAGGGTGTGAAATGATTGTCTGCCGTTGCTTTCACAGAGGAAGGAATGAGTGACGACATTTACCCAGTATCACCCGCGACACTGTTTTTGCACCATCTTGCATTGGGATCTCAACCCAGAATTCCAATGGGCGGGGGCTACTGCAGGAACTATGGGATAGCTACAGGATAGCTACCCACAGTGCAACACTCCAGAAATCGACGCAAGCCTCGGTACATGGACACACACCACTGAATTATTGTGCTTTGTGTGGCCGCGTGCATCCGACTTTATACAATCTGTTTTACAAAATCAGTTTATGTAAAATCGGAATAATCCCGTAGTGTAGACATACCCTCTAAGGTGCCACAAGTACTCCTGTTATTTTTGTGGATACAGACTAACACGGCTGCTACTGTGAAACCAATTATTATTGTGCAATCTATCAGAGATTGATTCTCTATCACACACCGTTACACACAAACACACAGGCAGTTAGAAATCAAGAGGTAGGATTAAATAATAAAATCGGATATGTTTTATTAGTCTTTGCCTTCAGACAATCTAATATGTTTTATTTGTGGCTTTCCATGAATACAGATACCATATATACCTAGTACACTGAGCACTGCCTTTCTGGTTAATCTCCATCCTCAAAGATACAGTTCAGAATGGATATGCTAGGGCACTCCAATTTTGCAGTAGTAAAGCAACAAGACATTTGGAAAAAAGACCAGGTCAGTTTTGCTTTCATTTGCACCAGTTTAAATATGTAGTAATAGTAACTCTACTAATTGTGGATGTGTACTGAGATATCTGAGAGCAGTAGTGTCTGTCCACATTGAGAGCAAAAAGAACTCACAACTTGGTTTTTGTTATGGAGTCACAATATATTATAAATAACATCTAGCATTTAAAAAAGTTGCATTTGTATACATGAATCGCAAAGCATTTTACAGATACCTCTATCTTTGAATCTCAAAAGACTTTACAAAAAATGAACTAATTTAGACTTTCAGGTATGAAGGCTATTATGAGGCATGAAGTTATTAATACCCATCATAGAACCAGCATCCCAGAGAGCCTCCTTGTGGTGATACCTAGAGTTGCAGCCCCTCTGCTTCATCCTCTTCCTCCTCCAGACTTCAGTGTTCTGTGCAGTGACTTGGCGCAGTGACTTCATCCTCTGGCTAAGTCATTAACAAAAGTCAACCACTTCTGGGGTATCCAAGTCCAACAGAAACAAAACACAAAGGCTTTGCCCCAGTCTAAAACTGGTCCCTTCCCCTCCTTCCCATGGGGTCTATCTTCGTTTCCCTAATTCATGTACTGTTCTGCCCACCCACTGAGCTCAGCTTTTGCCCTCCCTGGGCATCTTTCTGTCTCTCCCCTCAGCGCTTCCTGGACTCCTTTGAGTTGCTCCCTGGTCTTTCTTGAGCAGTCAGTCCCAGAACTTCCTACTTAGAGTCTACCATAGGCCTTTGTACCTGCTTTGTACTCTCCTCTGGCTCGTCAGTCTTCTGTGCTCCTCTCTAGTCAGCCCGCCAATGCTTGGCTTCCTTCATCTTAAATCCCAAACCCAGCACAGGAGTAGTGGGACAGAACTAACTGTACAGTGCTGAGTACCCAGCACGTCCTGGCCCTCAAAAGGGTGGGTTGGAGTGTTACAATATTCCATTTCACACATGGCTAGAGGAAGGCACAAAGGTTAACACACTACTTTTTAGACGGCTGAACATCTACAACTTTGGCATGAGTGACTTGTCCAAATTCACACCACAAGGTCTCATGGAAATAGGAATTCTGGAGATTTAACTACTAGACCAATAATTATAAATCAGTATCTATAAAAGTTATAACTTTAAATATGACTTTTACATGCTGAAGGATGACAATGCAACATTTCTTTGCAGAAAGTGACATTTTTCCCCTAAAAAAAAAAGTAGGCATCTAAATATTCATCCAACTGAGATGTCTGTCTGTTTTAATAGTTTTAAAATTCTTTTTATACGTAAATTATCCCTGGAAAACACACTCTCAGATCTAACTTCCTTTTCCAATTAAATGACTTATAACACTTATAAGAGAATTTGCTTGTGCTATTATGTCAAACAATACGTTTTCCATGTTGTAAATTGACGCCAACTAGAAAGAATCACACATTCCATGAATTCCATGGCATTTCAGTTTTTATATTTCTATTGAAAGTACCTTTGTGACCTTTGCCCTTTTTAGTGTGGATTAATCATATAAACATCTGTGGACTATTTTGCATAGAAAGTGTTCGAATACTATATCTAGTTAGCTTCTTTTACAGAGATAGGTGGTAACATAACAGCTTAATAATAAAAAAAAGTAACATCAGTTTCTTGAAAGACATTTAGGGCTTGTCTACACTGGCAATTTACAGCGCTGCAATTTTCTTGCTCACGGATGTGAAAAAAATACTTCTCTGAGTACAGCAAGTTTCAGTGCTGTAAAGCACCAGGGTAGACAGAGCCCCAGCACTGGGAGCTAGGCCCCTCATGGAGGTGGGTTTTTTTAGAGTGCTGGGAGAGCTCTCTCCCAGCACTCTGCTGCGACCACACAAGCCACATTAAAGGACTGCTGCGGCAGTGTAGCATGGCCAGTGTAGACTAGCCCCTAATCATTGCCCACATGAAACACTCTGTATACAAGGTTTGAATATGAGATTAGAATCAAGCTGACACTAATTAAAAGCCATTGTGAGCTGGATTGTGCCCTTCGTGACCATACACAAAATCCAGTGCAGATTTGATTCTGCATGTGTATATATCTTTTATCCACCATAAAAAGTTATTTATATATAGGCCCTGATCTTGCAGTCATGTATGCACGTGAGTATTCTCACTTTGATGAGTCATCTGTTTGCAGAATTGGCATCACTGCTTGAATGCCATAGAAAGGACATATTTCTATGTACAGTATAGTAAATCTAATGCTATTTGCTTTTTTGATGTTTATTTTGACTACAAAAATAATTAAATTATAAAGCAAGAT
The DNA here is from genome assembly GCF_007399415.2 of Gopherus evgoodei. NCBI lineage: Eukaryota > Metazoa > Chordata > Testudines > Testudinidae > Gopherus > Gopherus evgoodei. Next base: position 35,976,214 of record NC_044324.1, read on the forward strand.
GTGATATTGTTACAGTTTGACCCAAAAACAGTTCAAAGAACACTACTTAGATCTCTTGTAGAAATAAATGTCACAGACAAACCAAGTTGTAACAAAGGCAATTTACAAGAGTGGATATTTATGCATATTCTCCAGCTAGTTGTTAGTTCTCACTGAAAAGCAGACGGATCAAAATATACCCCTTCCCCAGAATTTCTAGCTGAGATATCCTAACTGCAGCCATTGCACCTATAATTATATAGCTTTAGCTGATTATGTAAACGAAGGACAAGGATAAAATGTATGCTTGAGATCATCTAAAAATACAAAATAATTTTTTGGAGTGGGAGTGGGGATGGGGAGTAAAGCTGATGTTTGAGCTCTCCCTCTGCTATGTTTTTATGCCATTTTGATAGTCTGGAATCCGGTTTAATATTGGACCATATTCCATTTCAGAGTATGACCTCAGAGAGGTTTCATTGAATTGATTAGCAATTCTCAGAGCTTGTTCTAATTCATCGGTTAACTATGTTATCTAAACAAGAACACTCGGGTTTTCTCAGCCTGTAACGTTTTGCCTAAATTAGCCCATCAAAAGACTAAATGTCTATTTTGAGCTCTTGGAGAGTCAGACAGCTTGTACAAACCTCTACAGTCTGATGTTTCCTTCATAACTAAAATTAATTGTAATTACTTACAAGGATTTGGACACACAATGAGCACTGCCAACCACACACAAACCTATTAGATCAAGAGAGGTTTAGCTGTTAAAATTAACATTGACAATTAAAAGACAACTTATTTCAAATTGTTTTTTTTAAACATACCCTAAAAAATCTTCTCTAATGCTCAATACATATTTATCTACACTCTGCAACTGAGATGCCAAAGTTGGAAGAAGTGATCTTGGAAACCCTCCTTGTATCAAGAGCTATTTTGGAGGTGGAGAGGTAAACCTTCCTCAAGAGCAAGGAGGAACAGGAGGCTTGACAGCAGCAGATTGGTAGAGCATAGGGACCTAGAACAAGGTAAGAACACTTCTGTACACCACTAATCCATACTTCCAGGTTATTTAACGCTGGATACTATTGTTATCTCAAAAACAGGATGCACATCAAGGTATATGAAATAATAGATCTAAGATGAGTTATTCAACATGAACAACTCAATTTTTTTCCTTTTTTTAAAGTGTACAGTATTTTGCAATTTTCTTGCACTTATTCTTTATTACTCGGGGTGAAAATAATGTATTGGGAATATCTGGTAACAGTCTTGGTGTGTAGATGGTTCACAGCTTGGAACAGTGCATTATTGATATTCAATATCTGAAACTTGAGCTGCATTGGCTAGTTTCAGTCAGATCTGTGGGACACAGGTTATATTTGTTCCATAATTAGATTAGCTTAACTCTTAGAATCATATTTCCCATGTGAATTCTCTCATTTCTGTGTTAAAATTAATTTCTGGAGGCAAACTCAGTTCCAAGGTCCTTCCAGGCAGCGGCACCCAGGAGCCCCATTGTGCAAGGGAAAGGGATGGATGCAGGGGGACTACACAAGCTCAGCTGTGAGGGAGCTCTCTATGAAGCATGGAGTAGATTGGCTGGAAACCTAAGGATAGTTATAGGATGCATTATTGTAGAAAGGCTGCCTGACAACAGGAGGCTGCATCTGTCTCAGAGATAAAAGGCTGAGTCCACCATGTAAGGAGTTGAATCTATGCTTCTAGGGAGTACTTATTTTCCAGACTTGTTCCAGCGATTACAGAACCATCATCTCATGCAGATACTATCTGTGGTCTGTAAACAGCTTCATTTACTAGGTGCACGTTTTACAATGAAGGCTGCAGGTGGTAAGCACATTTCATAAAGCACTGGCTTCTTAATAAAGCTATAAGTGTCCATATGTAAATGCTAGTAGGAGCATGGTTATAAAGAAAAATAGCTTGAAATGTGGCTATAAAAAGAAAACATTATTTCATAGGCATTACAGAAACATAGTGAGATAAGTCTCATGATAATATCAATACTGGAATATATATATATTTTACATATGAGGGAGAAGCTTAGGAAGGAGTAGGTTATACTCTACACTGAAAAAGTACAGTATATATATATAGTGATTTTGATCCACTTGGATAATGATGGTAACATTGAAACTGTGGATTAGATTAAAAGAAAGGAGCAATAATGAAGAAATCATAGCCAGGGTTATGGATCAGCAGGTTAGGAAGAAAACAACAAAGTATTGGTAAAACATATTAATGCTGACAAGTCATAGGATCTGATGCTATTCACGGAAGATTTTACTCAGCTTTCTGTTTTGATAAACTGTGCTTTATTGCAAATGTTTCCCATTTTTTTAAAGTATTGATTATAATTTCCTATTTCAATGAGTGGAAAAGGAGACTCTGCAGAGACACATTTGGTTTTACTATTGACCAATTGGAAGGAAATAACCATTGGATACAAATTAGTGGGAATCTTGTAGCAATTTATCATAAAAGAAAAGAACTAAATATACCAAAGTAGGAGTTTAACATCAGGATATCAAATTTAAATGCAAAAAAAAAAAAAAGGAATGAAACCTCAACGTAACACATCTTTCCTCCTTTGTCTATATTCCTTTATGACTATTTAGCTCTGCTGTCATTTATAGTTTAACTGTACAAATTACGGGCTAATCTTGACCCTCTGTCTGCTTGGCCGTGCATTTATACCATATAAATGGAGGTGAAAGGATTTGAGAAGTGGGACATGCAATCCCTGTGCTGTGTGGAAGAAAAAAAACAATTTCACTAAGGGTAGGTCTACACTACCCACTGGAAGATGCGTAGATGCAATAAAATTGATCCCTTATCACTCTTCCATCAACTCCTGTATTCCACCGCCGTGAGGGGCAGAAGCGGAGTTGATGGGGGAGTGGTGGCAGTCAACCCCGTGCCATGAGGATGCAAGGTAAGTTGATCTAAGATACATTGACTTCAGCTACGCTATTCTCGTAGCTGAAGTTGTGTATCTTAGGTCAATCCCCCGCCCTCCAGTGTAGATCAGACTTAAGAGTGTACAGTGGGAAAAGATGACCTGAGACTTATGGGAGTAAACGGAAGGTTAGATAAAGAACAGAAACACAACACTAAATCATATACGGAAAATAGAAGAGGGAAACGAGAACAAAATAGGCCATCAGGTAAGCAGTGAAAACTTATAGTAACAAAATTAGGGGGGCAAATAAAGTAAATGAAACAAAATATGAGCATTAAAGAAGAGAAGGTTTAATTTTAGTAGCACATTGCTTATACTGGCTGGGTCAAAAACCTCAAATAAAGTTTCAAAAATCAATACTGCAATACATACAATACACGCAGAGTGGAGAGGCAGTCAAAAAAACAAACAGGATGTTAGGAATCATTCAAAAGGAGATAGAGAATAAGACAGAGAATATATTATTGCCCTTATATAAATCGATGGTACTCCCACATTTTGAATACTGCATACAAGATGTGGTCTCCTCATCTCAAAAAAGATATACTGGCACTAGAAAAAGTTCAGAGAAGGGCAACTACAATGATTAGGGGTTGGAACGGGTCCCATATGAGGAGAGATTAAAGAGGCTAGGACTTTTCAGCTTGGAAAAGAGGAGACTAAGGGGGGATATGATAGAGGTATATAAAATCATGAGTGATGTGGAGAAAGTAGATAAGGAAAAGTTATTTACTTGTTCCCATAATACAAGAACTAGGGGCCACCAAATGAAATTAATGAGCAGCAGGTTTAAAACAAATAAAAGGAAGTTTTTCTTCACACAGCACACAGTCAAATTGTGGAACTCCTTGCCTGAGGAGGTTGTGAAGGCTAGGACTATAACAGCGTTTAAAAGAGAACTGGATAAATTCATGGAGGTTAAGTCCATTAATGACTATTAGCCACGATGAAGGGTGAACTGTCAGGCTGGAAGGAGGTTACTAGTGGAGTTCCTCAAGGATCAGTTTTGGGACCAATCTTACTTAACCTTTTTATTACTGACCTTGGCACAAAAAGCGGGAATGTGCTAATAATGTGCGGATGACACAAAGCTGGGGGGTATTGCTAACACAAAGGACCGGGATATCATACAGGAAGATCTGGATGACCTTGTAAACTGGAGTAATAGTAATAAGATGAAATTTAATAGTGAAAAGTGCAAGGTCATGCATTTAGGGCTTAATAATAAGAATTTTAGATATACATTGGGGACACATCAGTTGGAAGGAACAGAGGAGGAGAAGGACCTCGGAGTATTGGTTGATCACAGGATGACTATGAGCCGCCAATGTGATGTGGCCTTTAAAAAAGCTAATGCAGTTTTAGGATGCATCAGGCGAGGTATTTCCAACAAAGAGAAGGAGGTGTTAGTACCGTTATATAAGGCACTGGTGAGACCTCATCTGGAATACTGTGTGCAGTTCTGGTCTCCCATGTTTAAGAAGGAATAATTCAAACTGGAACAGGTTCAGAGAAGGGCTATTAGGATTATCCGAGGAATGGAAAACCTGCCTTATGAAAGAAGACTCAAAGAACTTGTCTTGTTTAGCCTAGCCAAAAGAAGGCTGAGGGGGGATATGCTTGCTCTTTATAAATATATCAGAGGGATTAATATTAGGGAAGGAGAGGAATTATTTAAGCTTAGTACCAATGTAGACACAAGAATGAATGGGTATAAACTGGACACTAGGAAGTTTAGACTTGAAATTAGACGAAGGTTTCTAACCATTAGAGGAGTGAAGTTCTGGAACAGCCTTCCAAGCGAGTAGTGGAGGCAAAAGACATATCTGGCTTTAAGGCTAAGCTTGATAAGTTTATGGAGGGGATGGTATGATGGGATAGCTTAATTTTGGCAATTGATCTTTGATTATCAGCGGATAAGTATGCCCAGTGGTCTGTGATGGGATGTTGGATGGGATGGGATCTGAGTTACTGCAGAGAATTCTTTCCTGAGTGCTGGCTGGTGAGTCTTGCCCACATGCTCAGGGTTTAACTGATCGCCATATTTGGGGTCGGGAAGGAATTTTCCTCCAGGGCAGATTGGCAGAGGCCCTGGAGGTTTTTCGCCTTCCTCTGCAGCGTGGGGCATGGGTCACTTGCTGGTGGATTCTCTGCAGCTTGAGGTCTTCAAACCACAATTTGAAGACTTCAATAACTCGGACATAGGTTAGGAGTTTGTTATAGAAGTGGATGGGTAGGGTTCTGTGGCCTGCTTTGTGCAGGAGGTCAGACTAGATGATCATATTGGTCCCTTCTGACCCTAAAGTCTATAAGTCTATGATGGGTAAGGAATGGTGTCCCTAGCCTCTGTTTGTCAGAAGGTGGAGATGGATGGCAGGAGAGAGATCACTTGATCATTACCTGTTAGGATCACTCTCTCTAGGGCACCTGTTATTGGCCACTGTCGGTAGACAGTATATTGGGTTAGATGGACTTTTGGTCTGATCCAGTACGGCCATTCTTATGCTCTCATGTTAATTTCATCATAAATACTGAGAGGAAAGATATAAAAGGATTATTATTTCACAGTTAAATTAGGAGAGTCAAAACAAATAACAAGACAGTGCACTAATACTTGACCAATGGTCTTAAACCTTTGAAGAGGAAGAAAGAAGACAAAAACCATAAGAATGGCCATACTAGGTCAAACCAATGGTGCATCTAGTTCTATATCTTGTCTTCAGACTGAGGCCTTTTGTACTGGCCAAAAAGGAATGAACAGAGGAGGGCAATTATTGAGTAAACCATCCCCTGTGATCCAGCCCTAGCTTCTTGCAATCAGAGGTTTAGGGACACCCGGAGCATGTGGTTGCGTCCCTGACCATTTTGGCTAATAGCCATTGGTAGATCTAGCCTCCATGAACTTATCACATTATTTTTTTAACCCAATTATATTTTTGGCCCTCATAACATCACTGGGCAATGACATATCCCATCTTAGTTATCTCTTTCCCAAGATGAATAAGTCCTGTCTCTTTAATCTCTCTTAATACAGAAGCTGTTGATTACCCTAATCATTTCTGCTGCCCTTCCTTGTACTTTTTCCAATTCTAACACACCAGACCCTCACTAGAACACATGTCTATATAGCGCGAATTCACATATAATGCGGTCACAGCCATGGAACCCAAATTTAATTACATTAATTGCAATTCATTTTAATGCAGTCCTCGCTATATCGCAGTCCCCGCATCAATGCGGTACTGCACATGGATTGCAAATCCCATGTTCTAGAGAGGGTCCGGTGTATATTTTTTTTGAGATGGAGTGACCAGAACTGCATGCAGTATTAAAGGTGTGGGTATACTGTGGATTTATATAGATGCATTTTCATATTTTCTGTCTTATTATCTATTCCTTTCTTAATGGTTTCTAATATTCTGTTAGCTTTCTTGACTACCACTTCACATTGAGCAGATGTTCCCAGAGAACTATCCTCGATTACTCCAAGATTCCTATCTTGACTGGCAACTACTAATTTAGACCCTCTCATCTTGTATGTATAGTTGGGATTATATTTTTCCAATGTGCATTACTTTGCACTTATCAACGTTGAATTTAATCTGCCATGTTGTGGCCCAGTCACCCACTTTTGTGAAATCACTTTGCAGTCAGCTTTGGAGTTAACTATCTTGAGTAATTTTGGAGCATCTGCAAATGTTGCCAATCTCACTGTTCACACCTCCCTTTTCCAGATAATTTATGAATGTGTTGAACAATGCAGGTCCCAAACCAGAACCTGAAAGGACCCTGCTATTTACCTCTTTCCATTGTGAAAACCAACCATTTATTCCTACTCTTCGTTTCCTGTCTTTTAAACCATTACTTATCTCATGACTGCTCACTTTGCTTAAGAGGCTTTGGTGAGGGACCTTGTCAAAGACTTTCTGAAAGTCAAAATACACTAAATCAACTAGATCACCCACATGATTACTGACACCCTCAAAGAATTCTAATAGATTGGTGAAGCATGGTTTCCCTTTAGGAAAGCAGTATTGACTTTTCCCCAGCATATTGTGTTCATCTGTGTGTCTGATAATTCTCTTCTTTATTATAGTTTCAACCAATTTGCCTGGTACTGAAGTTGGACTTACAAGCCTGCAATTGCCAGGACTGCTTCTGGAACCTTTTTTTAAAAAAAATCATCTGATACAGAGGCTGATTTATGTGATTGGTCACATTGGTCACATTGGTCAGTAGTTCTGCAATTTTGTATTTGAGTTCCTTCAGAACTCTCGGGTAAATACCATCTAGTCCTGCTGACTTATTACTCTTTAATTTTCAGTTTGTTACAAAACCTCCTCTACTGACATGTCAGATTTGTCACCTAAAAAGAATTGCTCTCGGGTGGGAATCTTCCTCATATTATCCTCAGTGAAGACCCATGCAAAGAATTTATTTAGCTTCTCTGCAATGGCCTTGTCTTCCTTAAGTGCTCCTTTAGCACCTTGATCATCCAGTGGCCCCATAGATTGTTTTGTAGGCTTTCTGCTTCTCGTGTACTTAAAAAGATATTTGCTGCTAGTTTTTATTAGTTGCTCTTCCAATTCTTTTTTTGGCCTGCCTAGTTATACTTTTACACTTGACTTGGCAGAGTTTACACTCCTTTCTATTTTCCTCAGCAGGATTTTACTTTCAATTTTTAAAGGCTGCCTTCTGGCAGCTAACTGCCTGTTTTACTCTTCTGTTAAGCCATGGTGGCATTTTTTTTGGTCCTAGTACTTCTTTTTTTGTTTTTCACTTGGTGTATACATTTCATTTGAGCCTCTGTGGTGGTATTTTTAAATAGTTTCCATGCTGCTTGTAGACATTTCATTTTTATGATTCTTCCTTTTAATTTCCATTTAACTAGCTTCTCATTTTTTGTAGTTCCCTTTTTTTTTGAAGTTAAATGCTACTTTGGTGCATTTCTACTAACTTAATTACTAAGTATAAGGAAGAATGATTCATAGATGTCAAGGATCGAAGGGACAACTGGGTCCATTTTTTGGTCCTTTTACTGCCTGACCTTTGGTACAAAAAGCATATGAATACATCATCTGTTTTTTCTACCAAATACAGAACAAAAATATTTATTGAATACGTCTGCCTTTTCTGCATTGTTATTGCATGCCCATATACTAGTGGATCAATACCACTGTTAGGATTCTTTTTTATTGAAATAGCAAAAAAAAGTTCATTTTTAATTTGTTTAACCCTGATAGCCATATATATTTCTCCTTTTATCCCTTTGCTTCCCTTATCAGTTTTCTATACTTCCTCCCCTCTATTTTATATTCACTGTCATCAAGTTTCCCTCTACCATTTATTATATATTGTGGATTATTTATTTTATTGTATTAAAATAGCTGCTTTCACTTCTTCTCTCCACCAGGTTTTTTTTTTTTAAGTTAGCATAGCCTTCCTTCTTAAGTACGAGATTGTGGCATTTTGGGCAGTTAGTAAAATGTTTTTAAGCAGTCCCCAATTATCAAATTCATTCTCCAAGCTAATTCAGCTCATAATTGTTCTTAACTTTGTGAATTTGACTCTTTGAAAGTATCAAATATGTATAACTGATTTGGACTCTATGCAGCTGGAACATATCAACGTAATCAAGTCAAAATCACTTAAACTTAAGTTTAATCACTTAAGCAACTACTAGTTCTTTGTTCAGAGATCAATGTCTCTCTCTGTCAAGTTAAGGTCTAATATTTTACCCTTTTTTTTTCGTTTAGGAACAATCCATGCATGACTTGGATTTTCACAAGTATGTTTATTCAAAATAAGGATTTTATTTATCACATAATTTCTGTCTAGATGTGCCCTTAAAATGGAGTTCTTTTGGAAGCACCACACGAACATAACTATATACATGCACAAACCCACAAAGAAGAGTGGAGGAAAATAAATGTAGTACTAGTCTTTGGGAAACTTAAATCATGTTTTTATGTCTATTATAAAGATCACATTTTTGGGTACCGTATAAATTAATATCACTTATAATAAAAGAGTGAACCAGGAAATGACCAGTCAGTTAGCCTAGCTTTAATACTGAGTACAGTTTGAGAAGATACCCTAAGGTGATCTATACAGGCCAAATACTGAAGTCCTTAATCAGGCAAAACACTCTCTGAGGTTTGTATATTTATTTTTGGAGTGAGGGTTGAGTAAAGATGTTATAAGAGAACTGAATTTGACATAACCCACAACCCTGCGCACTTAGCCACCATAAACTGGAAACAAGAAAACCACAGAGTTATGGAAATCTGGCCTTAGTTTAGACAGGCAGAAAGGACAGATTCACCAGAAGGTGAGGTGTATGTGTGTGGTGGGGAAGTGTGAATAGCTGACCTTGACCTGGGGCCTGTGTCTGTAAGGTTGTTTTTTTTTTTTTCCTGAAGTTGCTTTGGTGATAAGTAAAATAATGAATTATTATTCGCTTTTTCTAGGGAGATTGTTGGCTTGTTAGAGACTATTATGAGTTATGTGCTTGGTACAAAGAAAATCTATACAGAGTTTAGTTAGAAGGTAGACTTTGGAGAGGTTTGGATTTTCTACAAAAAATGTTTCACTAATATAAAACTCCCCAGCAGCTAGGAGAAAGACTGGCCACTGGAAATCTGCTGCAGTCACTTGACACCACCTTGGATCTTGGGTACCTATAATTTGGGGTGTTCTAAACTGTTCCATTTTTGATGTGTGCTTTGTACTTACTAAAAACAAGGATTTTGGGGTGAAAGCGCTCTGGTTTATCAGACAGAGCTGCTGTATCTCCAACTGATTTACTTCTTGACACTACCCAGACAATAGAGTCTAGTTACCATAGCTTTGGGTTCAGATGACCCTGGGTAACAAAGGCAGAGTATCAACATCAAGATTTGGCCCCAACGAAGGGAATTCCTGCTCTGTAGTGCCCCCTGCTGGCCAAGAGTGGCTTTGAGGTACTCCACCTCAGTTTCTCCCTTCACTCAGGCTCTTCAATAACTCCACAGAGGCTTTCTCCAGTAATAATGCCTCTTTTGAGGGTCTGGTTTAATAAAATAAACTCAAAGCCTCTTTTGCCCTGGCTCATACTGGGCACAGCCCCTCTTTCCTGAGTCTGTCTGTCTTCAAGCTTCCAAGCTGGACATAACTTTTTAGCCCTTCCTAGGCTCTGCTCAGTCATTCCCCTCAGACCATCCTGGCCTCCTTTAAACACTCTCTGCTCTCTTCTGAGCACTGCTACTTTCAGGCCTTCGTACCTGGAACCTATCCTTGCCCTTTTTCTCTGCAGCAACTCATAGACCTTTCTACTGGTATTTCGCTAACAAGAACTGGTAACAACGAATATAAAACCAATTAATAGAGAGCCACACAAAATGTTAGGTATACAAAATAACCAATCAACAAAGAACCTGAGCAGTTAGGTAATCTGAATGACCAATCAAGAACTGTTGTTGGGTAAACAGGTGCTTTTCACATGAATCATGACCATAAACAAAACAGACTCGTTCCTCAGGCCCAGAGTTCCTTCTGCGCATGCATAGACTGTGACAGTTTGTATCCCTCTGCTCACACTTTTTACAAGACTATGATACATTCTGAACAAAGTGTGCCTTGTGAGGTAGCATTTGAAAACTCAGTTTGCTGATCATTATTGTCCTGGTAAAATTCATGTGGCAACACTGTAGGTACAGTTATAGATTTCTATTGTATAATATTACTGAGACATGTTCCCAGATTAGGAAAGCAGGCACAAACCAATTCCTCAAAGACAAACTGCTGTTTCAGGCCTGGGTCAACAAAACAAATGAACTATTACTATTAAAAGAAGCAAAAAGCATATATTGTTAGCACAGCTACAGATTTGGCCCATGTTATGGAGCAAGATCTCTACACAGCAAAGCTGTCAGTGGCACTGCATTAGCTCCCTGCCTGTTTCACCTAGTATGTTCTAGTACATTCAACCAGGCTTTACACAGAAAAAACCCCCTCCTTCTGAGAGGTCTAATGTATTAATGAAATGCCAATGAGAATACAAGAAACCTTCACTCCAGCATCTTAGCTAGGAGACTGAATCAGTCTTAGTTAATCTGCTCCCTCCTGAGTCCAAGATCTTTAATAGCAGGGTTCTCTTGACTCAGGTCCTTTCCCTAGAGTGAGGCATCTTGCTGCTTCTTGGGTAGAATCCTTCCCTAGAGTCAGAGACCCATCGAGAACTGCCAGCTGCAGCTGTTCTCCAGGACAGCACATAGTTCCTGACAGGCTGGGTTTCCTGCTGTTGTTTAGAAGAGCCCTTCACTTGTGCCAGGCTGTAACAGGGTGTTGGCTAGGAGATCCAAGCCAGGGCCCTGTTAGCCCAGCTCCGCTTAAAAGGGGGATTAGTTAGGACTGCCTGAGGAGGCAGGGCCAGCTCCAGGCACCAGCTTATCAAGCAGGTGCTTGGGGCAGCAACTCCGGGGCGGGGCGGCACTTTCAGGTATTCGGCAGCAATTCAGCAGAGGGTCTCTCACTCCCACTCAGAGCAAAGGACCTCCAGCTGATTTTTTTTTTGGCTTCTTGGGGCGGCAAACCCCCTGGAGCCGGCCTTGTGGGGAGACCACATCCTAATCACCTGAGGGGATGCACCTGGGGGCCTGAGTGGCCAGCCTGCTATATAAAGCTGGCTAGGAGGAAGCAAGGATCTCTAGATCCCTGCTGGTAGGAGAAGCTAGTGGTCTCCTAAGGTGTTGGTCTGTCAGATATGTAAATAGTAGGTGGTGAGGATAGGCACAACTAATAAAAGAGCACTGGTGCATGTACTTTGGAGCCATCTCTGACTGAGTTTGTAGGGGGGCTGGGAGAAGGCACTGCTACACAGGCCTTACTAGAGGCCACCCAGCTGTAGTGATTTCCTTAGGAACTTACCCTAACTGAGCACAGGTAACCTTTTGATTATGTCCAGATGCTCACATACCAGCAATCAGTTACCCCAGGTGGGTCTTCAGGAGAAGTCACAGGAAGGTTGGGCCCTGATTCCTCTTGAAAGGGTCAGTTGCCCCGTGACAGGCTAGTTTTGTACTTGTCTGGGAGTTCTTTCTTTGGTTACATCAGCAAGTGGGAGTGATTCAGCAACTAGCATATTTAGGTCAACTGAACAACTGCCCCAGCTTGGCATGAAGGGGTAATGTACTAGTGTGGGTGGGGTTTGTTTTTTTGAATGAGAGAAACTCAAGGCCCTGACGGTCTTTCATCAAAGAATGATTTCTCAATATTTTCCTTTCCTAAGAATAGGGTTGTTATCCCTAGTGTTGTGGTAAGAATCCAGTGTAGGACAGAAATGTAAATTCTGCTTCTCTGGTACAGTTGGTTGAATAAAATTGGTTGAATAATTTAGTTAATTAATTTTATAACTTATTTGAATTAAATATTCAATAGATTATTTTTCACTACTCAGCTCTACTCTCGAACCTAGCCCTCTGGCATCAATTGCATATTTCCTTGACTTCCTTTCCTAAACTGCTTTGCTGTGTTTCTGTGGTCTACTAAACAGCTTCTGTATTCTATCCTATAGCGGTTGCTCTAAGTGTGGGTATTTTAGGCAGAGTTGGTAGTAACAACTATTACTGTATTAAGGTTGCTTGACATTTTCTGTTATAAGACTCTGTTTGCGGTGGCTTATCACTTTTCCAAACTTTAACTGGGCTGGAAATTTCATGTTGGTTTCTGCTTTAGGCTAATTTTTTTCTAGAAGGCTTCAGCCAAAACAGTTCAGCTGTTTCAGAGATTGAGGTTAGAAGAAAATACATGGTTCTGTCAATCTTTCTTTGAGAAAATCTAGCTCCCTGTTAGTCGGTACTTGAAGTTTGGCATGGGAATGACCTTTGAGTCAGGCTGTGACTTTTGCTGTCCTGGTAAAAAATGGCTCAAATTTTGTGAAGTTATAAGTCTTTGGGGGGTGGGAGAATCACAGTTTACACATGGTCAGCAGAAACTTGCTAGTGTTTTGTGGATACATTTCTCAAAGATTCTGTTTTAACCAAGCATGCTTCAGCCCAGGTCTGCATGATCTGAGCAGGACTTTTCCTGAAATTGAAGTTCTGTGTTGCTGCAGGCTGGACAGGTGTTGGGAACCGGAACTCAAATCAAGGATACAGACTTTCCTGTGCTCTTAATGATTCCCCTGTTAATGCCCACGGAGTGAAGAGGAGCAAGTTGCCTGATCAGAATGCAGAAGAGAAAGGGAGCTGGAGTTGGGGGACAGGGGAACTAGGCTGGGAGATTGGAACCAGCTGGGAAAGGACACTGGGAAGCAAGATGGGGAAACAAGGTTATGGCTGGGAACCAGTAGGGTGTAGGCTTAATTCTGACAAGTAGTCCCAATCTCCCATGCAGCTATCTGGGTAAGGAGACTGGGACAGGTCTGAGAAACCTGTGGAGTAGAGACTGTAATTGGCTAGATGATAAGAACAGGACTGGAAAAAGGTGACAGAAGAGACAGGAATTGAAAAATGATAAAAGACAAACACAGCACATCACTTGTAGGTGTACACTTTTTTCACAAAATGATCACTCTATGTCTGACCTATCAATCCTCCTCCTCAAAGGAGACCTGCAATCACTTTCAAATGATAAGCTTGGAGCTTAAATACATATCTCTGCTAGACAGTAAGGCTATGTCTATACTATGGACCTTCCTGCTAGTTGCCAAATGATATCACTTCTGAGCTGTGCTTACAGACTTCTGAAGTGATTAATTTTGCAAAGAATCATGCCCCTCATAGAGCATGCTCTGAGTGATGACCAGGCAGGTTTCAGATCTAACGAGAACACTTGCGACCAAGTTCTCACTCTTAGCACCTATACTGAAATGGTTTCCAACACAAGGAGAAGACAAGGGCTGTATATGTTTACTTGACAGTAGTATATGATACCATCTGGCCTGCTGGTCAAGATGTCAAATATATTACCTCAGTGAGTTGTTATGGCCATAGAAATGCTTTGAAACAGACCATTCCAAGTAATGCTAGGAAATAAATTGATCATATGGAGGTTTCCCTCAGGGATCTGTTCTTGTTTTACAAATGATTCGCCTCCAATAATTTCAAGACAATTTAGTATGCAGATGACATCTGCCGACTTCAAAAAGATTGAGGACAACCTGTATCAAGACAGGGCAGCCATCAGTGTCTACTGAAAGATCTGGAGACTTAAGTCCAGTGTATCAAAGTGTTATCATTCTTCTATCTCACCCATGCCAATGATACACGAGAGCTCAACATCTTTGTGAATGGAGAATGATTGATTGACTGAGACCGGTCTCAAATCTAGGAATAATTCTAGCTCACACTGAACCAAATGGGCCACCTCACTGAAGTAGCTCAGAAGATTAATAGGAAAAATGGTCTCCAAAATAAGCCTGGGACAAATGACTTGGGCTCGCAGGGCTCAAAATAGCAGCACAGATGTTCCTGTTCAGGCTGGAGCCCAGGCTCTGAAACCATGCAAGAGTGGTGGGTGTTGGGGGTGGGTGTCAGAGCTGGGCTCCAGCTCCAGCAGGAACAACTACACTGCTATTTTTAGCCCCACAGCACAGACCTACAGGCCCAAGTCAGTTGACTGGGGCTCTGAGACTTGCTGCTGCAGGGTGATTTTTGCAGCATAGATATATAAGTCAAGAGCATCAAAGGGCACGTCTGTTCTATTTGTCAATTTTATATTTTGTGTTTTGAACTTGTTTCCATCTTTATTGTACTGCTTGTGCACTTGCTAATAATATAACTGTACCTGGAATCCTCTGTACAATTTTGATATTCTCTGTATAGAAAGAACTTCTATAAACTATGGGAAAAAAATCCAAAGAGAGGCAACAAGGGAAACGATAGGATTAGAAGGTATGACATATGAGTACAGATTAAGGCAATTTAATATAGTATTTACTGCTTGAAGGAAAGGAGATAAAGGGTAATATAACTACATACAAACAGCTCAGAGGTAGAAATATAAGAAATATAGGGCACGTTAACAATGCCTGGTACAATACAACTTTATTTTGTATGGTAACTTCTATATCAATTAACTCCCAAAACTGAGAACCAAGCAGTCTATTGTGCTGGAGTCTTTCTGATGAAACCATAGAAATAGAGGCTATTACTTAAGTAAAAGTTAGGTTAGCTATTAGGAAACAGATTTAAAGAGTAAAGGGTGTTGGGGCCTGATTCTGTACCATTAATATACGTGGGATTTTTGCTAATTGTATAGATGTAGTATTGGGCTGCTTAGGCAATTACATGAATTACTAAGGGAAGTATCAGAGGGGTAGCTGTGTTAGTCTAGATCTGTAAAAAGCGACAAAGTGTCCTGTGGCACCTTATAGACTAAGAGATATATTGGAGCATAATAAGCTTTCATGGGTGAATACTTACTTTGTCACATGCAGGTGGTACAAATTTCCAGAAGCAGGTATAAATATGCAGGCAAGAATCAGTCTGGAGATAACTAGGTGAGTTTAATCACAGAAGATGAGGCCCTCTTCTAGCAATTGGTGTGTGAACACCAAGGGAGGAGAAACTGCTTTTGTAGTTGGCTAGCCATTCACAGTCTTTGTTTAATCCTGAGCTGATGGCGTCCAAATGGTCCAACCCCTAAGACAGAGACCAACACCTACAAGATCTTCACTAAGCATTCTCAAAACTATGATACCCGCACGATGAAATAAGGAAACAAATCAACAAAGCCAGATGTGTACCCGGAAGCCTCCTGCTGAACGACAAGCCCAAGAAAGAAACCAACACACCTCCACTGGCCATCACACACAGTCCTCAGCTAAAACCTCCCCAATGCATCATCAGTGATCTACAACCCATCCTGGACAATGATCCATCATTTTCACAGGTCTTGGGAGGCAGGCCAGTCCTCGCCCACAGACAACCTGCCAACCTTAAGCATATTCTCACCAGCAACCACACATCACACCATAGTAACTCTAACTCAGGAACCAATCCATGCAAAACTCTGCTCACATGTTTACACCAGCGACACCTAACCAGATCAGCCACATCATCACCGGTTCATTCACCTGCATGTCCACCAATATAGTATATGCCATCATGTGCCAGCAATGCCCCTCTGCTATGTACATCAGCCAAACTGGACAATCCCTACGTAAAAGGATAAATGGACACAAGTCAGATATTAGGAATGGTAATATACAAAAACCCGTAGGAGAACACTTCAACCTCCTTGGATACACAATAGCAGATTTAAAGGTAGCCATCCTGCAGCAAAAAAACTTCAGGACTAGACTCTAAAGAGAAACTGCTGAAGTTCAGTTCATTTGCAAATTTGACACCATCAGCTCAGGATTAAACAAAGACTGTGAATGGCTAGCCAACTACAAAAGCAGTTTCTCCTCTCTTGGTGTTCACACCTCAAATGCTAGAAGAGGGCCTCATCCTCCCTGATTGAACTAACCTGGTTATCTCTAGACCGATTCTTGCCTGCACATTTATACCTGCCTCTGGAAATTTCCACTACATGCATCCAACGAAGTGGGTATTCACCCACAAAAGCTCATGCTCCAATACATCTGTTAGTCTATAAGGTGCCACAAAACTCTTCGTCGCTTTTTAAGGGAAGTAGTTAACAGGGTGACACATTGTCATCTAAGATTATCTTAAACAGATGCAGGAAGCAGGGTAGAGGACCATCTAGAGCAGTGGTGGGCAACCTGCAGCCCATAAGGGTAATCCACTGGCGAGCCGCCAAACAGTTCATTTACATTTGCACGGCCACCTGCAGCTCCCAGTGGCCACAGTTTGCCATTGCAATGGGAATGCAGGAAGCGATGCGGGCTGCAGAGACCTGATGTCTGCCGCTTCCTGCAGCTTCCATTGGCCGGGAACAGTGAACCACAGCCACTGGGAGTTGCGGGTGGCCATGCAAATGTAAATAAACTGTCGGCAGGCTACCAGCGGATTACTCTGATGGGCTGTAGGTTGCCCATCAGTGGTTTAGAATAGTGGTTCTCAAACTAGGGCCCCTACTTGTTTAGGGAAAGCCCCTGACGGGCTGGGCCAGTTTGTTTACTTGTCGCGTTTGCAGGTTTGGCCGATTGCGGCTCCCACTGGCCACAGTTCACCGCTCCAGGACAATGGGGGCTGCAGGAAGGGTGGCCAGTATGTCCCTCGGCCCGCACCGCTTATTGTAGCCCCCATTGGCCTGGAGCGGCGATCTGCGGCCAGTGGGAGCTGCAATCGGCAGAAACCTGTGGATGCAGCAGGTAAACAAACTGGCCCGGCCTGCCAGGGGCTTTCCCTGAACAAGCGGCAGCCCTAGTTTGAGAACCACTGGTCTAGAGGGAATACTCATGCAGGGCGTTGAAATAGATGACCTCAAAAGGATTTTTAAGTTGTTTTCATGTACTATTTTACTAATATCAGATGCAGACATTTTAGACACAGAGCGGATAAGTTAAATCATAAAAATGTACTTTACATTTATTATCGTTTTTCTCTGTGAGCCATCAATACTGCCTGCTGTCAAACATGCCATAATGGAAGAAGACTCCTTTTTACAACTTTATTTCTCGCTAGAGGGAGCAGAGAATAAAGGTATTGACAGGTACTAAATTCCATATGGTTTCAGAAGTACTAATTTAACCTACAAGTCTTACTGCATGGTAGACAATTTTTTTGTAGGCAGTTCAACACAAAAATGCTCATTACAGAATAAAAGAACTGCTGCACAAGAAGGGGGGATATCAAAATATGACTAAGAACCTATGTATTTAACATGAGAGCTTTTTTATTTCATAACTTACTCATCTATTTTGTATTTCAAACCATTTGTGTTGTCATAACTTCAGAACATGGTATATAATTTTATTGAAAGAACTTCTGGTTCTTCTGCTACTGATAAAGAGAGAAACTGGTTCTAGCAAGAGTTAATCTACAGCAAGAATCAACTTCTGATTAATGTAAAAATTGATTTTTCTTATTTATTTTTGAAAAATGAAGTTATTTCACACTATTATGTGGCAAGGTGGTTGGATCCTTAATTACTCTTATGGTATAGAAATTGTTCTAAACCTATGCATGGATGAACAACTTCCATCACTAAAAGCCACTTAAGTGCCCAGTCCTTCAGATTATATCTTTTCCATAGGCAATTATCTGTTGAATCTGCCTAATGCACTGTCTGGGTTCTTATACTGCAGTGTGGTAGCTGGGGGCCCACTGACAATGGGAAAATGAATTGATAAGGACTGTAGGAACAGGCAAAATGAGAGATGACCAGACCTTGACTTCAGCATTCAGGAGTTGGTTGAAATATGCTCCTTTTTCTCGCTCTTCCATGTCCATGAATAACTTTGTGCCAGTATGTTATCTTTAGCCATTTGTATATTTAGTATATCCACAGACCACAACACTGTTTCCATGACTAGCAAACAAATTGTGTTACACATACAACTCCATCACTTTGTTTTCTTGAAAATAAATATTTTCCTGCAATTCCCTTTGAAAGCACCACGCAATATCTTCCCAAATATAACAGTCAGATCCTGTACAGATTAGATAAAAATCTATGTATTTCTTGGACATTATAGCAGTGAAAACCAACAATAAAGACCACCATTAACCATCTGATAGGACATCTATGTTGTCCAAGTTTTGGACCCATACAACAGTGTTGGGAGAATAACAGCTTGATAAACTTCTTGTTATCAGTTTGGTGTCTGTTTGAATGTTGTGTGCCGTAAACGAGAAAAAGCTACATCGGCACAGCTCAGGCGATGCTCAATTTCTGCATCAATATCTGCAATATCAATATCGTGAATGTGTTTCTGATGCTTACACATGTCTTGGTCTCACTCTTAATATCAAGAAGACTAAAGTGCTCTATCAGCCCTCTTCAAATGAGGTATTACATGCCTCATCTATCAAAATCAATGAAGTGGCACTGGAGAATGTCGATCATTTCCTCTGACTTGAAAGTCATCTTTCATCCAAGGCAGATATTGATGCAGGAAAAAAAATGCACCCGTACTAACCTCTCACAGGGCAGCACCCATGGGTAACACTTTATACCATTTCTAGTTGGCTAGAAGACTCCATCCCACCCTGTTGGATGATGAACAGGCCTCAATTATTCATGCTCTTGTCATCTCTCTCTCTGGTTAATATTGAAGTACAACAATGCAATGAACTTGTGTGACCAAAAGCACTTCTTTATTCACACTTACATACCACTGTAATAATCTTTGTACAAAATATGTCTTGTGAGGTACTATTTGAAAACTAATAACTGACTGGTCAATAATATTGTGAAATGTATGTGACAATATTATATTATATGTAAATGTGTGAATTCCCCCGAATGTTGTTATTTGCACATGTTCACAACCAGAGAGCCCTGTCTAGCCAAACATTGTTAAACAGGCCAATCCTAAACAAAGGAATGTGTTTACCTCAATTTACATATGCATAGTAAACAGGGCCCTCAAGAGACCAGGGGGAGGAGACATAAAAGAAGCTACATGGCAATAACCATTGAGTATTAGAGCACACATTCTATTTCAGCCAGTGCAGAAAGAGTTGAATCTTTGGTTTGTGAGGGTCCCCATAATCCCTTGGTCAGGGGTGGTTCCAGGCACCAGAGCAGCAAGCGCGTGCCTGGGGCGGCAAGCCAGGGGAGTGGGGTGATGTGCTGGTTCTCCTGAGGGTGGCAGTCAGGGAGCCTTCGGTGGCATTTCTGCAGAAGGTCTGCTGGTCCCACTGCTTCGGCGGTAATTTGGCAGCAGATACGCTGAAGGCGCGGGCCCGGCAGATCACCTGCAGAACTGCCACTGAATCCGCATGATGGGCAGACCTCCTGCAGAAACGCCGCCAAAGGCTCCCTGACTGCCGTGTTTGGGGCGGCAAAAACCATAGAGCCGCCCCTGCCCCTGGTTATCCTAGTGTGACCCTAAAGAACGATAGGACAGTGAATGTGAGTTCTGCTGCTGTATGACACATGTTGCCAGTTGGCTGTTGTGGGGATGCTTCTCTTTTGGTGAGGGAAACATATTTTTGGTGGAGTCAGACTCAGCACCGTTTCAGTCCAGCCATGGCACTAACCAGATATAGTATAGATCATTGTTTTTAAATGCTGTCTTCACATACATATAGAATTATTGTATAATTTTTGTGCACGTAGTATCTTTCTTGACAAAGTATCAGACAGAAAAAGACTAGATATGTTAATATGCTAGTCATTCAACTGTGGATGGGAGTATTGAGAAGGAGACTACACAAATATTTAACTGTTATGCAATTTACTGCACCTTCACATAAATTTGTCATAGCATTTTAACAGCATTCTGGGAATGTAAGCTAGATGTTATGAGATGAAGCGATACTTGAACTACAATAAATGAAAAAGCAGTTGCACGGGTACCAGTATGCTTTTGGTAGATCTCTGATTTCCAACCATGCTGTCAGAGTTTAATCTTTGCTGTTGGAAGTATTAATGTCAACATTTTTCATTTACGTTAAATATTAACTGTTGTTGAAAGTTAGATGATTTGCACTTAGGCAACTGTTTATGAATATGTTTGAAAAATCTAATTTCGCATTTTATGTATTGTAAGCTTTGTAATGTTATTAAACAAATTAAAATATCTGCTTTAGATGAAAAATTCTTCAAACTCAGATGTTAAAAATCATGTGATCCAAATTCATCAGTTAAATCTGGCATTCCCTTTCCCCCATTGCAAAAGTGTAAGTGATGGCATATTTTGGCTGTAAATCTGTGGTTTGGGGATTTTTTCTTCAAAAACAGAATTAAAATATTTTTAAAATAAGTTCACACAGAAGTCCCTGAAGACAACACTATTTAAAATGAGGAAAAAACATATCAGCTATGCAGGAAAAATGTGACAAATTCTGCTTTCCAGAGCTTTTATTCCAAGAATTGTGATATTTTATAATTTCTTTAGAATCATTAAAGCAGCCTTTCATATGGTTACCTGTCCTGTATTTAATATCTATCACTTAGTCACGGGAAGCACCCTGCTGTGAGGAAAATAGGCAGTTAAATTTCTACATGGCAGTTTTATTAGGGTAACTATTCCCTTTAGCAGTAAACACAGTTACATATGATGCTTTCAATTATTGAAATCGATTAGTAAATATGCTTCATTTATTCTCAGGGGAATAAGACAAAGCTATATAGATTTTCTTTGTTTTTCAATTATGCTATATCCTTGAAATGTAATCCAGGGTTAGCTATTCTTACATGAACCACTGTCTTCCTTTTCAGATGATTCCCTTTACTCACATATTGCTTGGATTTTACTGAACAGAACTAAACCTAGTACCCATGCAGCATATTCATGAAGCTGCTTTATTACCTCTCTTGATAAGGATGTATCAAATGGAAAATTCCAACAGTTAAATCTTGTATCAAAAACAGTGAATTTTATTTTATTTTAAAAGAGTGTTTAAAATATTGAAGCGCCAGTTCGTAAAGCAGAACTGCCCACCTCCTTGAAGTCATGGTGAAGGCCTGCTTAATATCTGATGACTCATCTCATTTAACGCCAGCAATTGGCAAAATGCTGAAATTCCATGGAACCCTTCATTTCCCCCAAATAGGCAGGAAGTTTGATTAATATCAAATTTTGCCTCTCAAGTGTAGTGTCGTCTGTAGCCATTTTATGGGTATGTCTACACTAAAGTTTTTCCCTTGAGTTAATTGGCTGCCAACTAACTTGAGGTAGTTTATCTCCTTAGATATGTGTTCCAGGCTACAAACATTTGTACTTTATCCTTTGGATCAGCTGTTTCCTGTGCACCATTAGGATCACAGCCCTGGAGATGACATCCTATGGGAGAGCACTCCTTGGGCCATGTCATTTTTAACCTGAGCCCAGCAAGTTCAAGACACCCTTCCTTCATTACCTCTTTTTCTGTGGCTTCTGGACAGCTGGTACGAAATTCTCCATTTAAAATTGCCTGTACTAAAACACAGTTTTTTAAAAATAGAAAGAAAGATTATAGCAGAAGAAAGTCTGGGTGACATGTCTAGCCTTAAACTGTGCAAAAGTTTATCTAGATCACCACTAGTCATCCCATCGCAGGGTGCAAGTCATGTCTTCCATATTACCAAATCCCTTGGTTTCCCTTTTTCTTCCATGCCTTTTTGGTGTGAGCGGGTGTGCTAATGCAACAGGATCCCCTTCTGTTCAGATTCATAGATTCTAGGACTGGAAGGAACTTTGACAGGTCATCGAGTCCAGTCCCCTGCCCTCACGGCAGGATCAAATACTGTCTAGACCATCTCTGATAGACATTTATCTAACCTACTCTTAAATATCTCCAGAGATGGAGATTCCACAATCTCCCTAGGCAATTTATTCCAGTGTTTATCCACCCTGACAGTTAGGAACTTTTTCCTAATGTCCAACCTAAACCTCCCTTGCTGCAGTTTAAGCCGACTGCTTCTTGTTCTATCCTTAGAGGCTAAGATGAACAAGTTTTCTCCCTCCTCCTTATGACACCATTTAAGATATCTGAAAACTGCTATCATGTCCCCTCTCAGTCTTCTCTTTTCCAAACTAAACAAACCCAATTCTTTCAGCCTTCCTTCATAGGTCATGTTCTCAAGACCTTTAATCATTCTTGTTGCTCTTCTCTGATCCCTCTCCAATTTCTCCACATCTTTCTTGAAATGCCATGCCCAAAACTGAACACAATACTCCAGTCGAGGCCTGACCTGTGCAGAGTAGAGCGGAAGAATGACTTCTCATGTCTTGCTGACAACACACCTGTTAATGCATCCCAGAATCACGTTTGCTTTTTTTTGCAACAGTATCACACTGTTGACTCATATTTAGCTTGTGGTCCACTATAACCCCTAGATCTCTTTCTGCCATACTCTTTCCTAGACAGTCTCTTTCCATGTTGTATGTGTGAAACTGATTTTTCCTTCCTAAGTGGAGCACTTTGCATTTGTCTTTGTTAAACTTCACCCTGTTTACCTCAGACCATTTCTCCAATTTGTCCAGATCATTTTGAATTATGACCCTGTCCTCCAAAACAGTTGCAATGCCTCCCAGTTTGGTATCATCTGCAAACTTAATAAGCATACTTTCTATGCCAATATCTAAGTCATTGATGAAGATATTGAACAGAGCAGGTCCCAAAACAGACCCCTGCAGAACCCCACTTGTTATACCTTTCTAGCAGGATTGGAAACCATTAATAACTACTCTCTGAGTACGGTTATCCAGCCAGTTATGCACCCACCTTATAGCAGCCCCATCTAAATTGTATTTGCCTAGTTTATCGATAAGAATTTCATGTGAGACCATACCAAATGCCTTACTAAAATCTAGGTATACCACATCCATTGCTTGTCCTTTATCCACAATACTCATTATCCTATCAAAGAAAGCTATCAGATTGGTTTGACATGATTTGTTCTTTACAAATCCATGCTGGCTATTCCCTATCACCTTACCACCTTCCAAGTGTTTGCAGATGATTTCCTTAATTACTTGCTCCATTATCTTCCCTGGCACCAGCGGCGTATTATTGCCTAGGCCGACAAGGCCTAGGCCTAGGGCAGCAAATTTGAAGAGGTGGCAAATTTGAGCACCCATGGAGAAGCTCCTCTGCTCCAGCTTGCCTCCTCTGCAAGTGTGCTACTTTGTCCTGTTTCTCTCCCCTCCCTCCCAGCGCTTGCACCACGAAACAGCTGTTTCATGGGGAAGGGAGGGAGGGGAAAGGAGGGGGACTGCAGCACACTGGGGGAAGAGGTGGGGCCGGGGCGGGGATTTGGGGAAGGGATCCATTAAGGGCAGGGAGGGGGTGGAGTTGGGGTGGGACTTTGGGGAAGGGGTTCGAATTGAGGCGGGGCCAGGGGCGGGCAGGGCGACAATGATTTCAGGGCCTAGGGGCAGCAAAATCATTAATCCACCACTGCCTGGCACAGAAATTAAACTAACTGGCCTGTAGTTTTCTGGGTTGTTTTTATTTCCTTTTTTATAGATGGGCACTATATTTGCCCTTTTCCAGTCTTCTGGAATCTCTCCCATCTCCCATGATTTTCCAAAGATAATAACTAGAGGCTCAGATACCTCCCCTATTAGTTCCTTGAGTATTCTAGGATGCATTTCATCAGGCCCTGGTGACTTGCAGGCATCTAATTTTTCTAAGTGATTTTTAACTTGTTCGTTTTTTATTTTATCTTCTAAACCTATCCCCTTCCCATTAGCATTCACTATGTTAGGCTTTCCTTCAGACTTCTCGGTGAAGACCGAAACAAAGGAGTCATTAAGCATCTCTGCCATTTTCAAGTTTCCTGTTACTGTTTCTCCCTCCTCACTGAGCAGTGGGCCTACCCTGTCCTTGGTCTTCCTCTTGCTTATAATGTATTGATAAAAAGTCATCTTGTTTCTCTTTATTCCTGTAGCTAGTCTGACCACATTTTGTGCCTTTGCCTTTCTAATCTTGTCCCTGCATTCCTGTTGTTTGCCTATATTCATCCTTTGTAATTTGTCCTAGTTTCCATTTTTTATATGACTCCTTTTTTTATTTTTTAGATCATGCAAGATCTCATGGTTAAGCCAAGGTGGTCTTTCGCCACACTTTCTATCTTTCCTACCCAGCTGAATAGCTGGCTTTTGGGCCCTTAATAGTGTCCCTTTGAAAAACTGCCAACTCTCCTCAGTTGTTTTTTCCCTCAGTCTTGATTCCCATGGGACCTTACCTATCAGCTCTCTGAGTTTACCAAAATCCACAGAGTCCAGTCTGGCAGGGCAGTGAGTCAACTCCTCTTGCCTGAATCCCTGTGGTCCCATTGGGGCTAGAAAGGGTGTTAGTTGCAGTGCCACTGGGGCATACAGGTTTCCCTTTATACTTGGCAGGGTTAGCTCATCCTAGTCCTCAGGGAGTCTAAAAACCCCTTTGGTTTTTAAATCTGAGGTAGCAGTAGGGGACCCCAGGCCCACACATGTCACTGGGTTCCAAGTCAGGGCCCTATAAACCAGGCAGGCTGAATCAAAACCTCATCAAACCCGCCTGCTGTGCCCTGAACTCCTTTCTCAGTTGTGTAGGCTTCTCCACCCTGTAGATCTGGTCAACTTCTCACCAGCTTGCTCTTCTGGCAGCCACCCCACCCTTCTGCATCTCAGCTCTTTATTCTCTCAGTTGCTGTGAGGCTGCCAGTCTGAGCTGTCTGGTGATTGCTGCATCAATGCACTTTAATCACTAGGCCAGCCTTTGCACCCCATGGCAGGCAGCATGTTACAAGCCACCTTCTTGTATCAGGGGTCGTCCTTCCCCTTTTCCCTCAAACCTTTCTTTCCAGGATCCTTCAGTTATACTTTTCAAGTTACTTTGATCTGTCCCTATGAACTCCCCTAGAAAGGCATTTCCACAGTTATACCATCCAATGGGGTGGGATTTTATGAAGTGCTCAGTATATATTTCTTTCCAACCTTTTCTGTTGTTGTCCTACGTCCTAGGGTGGAAGCTCAGCTAAGGTCCTGGGTTGATCAGTCCTCTTTCAGCTAGGTCACAGTTTAACGAAGACTTGAAGACATTGTGATAAGTGGGCAGCCTGCTGATGTACACCAAAGAGGTAGATCAAGAAGAATTCAGAGCTCTGATCAGAATTAAATCATCTAACATAGAATCCCATGTATTTAGTATTCTCAAATTTTGAATACAAGAGAGTTCTTTGCTAAAAATCAACCTAAATCTATGTTCATTTTAAGTATATATTTCATAGAATCATAGAAGATTAGGGTTGGAAGAGACCTCAGGAGGTCATCTAGTCCAACCCCCTGCTCAAAGCAGGACCAACCCCAACTAAATCATCCCAGCCAAGGCTCTGTCAAGCCAGGCCTTAAAAACCTCTAAGTAGGAGATTCCACCACCTCCCTAGGTAACCCATTCCAGTGCTTCACCCCCTTCTAGTGAAATGATTTTTTCTAATATCCGACCTAGACCTCCCCCACTGCAACTCGAGCCCATTGCTTCTTGTTCTGTCATCTGCCACCACTGAGAACAGCCGAGCTCCATCCTCTTTGGAAACCCGCTTCAGGTAGTTGAAGGCTGCTATCAAATACCTCATTATTCTTTTCTAAATAAGCCCAGTTCCCTCAGCCTCTCCTCTTAAGTCATGTGCCTCAGACCCCTAATCATTTGCGATGCCATCCGCTGGACTCTTTCCAGTTTTTCCACATCCTTTCTGTAGTGGGGGGCCCAAAACTGGACACGGTAGTCAAGATGGGGCCTTACTAGTGCTGAACAGAGGAGAATAATCACTTTCCTCGATCTGCTGGCAGTGCTCCTACTAATACAGCTCAATATGCTGTTAGCCTTCTTGGCAACAAGGGCACACTGTTGAGTCATATCCAGCTTTTCATCCACTGTAATCCCCAGGTCCTTTATTGCAGAACTGCTGCTTAGCCAGTCGGTCCCCAACCTGTAACAGTGCATAGACTCATAGACTGGAAGGGACCTCGAGAGGTCATCGAGTCCAGTCCCCTGCCCTCATGGCAGGACCAAATACTGTCTAGACCATCCCTGATAGACATTTATCTAACCTACTCTTAAATATCTCCAGCGATGGAGATTCCACAACTTCCCTAGGCAATCTATTCCAGTGTTTAACTACCCTGACAGTTAGGAACTTTTTCCTAATGTCCAACCTAAATCTCCCTTGCTGCAGTTTAAGCCCATTGCTTCTTGTTCTATCATTGGAGGCTAAGGTGAACAAGTTTTCTCCCTCCTCCTGATGACACCCTTTTAGATACCTGAAAACTGCTATCATGTCCCCTCTCAGTCTTCTCTTTTCCAAACTAAACAAACCCAATTCCTTCAGCCTTCCTTCGTAGGTCATGTTCTCAAGACCTTTAATCATTCTTGTTGCTCTTCTCTGGACCCTCTCCAATTTCTCCACATCTTTCTTGAAATGCGGTGCCCAGAACTGGACACAATACTCCAGTTGAGGCCTAACCAGTGCAGAGTAAAGCGGAAGAATGACTTCTCGTGTCTTGTTTACAACACACCTGTTAATGCATCCCAGAATCATGTTTGCTTTTTTTGCAACAGTATCACACTGTTGACTCATATTAAGCTTGTGGTCCACTATGACCCCTAGATCTCTTTCTGCCATACTCCTTCCTAGACA
Organism: Gopherus evgoodei; assembly: GCF_007399415.2. Taxonomy (NCBI): domain Eukaryota; kingdom Metazoa; phylum Chordata; order Testudines; family Testudinidae; genus Gopherus; species Gopherus evgoodei. Next base: position 36,003,338 of record NC_044324.1, read on the forward strand.
GTCTCTTCCCATTCTGTATGTGTGAAACTGATTGTTCCTTCCTAAGTGGAGCACTTTGCATTTATCTTTATTGAACTTCATCCTGTTTACCTCAGATCATTTCTCCAATTTGTCCAGATCATTTTGAATTTTGACCCTGTCCTCCAGAGCAGTTGCAATCCCTCCCAGTTTGGTATCGTCCGCAAACTTAATAAGCGTACTTTCTATGCCAACATCTAAATCGTTAATGAAGATATTGAACAGAACCGGTCCCAAAACAGACCCCTGCGGAACCCCACTTGTTATACCTTTCCAGCAGGATTGGGAGCCATTAACAACTACTCTCTGAGTACCGTTATCCAGCCAGTTATGCACCCACCTTATAGTAGCCCCATCTAAATTGTACTTTCCTAGCTTATCTATAAGAATATCATGTGAAACTGTATCAAATGCCTTACTAAAGTCTAGGTATATCACATCCACCGCTTCTCCCTTATCCACAAGGCTCGTTATCCTATCAAAGAACGCTATCAGATTAGTTTGACAGGATTTGTTCTTTACAAATCCATGCTGGCTATTCCCTATCACCTTACCACCTTCCAAGTGTTTGCAGATGATTTCTTTGATTACCTGCTCCATTATCTTCCCTGGCACAGAAGTTAAACTAACTGGTCTGTAGTTTCCTGGGTTGTTTTTATTTCCCTTTTTATAGATGGGCACTATATTTGCCCCCTTCCAGTCTTCTGGAATCTCCCCCGTCTCCCATGATTTCCCAAAGATAATAGCTAGAGGCTCAGATACCTCCTCTATTAACTCCTTGAGTATTCTAGGATGCATTTCATCAGGCCCTGGTGACTTGCAGGCATCTAACTTTTCTAAGTGATTTTTTACTTGCTCTTTCCTTATTTTCTCTTCTAAACCTACCCTCTTCCCGTAAGCATTCACTATACTAGACATTCCTTCAGACTTCTCAGTGAAGACCGAAACAAAGAAGTCATTAAGCATCTCTGCCATTTCCAAGTCTCCCGTTACTGTTACCCCCTCCTCATTGAGCAGTGGGCCTACCCTGTCCTTAGTCTTCCTCTTGCTTCTAATGTATTGATAAAAAGTCTTCTTGTTTCCCTTTATTCCCATAGCTAGTTTGAGTTCATTTTGTGCCTTTGCTTTTCTAATCTTGCCTCTGCATTCCTGTGTTATTTGCCTATATTCATCCTTCATGATCTGACCTAGTTTCCATTTTTTATATGCCGCCTTTTTATTTTGTAGGTCACGCAAGATCTCAAGGGTAAGCCAAGGTGGTCTTTTGCCACATTTTCTATCTTTCCTAACCATCGGAATAACTTGCTTTTGGGCCCTTAATAGCGTCCCTTTGAAAAACTGCCAACTTTCCTCAGTTGTTTTTCCCCTCAGTCTTAATTCCCATGGGACCTTGCCTATCAGCTCTCTGAGCTTACCAAAATCCGCCTTCCTGAAATCCATTGTCTCTATTCTGCTGTACTCCTTTCTACCCTTCCTTAGAATTGCAAATTCTATGATTTCATGATCACTTTCACCCAAGCTTCCTTCTACTTTTAAATTCTCAACAAGTTCCTCCCTATTGGTTAAAATCAAGTCTAGAACAGCTTCCCCCCTAGTAGCTTTTTCAACTTTCTGAAATAAAAAGTTGTCTGCAATGCAGTCCAGGAACTTATTGGATACTCTGTGCCCCGCGGTGTTATTTTCCCAACATATATCTGGATAGTTGAAGTCCCCCATCACCACCAAATCTTGGGCTTTGGATGATTTTGTTAGTTGTTTGAAAAAAGCCTCATCCACTTCTTCCGCCTGATTAGGTGGCCTGTAGTAGACTCCCAGCACGACATCACCTGTGTTTTTTACCCCTTTTAGCCTAACCCAGAGACTCTCCACCCTTCCGTCTCCTATGTCCATCTCCACCTCAGTCCAAGTGTGTACATTTTTAATATATAAGGCAACACCTCCTCCCTTTTTCCCCTGTCTATCCTTCCTGAGCAAACTATACCCATCCACACCAACATTCCAGTCGTGTGTATTATTCCACCAAGTTTCAGTAATGCCAATAATGTCATAGTTGTATTTATTTATTAGCACTTCCAGTTCTTCCTGCTTATTACCCATACTTCTTGCATTTGTATAAAGGCATCTAAGATACTGGTTTGATCTTGCCTCCCAGCTTTGCCCTGACCCTCCTTCCTCTCTGCCATTATAGCCCGTGCTCCCTCCTGTTTCCAACCCATCTCCCAGGTCTTGTTCCCCACTTACCTGTGGGCTTTGCTCACCTGTCCCCGTCGAACCTAGTTTAAAGCCCTCCTTACTAGGTTAGCCAGTCTGTGCGCAAATAAGGCCTTTCCCCGCTTCGAAAGGTGAACGCCATCTGTTCCTAGCAGTCCTTCCTCAAATAGCATCCCGTGGGATTCTTCCATCCTAAGTGCAGGGCTCTGTACTTGTCCTTGTTGAATCTCATCAGATTTCTTTTGGCCCAATCCTCCAATTTGTGTAGGTCACTCTGGACTCTATCCCTACTCTTCAGCTTATCTACCTCTCCCCCTAGCTTAGTGTCATCTGCAAACTTGCTGACGGTGCAATTCTTCCCATCATCTTTATGTCAATAAAGATAATATGTATTCTTAAGGGAAATTCATAAGTTTCAGATAAAATGTGCTTCAGTTTAATAATTACTCAGTAAGAAATAAGTATTCGCTTGCTTAAAGCACTTATCTTCATGTTTATAAAGAACGGATAACTGTTCAGATTTGGCTGTCAGAGAGGGGAAATGTTGGACTTTGTTTCTTTGTCTTTAGTCTACAGATTTAATAATCTGTTTCTTTAATAATTGTTCTTTTTCCTTTATTTTGTTTGCATAAAGTTTAATATGTTTGTGAGAAAAAGGTTGAAGACCATGCATGACTGCCATCATACAAAAAACTTAAATGACTGTCTTTCAGGACAGATTGCGGCCTCTGAGTTGGAAGTTGAAAATACGAGCATACACACAGTAAACTTTTCAAAAGTCCCATTTTCAAAACTTCCCCAATTAGCAGTGAATGCAAATCCTGTACAGTTGGTGGAGGTGCCAACTTTCTAATTGCACAAAACCAAATACCCTAAGAACATAAGAATAGCCATACTGGGTCACACCAAAGGTACATGTAGCCCAGTATCTTGTCTTCCAACCGTAGCCAATTCCAGGTGCCCTAGAGGTAATGAACAGAACAGGTAATCATCAAGTGATCCATTCCTTGTCGCCCATTCACAGCTTCTGGCAAACAGAGGCTGGGGACACCATCCCTGCCCATCCTGGCTAATAGCCATTGATGGAGCTATACTTCATGAATTTATCCAGTTCTTTTTTAACCCTGTTATAGTCTTGGCCTTCACAAAATCCTCTGGCAAGGACTTCCACAGGTTGACTGCGAATTGTGTGAAAAAATAATTTATTTTCTTTGTTTTAACCCTTCTGCCTATTAATTTGGTTTGATGGCCCCCTAGTTCTTGTGTTATGAAGAGTAAACAACACTTCCTTATTTACTTTCTCCACACCAGTCATGATTTTATAGACTGCTATCATATCTTGTCTTAGTTTTCTTTTTTCCAAGCTCAAAATTCCATCTTATTAATCTTTCCTCATATGGCAGCCGTTTCATACCCCTAATCATTTTGTTGCCCTTTTCTGAACCTTTTCCAATTCCAAAATATCTTTTTGGAGATAGGGCGACCACGTCTGGATGCAGTATTCAAGAAGTGGGTGTACTATGGATTTATATATAGGCAATATGATATCTTCTGTCTTATCTATCCCTTTCTTAATTATTCCCAATGTTATGCTCACTTTTTTGATTGCCGCTGCACATTGAGTGGATATTTTCAGAGAACTATCCACAATGACTCCAAGATCTCTTTCTTAAGTGGTAACAGCTAATTTAGACCCTATATATAGTTGGGATTGTTTTCCATTGTGCATTACTTTGCATTTATCAACACTGAATTTTATCTGCCATTTTGTTGCCCAGTCACCTAGTTTTAAGAGATCCTTTTGTAGTTCTTTGCAGTCTGCCTGGGATGTAACTATCTTGAGTAATTTTGTACCCTAGTCCACCCTCTGCCCTGAGGCCCTTCCCCTCTCACAACATTCCCTCTCCCTCAGAGCCTTGCTCTCTCCCACCCTCACTTCCTTTCATTGGGCTGCGGTTGGGGTGCGGGAGAGGGTGAGGGCTCTGACTGGGGGTGTGGCCTCCAAGCTGTGGAGTGGGGCAAGGGATTTGGAATGCAGGAAGGAGTTGCAGGGGGTTGAGGTGTGGGAGGGGGTGAGTGCACTGAGCTGGGGGTGCTGACTCCGGGGTGGGGCCAGGGATGAGGTGTTTGGGATGTGGGAGGCAGCTCCAGGTTAGGGGGTGGGGCTGTGGGATTTGGAGTGTGGGAGAGGGCTGTGGGTTGAGGCAGGTGGTTGGGGTGCAGGAGGGGGTGAGGACTCTGGGGTGGGGCCAGGGATGAGGGGTTCAGGGTGTGGGAGGGGGCTCTGGACTTGGGGTTAGGGTGCAGGAGAGGGGTCTGGGTTTGGGAGGGCTGAGGGCTTGGGCAGGGGGTTGAGGCATAGGCTTACCTCAGGCGGCTCCTGGTCAGCAGTGCAGCAGGGCTAAGGCAGGCTCCCTGCTTGTCATGGCACCGCGCTACACCCCAGAGGCAGCTAGCAGGTTCAGCTGCTAAGTAGGAGGGCCAGGAGGCTTTATGCGCTGCTGTCACCTTAAGCACCGGCTCTGCACTGTGGTAATTGGGGGAGCCTGTAGGCGAGAGCTGTGAGTGGAGCCTCCTGCCTCCCTGCCCCGGTCTATGAGCCGGATCTGCTGGCCGTTTCTGGGGTGCAGGGCGGTGCCAGGACAGGTAGGGACTAGCCTGTGTTAGCCCCACAGCATCGTCATCTGGACTTTTAGCGGCTTGATTGGTGACGCTGACTGGAGCCGTCAGGGTCCCTTTTTGACCAGGTGTTCAACCGAACACTTAGTGACCCTACTCGTTGGCAAGATTTCAAGAGGTAAAATGCTATATTGGCCTCTAAAATCCCCAAGAGAGATCACAAACTGAAATGATGTGTGGAAAATACTGGAGATGAAACAATGCATGTTATCTTGTATTCCAGGTCAGATCCTTGGCTGGTGCAAATGGAGCACTGCTGGTGCTCTGTCTTCAATGGAGTAATGCAGATTTACACAAGCTTAGGAGCTGACCCCTTTATACCTGTTGCAGATGATCACTTAATATACTCTTCCATTGAGTCCTAGTTTTGAATTTTGGACTTTTCTTCTATGTTGGACAAAACTTGATCACCACTAGGACCTAGTATGGCAATTAATCTTATACTGAAATCCTTACCTCTGCAGAACCTCTAACTGAAACCAGCATGAGGCTTACCTTTTTAAAGATTTCAGAACTGGTCTGTGTGGTGTGTTTTTGCAGTGTTTTCCTTCCCCCGATGAGCTTTATTCAAGCAGGAAATTGAAAGATAGTTCTTTTGTGCAACAGAAGCTTTGGATCCATTTGTTGTTCATTTCCAGTAGGTATTTCAGTCTCGCCAAGTGCTCTTTGAGAACCCTTATGATTCTAGTCTACAAGAGGCCATGATTGAAACAAAATGTTACTCAAAGTAAACACCATGCAAGCAACAGAAATGTACCATCCTTCAGTCTAACGTACAGTCCTCCGGGTCTAATGATGACCTTTTGCATGGTATGCTTCACTTGATCCCTACACTGAAGAAAAATGAAACCTAAGAAACCAAGACAGATTTTGCCTTTACAGTTTGATGTCATTCAAAACCTCATTTTCCCCAGATTCTTTTATTCTTTTTTTTGGTAAAGGCTCAGGTGCTACATGTAATGCTGCTGGTGAAGCCCTTCAGTGCAGATTGTACAACAAATGCTGAATTATAGTATGAAACATTAAATGCTCCAAGTGGGCTGTCCTCCATACTGTTTCTGAGGTATTTGGTTAAAGCTTTAGCAAGGTTTTGGCACACAAAAGTATGAGCAAGGAAGGAGGTGAATTTAAAAAATGAACAGGTTGTGCCATTAAGGTGAAAAAAATGACACTATAGAAAAAGAGAAAAGCGTATAGTGAATATTGCTACAAGGTGAAACCAAAGCTGCCATACTTGAGAGCCCAAATCTTCTAAACTGCTTGCATGTTTAATTTGCATGCTCAGTTACTGCTGTTGTGTACACAAACATAGAACTTGGCTGCACAAATTCTTCCTGAATGCAATTCTGAAGAGCTTAGCATTTATTTCTAAATGTAGATAATGCATTTTAATAGCACTTTTAAAGGCACAGGGAAAAAAACCCTGTCATTCTAAGCAACCAACATTTCTTTGAAGTTGCTGCTTTAATGATGGCATTTCAACGTTTCCTCACTAAAACTGACAGTAGATTTTAAAAAAATCACAGATTGGAGAGATGTTTTCTTTGAAGTTTGCATCAGTGGGTGATTTAGTTGTGAATGCTTAAAAGGCAAGAGACTTAAAGTCAATCCCCACTTCATATGCATTTTAGAAGCTTCCACAACGAACATGTACTTCCCGAGAAGCAACTTGGCAGAACATACCAACCAGAGTCCTCAGTAGCAATCTACATACAACCTAGCGGTGCATATATTGTTATTGCTTTGTTCTTGCTGTCTTTAACAGGTTTCAAATTCTATAATTGTGCATTCAGATACAAAAAGGTAAGCATCACAAATTTAATAGATTATATGTGAATCTGCCAGACCGTGGTGTACTCACAATGACAAACTCAGTTAGGAACCACAGATATAAACCTAATAAACCTTACATCTAAGAACTGTAATAACACAGGGTATTAGTGACTTGGTTTTTGACAGGACTCACTGGTGACTACTAGTGACTATCAGTATACAAGGCATTGCACACTTAAATGGGGAAGGGGTAAGAGAACCACAAATTATATTTGTGCAAGTATCGTGGTGGAGCAAATGCCCAGTTGTTTCTATCAGGGTAGGTGTGGAATACAGTCTAAACTGCATAATTGTTACTTTAAACTTTCTTTATTGCCTCATTTTGATTGACACTTTCCTATAGTAAGTTGTATTTAAGTGCCCTTATTAATATCCCTTTTCAATCCACACATTCTTGTTTCTCAATGATTGTCAAGAAAAAAAAGTCTCTTGTATTTTTAAAACCAGGCAATCAATTTGACAAAATAGTGTATAATTACATAGTATTTTTCATCTCAAATGGTCCCACAGGATACTACAACTTTAGTTTCTATTTAACCAATTTATATGGAAACTATGTAGGGCCACTACATTTACCACCAGAACGGAGCAATCTTTAAAGAGCAGAGGACAATAGAGTACTATGCAAAAGTTTAAGAGAGCAACTGAAGAAATACCAGATACAAACAGAATTGCATGGGAAATTTTGCAAGAGTCTAAATGTAAAAGTAATGACAATGAATGTAAAGGTTCATGGATGGAAAAGTGCAAATTTTACATCTAATATACAAATGCTCAAATTCGAGCAGAACACCAGGATTATATATCAATCACCTGATATTTTATAAAAAATGTTACTGGAACTTCAATGACCACAAATATTCAGTACCTTAGTCTTAAAACATAAAAGACTGTACTTTCAGTAACAGAGTACGGTTAACTCACACTAGGGCAATGGATCAGGCCCAACTCGGATGTGTAGGTGTAGAATTACCAACACCATGTTGTGCATTTTATTCCTCAGAGTTGATCTAAGTACTGATGCAGCCCAATCCTGTCCATCTTGAAAGATCTAACAGGATAATACCTCAAGGTGCAACAATTTACTTGCAAGAATTTCAAAGCCTGGTGTATGCACCACTCATAGTTTGTTAGATTATCGCCATTAACCCTTCATGTTCTCTGGGTAGAGTGAATGGGCCTATAATCCTCATAACAGATAGTGAGCCTATTCCATATATCAAAATCATCTTTGTAGACTCCAATGGATATAAAGCATAGGAATTAAAAATCTGATGAGAAATCTCTAAAATTACTCATGGTAGAACTCTTGCTATTGCACATGAAGATCACAGGTTGTTATCCCATGACAGGACCTGGATCCATATTTAACATGGACACTAGTGTTGTCTATTATTATTTTGATAGAGTAGGGCTTGGCAGATAACATGAATTTCATTTAATGAAAAAAATTGAGGTATTGGCATTTGTTTTCATCCCACAGTGGAACACCCCAACACCTTTTGAATTTTTTTGTGAATAGATAGTGCCTTAGAGATTAGGACACTCCCTCTGAAGCAGGGAGAACTAGAGACCAATGCTTCATTTGTTGCAGAATCTGGAATGCATGTAGCTCTTGCTAACTGTACATCTCAGATGAGATCAGCATCATCATCCCTGTTTTACAGATGGGACAACTGAAGCACAGGCAGGGGAAAGGACTTGTTTGAGGTCACCCAGCAGGCCAGTTATATAGGCAAGACTAGAACCCAGTTCATCTGATTCCTAAGGCCAATGCTCTATCTACTAGACCACAGCACCTCCCTTGAAAAGTGTATAGTGAATGAGACAGGGGATCGGAGGAAGAAAATGGATGGTTTCCACAATTAAGATAATTGAATGTTGCCCCACAGAACTGGAATCTATCCTTGCCTCTGCTACAGAGTTCCTATGTGATACTGGGCAAGTCACTTACACTCAAACTTTTCACAGGCGTTCCCTAACTGTGTGTTCTTCATTTTCTGGGATCCTGACTTGAGGCCTTGTGGTCTGATTTGTAGAATTGCTGAGCCCTCACAGGTGCAACTGAAGTCAATAGGAGCTATGCGTTGAACATATAAAGTGTCGTATAATGTAAATACTCTGAAAAATCAGGTCTTAAGTATCTCAAATTGGGTACCCAAAATTAATGGATACTTTTGACTTGGATGTTCTCTGCGCCTCTGGGGGTTATGAAAATTAATTAATGTTTGTGAAGCACTCAGATGATAGTATGAGCTTTAGAAAAGTCCATGAGAAAAATAATTCTATCTTCAGGGAAAAGTTTGAATAGTGTGTAGTAAATAAGACATTGGGGGACACTGAACAATGAGGAAAAAACCCAAACCTCTGAGGATAGAACAAGAAGCAATGGGCTCAAATTGCAGCAAGGGCAGTATAAGTTGGATATTAGGAACAACTTCCCAACTGTCAGAGTGGTTAAGCCCTGGAATAAATTGCCCAGGGAGGTTGTGTAATCTCCATCATTGGCGATTTTTAAGAGCAGGCTGGACAAACACCTGTCAGAGATGGTCTAGATAAAACTTAGTCCTGCCTTGAGTGCAGGGGACTGGAATAGATGGCCTCTCACAGTCCCTTCCAGTTCTATGACTCTATGAAAACATTGAATAGCTTCTCATTAAGTGTGCACTGAATGAGGCAGCATCCTGTGGGAAAAATAGTATGTTATCATGTAATTAGACAAGGAATACATGTTACACGCAAAGGGGGGATGAATTAAGATTGCCTGCCTAATCTTTATTCTAGCATTTCCTAACTTCTAAGTGCTTGATTCCACAATCTTAATAATGTTCTTTCTACATAGCATTTTGTGTGTAATATTTAGATTTATGTTCCTCCCATGTAGAGATGTGAGAACAATGTCCCTGTGTTTCCTGTAGTGTACATAATGGCTATTCTACATACCTATAGTATCATTTTGTTACTGTGCTTAGGCCTGGAGGGGAGGCAGATGGATTGGTAATCTTCCATACAATTTTAAAATTCATTGGGAAGAGTGACTGTGTTTGCCATTAAGGATTTCCACAGGTTCTACAGCTCTAGTTAAAGATGATATTTCATTCTCCCTCTTGAAGGGTATTTTAATGCATCTGGAAGCCATAAATAAAGGGGGAGTAATTTTCCACATGAATTCAAAATCTGTGTTGCTGCATTCAGCCTCTGAATTACAGGAATCATTTGACTGAAAAGATCCAAAGAAGTACAACTTACTGAATTCTGCAAAGCAAAGTTATATTTATTCATTGCATATGCCAAGTGTGTATATCTTAGGGTGGAGGAGTGACTGGTTTAACACATGCAGGATATTATAACTTTAAACATGCTTTTAAATTGCATTGGCATTCTCATTAAAAAAAAGACTGACTTCAGTGGAGTTATGACAACAGCAGCTGAGACTGTCCCCTTGCATATCTCCTTTCTGGGATTCCAGAGTGGTTTAAAATCAGGCAAACCATTTTTAGATGAGACATCCATGTACAAACAGTTCTATAAGAAGTAAACTTGTAGTTCTGCTGATCCAATACCCAGGCTACTGATGTCCCTCTAAAGTGTTAGGCCATATGCTAGCATGAATCCACTTTCCATTAATACATAACCTACCTCCTCATCACATTCAAAAGGCCCATCCCTTTCCAGAGATTTAAATGACATGGTGACTACTTAACAAGGCTGATGAAATACCACTGCTTAAAACCCAGGACCTTTAGCTACAAGTAACTTAATCTGTAAAACATCTCATAGATATTAGAAACATCTTACCCCTCCAAAGAGTCTCATTTCTAACATTTTCACTTATTGTTTCCTCATCCATGGAGCTGAGGAAGAAAAACTGTGGAACCTCTCCTTCAGAAAGCATCTTCTCGCCTCCAAATCCTTCTTTAACATTCATCTCTCCTGGAAATGCGTCCTACCTTCTCCACAATGATAACTTTCCATAATCTCTCTTTCAAGGACTCCCCCCTCCTTTGTCTTTCTCACACTGGAGACTCTTGGCGGCAAGCGATGCATCCTGTTATGCATGTGGAGCACCATATAGATGAACAATGTTATTTTTAATTGTAACTACAATGAAATAATAGTCTACCTCTTTCTCCCCTGTAAATGGAGGGAAACACCATCTATTTCCTTATTAGACCCTAGTACAGTTTTTGTGCAAATCTGCAAGAATTTTGTTTGTAGTTTTATACTCTCACAGATTAGGTGGCAATAATGAATTCTACATGTTTTTTAATAAAGCAGAATTACAGGACTAAATTCTGTCTCAAAAGCATTATCTCCTTTGTTGTCAATAGAACTTTACACCTGCATCTGAAGGTAAAATTAGATATGCAGGGTTGTAATCTCTTTTCACAGGGTATAAGTAACTCCAGTTGAAGTTAATGTGAGTTCCTCATACATGGTTATTGGAGGATAGAGCCTACAAATGTGATACATACTAATGTATACATATTAGTATAATATAGTATATTACAATGTATACATTATAATACTATACATAATATATGTATACATGTAATATATATTAGTATACTATATATGTGTGTGTGTGTGTATACATTGTATACATATATATATATATATAATATATATTGGCTCGGCTGTGCCACTGTAGAGGTTAGTGAAGACACTACCTGTGCTGTTGGGAGAGCATCTCCTGTTGGTGTAGTTAATCCACCCCTCCGAGAAACAGTAACTATGACAATGGGAGACACACTTTCCTAGTTACATAGCGCAGTCTACATCGGGCATAACTACGTCTCTCAGGGGTGTGGATTTTCAAAACCCCTGAGTGACATAGTTCTACCGATATAATTTACTAGTGTAGACTAAGCCTAAGGCACCGTTACACCAGTATCACTGCACCAACACAAGGGCTTGTAGCAGTAACACTACTGTAGTAAAAATAAATCACCAAGATAGTTATGCTGGAAGGCCTTAATATTTCTGATGTGCTCTTGGGGCCAAATGCTGTGGTTCTTAGCACCTGCTGCATACCTTCAACTCCCATGGACTTCCATAGGAAATACAGGTAATCGATGCTACTCTGAATTTAACTTTTTAGTATAAAAACACAGAAAGGGCACTTAGCTTTAGAAAGACAGCACTTCTGTCACAACGACAATCTTCCTACAGTGTAAGAATTCTCCTTGCACTACCATGTAAGGGTTTCCCACATCACAGATCTGGGTACCTGATGCCTGGCTTATCTAGCTCTTGCACTGGAAAGAGTAAGAGGAGCAAGAGGACACCGATTGTTCTCACTTCCTCTTTCCTGCATCTTGGCCAGGAAGAGCTGGCTTTCCATATGACATTTTGCACCTCTTAAATGGATATCACACAAACTCCACCTGCCCCCATTGTAACAAGGTTACCCTGGGAAGTATTCACCTTTGGAGTGATGATGCCTCCTAGTGTTCCTCCAGTTGTGAGGCATATATTTGTTGGCTTTTAGTAAGGGCTGTATGCCAACGGCATGATCGATCCCAAAATATGGACTAATGAACAAACTACTGAAAAGCCACTCTAAACTCTCCAATCTGCAGTGTTAGCTAGAGAGAGAGGAACACTGTAAAGCCTGTGTTCCATAGTTTCAGTTTCTCATTAAGCGCTGGCCAGGGCATAGAACAGCAATGTATAATTGGTGGAAGAAAAAAAAATCTTACATTCCTGAAGTGGGGGTAAAAGTTGGGAAACTGAGTCACAAATCCACCAAATCCACTTAATCAATGTTCATCTTTAAATGTACAATTTCAAAGCAGAATTATTGTGGCTTATAATGTGACTTATAATACATTATAATGTACTATATACAATGTATAGTATTACAATGTATACATTGTAATATACTATATTATACTAATTATATTATATATATAGTATATATATATAGTATACATATAATATATATGTATACATGTAATATAGTATTACAATGTATACATATATATTATAGTACATTATAATGTGACTTATAATGTCTGAACATTTATGCCAGACAAAGAATAACAATGTCAATGCAACTACTGGGGCTTAGGGCAAAGCCCTAACATTAGTTATTCCATTTTGGAGCTCTTTCAATTATCATTCCAAATACAATTTCTACCCTGTTCACCACAGGAGACAGTTATCCATTTTTTTTTCAGTGTGCAGTTAAGTGGGTTCAGTAGAAATAGTGGCAATACTTCAAGCAAGCACACACATCAGCAAGATGCTATCCTCATTCTTTGGAGAAACAGAATGTGCATTAGAAGAACTGTATTTGCTGTGGTTACTGAGAATCTAAGGATCCAGTGCAGATGGGGAAATATCACTCAAAGTGGAGTAGATCTGCTTAACTCCCTTGGCACAAAGAAGCATAGTACCTCTGTATAATATCCAACTATACTATAAGATTAGTGTCAGTAATATTGCAGTGTAAGATATCCTCTATTTTGGTGGGAATAACTATTGTTTACCAGTGCAACTGTTTAACCCATAATTCAACCATTTTCATCTCCTTTTCCAAAATTAGTTTCTGTGGAAAGTCACCTAACAAACCCTAGATTTTGACCGTGGTTTCCAAAAATTTTTGAAAAGTGGTGCAGGTAGCTTTGTGCTCTGTTCTCTAGGAATTTCTCTTGTTTTTCAAGGTCTGCTTCCATTTTTTCTTTTTCTTAGCCATAAAATGCATGACCCTGCCTCAGAAGATGGCTTTTTGTCATGCCCCAAACAGTTAAGAAAAGAAAGCCCAAGTTACCGAGAAATGATTTTCCACATAAGCAGAGATGGGTTTGAGCTGTGACAACAGAACCAGAGAGAGGCAAAGCAACATGCCCTACTTCATGCAGTAAGTCAGTGGCAGAGCTCTTCTGGGTCACAGTTCAGTGGCCTTTCATGCCTCTTATATATGGAACTAAATGTCACAGTAGGCCCATGTCAACAGTCCTGGATCCTTAAAAACTCCCCCATGCTGAAAAAGATTTCATCTTCTGACAAGAAGGGAATGTCTTGTACATAGGATTTGGGTGCTGTTCAATGGAATTCATCCTTCAGAAGGGTGGATTATTAAATCTGCAGGACTATGTATTCTTAAAGATTCAGATAAAAATGGGTTATGGAAAATGAGATCTTTTAGGAGAAATACACAGAGCAAAAAAGATTGGTGGCTATATCAGCTCTTCATTTCATATAGTATTGTTCAATTACTCAATAGCTGTCTGAATCAAAGCACGTCTCCATTCTCCAACATCCGTCCCTTCACTCACTTTTTTTTTTTAAAGAAATGTTATTGATCATCAGCAGCCTTTTTCTGAAATTGGCCAAAAGGTCTGAGCCTATTAAGGTGGTGTTATTAAGGTTGAATATGATAAGAAAGAAGAATGGATTCCGCCGAGATTTATATCCTTTTGCTTTTTATTGTAGTCCACAATTTGTAACATTTCATTACACACCCTCTGGAGCAATTTACCCCTTTGTTTTATTGCAGAGATCTTAGCAAAGGAATCAATATTTATGTATTTATATATAGGGATTTTTGAATGGATTAAAAATGGTCATTTTTTCTTCCCTGGAACGATGCAACTCAGCCATGTTCTATTTGTTCTGTTAGTCATGTTTAAAATTATTGCACAGGGACAAGACAGTATGCATGTGTGTTTGTAAGTAATGCTAATATACAAATCTGAAGGCAGCATAGATTTTTTTATGGGAATAGCTAAAAGCCTGTCTGTGGAACTGGACAGAAAATGGTACTATGTCTCAAAAAGAACCTTTCAAATAAGCATTTCCATACATTTTCCACAGTTAGAGAACATTAATCTGGTTAGAATTTCTGATTCTCCAACACAACAGTTTAGAGTACAGGGCCCAATCCTGCAACATTCTGCATAGAAGAAAAAATTAAGCCTTAAAATCAAGATCCTCAGCAGCTGTAAATAGTCATAGCGCCATTCATTTCTACGGTGCTGTGACATTTTACCCCAGCTAAGGATCTGGTCATAAGTGCATAGAAGTTGTATTTTAAGGGTGGGATTTCCAAAGCTCTGCTTCTACTGAAGTCAATAGTAATGCTTAACAACTCTTAACGGAGTAGATTTAGAATTTTTAGAAACCCCACCTTAAATACAATTAAGACAGATATGCTTAGATTCACATCCAAAGAAGGAATAGAAGTCAGATGACTTATCTGACCAATCACTACAAGGCAACACTACTAAGTTTCAAATGCCTGCGATCTACACATTTTATATATATTGTCATGAGGTCCAGTCGCTGATAGGGGCACCTCTTCTTGGCTGCTCTGGGGATTAGCTCCTTCCACATCCTATATCCTCCTCTGGAGGTCCCTCCACCCATTGTCCTCTCTCTCACACTGTGGCCCCTCTTGCTCCAAGAGCTGCAGCTTCTTTTTCATGACTTGGGCCTCTGGCTAGGTCTCTATGGTCCCCCTTTCTGAGGAATCAAAGTCTTCCAGGGCAAACTATCTCAGGCAGTCCATTCTCACTGTCTGATCTGTGCCACTTCCTCAGTGGCTGGTAAAAGAACCTAACCCCCCCCCTTTCCTCTGGGTTCCAGCTCAGGGGCCCTCTACTCAGTGGCCAATGTCCACACTATGCCTTGCTGTTTCTTCTCAGAACCTTCCCTACCTTTCTGGCTCTCTCATCTCTCTGGATTTGCTCATCCAAATACTCTCCTCCCAGGAAATAACTGTAGGGTACTTCCCTCCATAGCCCCAAACACACCTCTCTTCACCCCGAGAGTGACTAGAGACTGCTTCCCTGCAGCCCCTGGCTGTGCTCAGCTTCTGGGCTTTATAGAGGCACCTCCTGTTCCTGTCCCACTGAGCCTCATCTAATTAATCCCTGGTCCTGCCCACCCCTTTCTTCTCCAGGTGCAGCCTGGGCAGCTAATTGGCCTATCTAGCTACCATAATCCCTTCAGGCTTTCTGTGGGAAGGACACTCCATAGGGGAGCCGGTACACACACACACATAATTTAGCAGACTTGAGGAAATCCCAGTCTGGTTTTGGATTTTCCTATGAGCTGACACAGTCTGAATTCCTTGCATAAATTATTAAATTGTAAATTTCTCAGCATCACCACGAAGGTGCTCATTGGCCTCAGCTCTCATTGATGTTTAGTGTGGTGAAGGTATTCAGAATCCTCCAAGCAGTGTTAGTTGTCTCACACGATCAGGCCCCCCAGGTCCCAATTCAACATAGCATTTTTATTCAGTAATTAGGCACCTGCTGAACTGTGAAGTCAATGGGATTTAAGCCCCCGTGAAAGGTTAAGTGTTTTGCTGAGTATGGGTTTTAATGCAGCCCTATTAACATGCTTTTCTGAAATGGAGTCTACCTGAAGCAGATTTAAAATTTTTGATAGAAACTCACGCTCTGAAAAGTCCTTCTTCTCAAAAGGGAGCTACTTTAAAAACTGCATTAAAAAGTTAATTATAAAAAAAAAGACGATTCTGATTCCAGGTCTGGAAAGCAATTATAAAATGGTCTATCAAAAAATGTGTGGTACATTACACATGATGAGGTAGAGATCTTCTCCGGTGCCACTTCTGAGTTTATTGAATCTATTCCAATTCTTCCCCCAGTCTCATTTTGACTCATTGCTGTTGTTATTTTCCATCACAATATAATCAGAAGCTAAGAAGTCTCCTCCTAATTTCATCAAAATGCTAATGAACTGTTTTTGTGTGCAGCTTATAAGAAATTGAGCTGCTTTTCGAGGAACAATGGATTATATAGCAAGTAGATGGACATATATTTCTTGTGCTTTTAAAGTTCAATACTATTTCTCTAAAACTACGTCAGCACAAACAATGTGGAATTTGATTTGCCTGACATTTTTAAATTCTACGAGTAGATTATTATGAGAAACACCACAATCGTGTTTGATTTCTTTGAAGGCAATGATTAAATGTAAGCATGAGACCTGTGAAGGCTCAGTGAAAGATACCAGGAAAGCAGGTTTGCTTTTTTGTGAGCTTGCAGTCTTACAGAAAATTTAATTAATGTCCTTTCTCTTGTTCTGGTACAGTCTCAGTGATGATCCCGGGGGGAAAAAATAATTAAAAGAAGAGCTGTCCAAAAGCACATTCACACTTAGAGAAATTACTGGAAGTTTTCAGTAAATGTGAACAAAGTAACTTTTAGTCAATGAGATTTAACAGCCATATCTGTTTTAAGAGATGGGCCCGCATAGGAAATGGTGAGGCTCAGTGTTACCAGAGTGAACAGATTTAAATGAAAGTAATTTAAATCACTGATTTTAATAATTTAAATCAGCAAATAGGAAACCTTGATCTAAATAATCAATTTTAACTGTGTTTTGCATTTCTACTTTTTAGTTATTTTCCTAAAAAAAAGTTGATCCTCACTGGTTGATAACCATTAAAACATGTTTTTACAGCCACATAGGGCCTTTTACACTAAATTTCCTGCTGCTTTTTGCTAACCAGGAATATACATTGTATCTATAAACATTTATATAAACAATTATTAAGCTTAATTTTTTACTAGATGATCATTAATTTTTACTAGCTCTTTGTGTCAAGCTCTATTTGGATGAAAATTTGAAATAATTGTAAAAGGCACAAAACCGGCATTTTAATTTTTAACTAAATAAAGCTACCTCAAATATGGTGGATGCATAAGAGATTTTTTTTTCTAAAACATGTTCTGCACTTAAAATTAGCCAAGTTTTTTAAACAACGGAAGTGTTATCTGAGTCAGCTAAGCTGATTGTTTCAGGTCACCATGTCCTTAAAGATTTTAGAATTAGTAGATCTCATCCTTTCACACTAGTTTTTATTCATAGATTGGAAGTGGAAAATAATCTTTCTTGCCTGAGGCTGCTCTAACGTACACTGGCATAGTTCAGGTCTGAAAATTATGAAGTCATGACCAACTTCTTTCCACTTATTGTTACTCTTCCTAGTGGAGTCTGGACACAGCAGAAGATCTGGCTCTAGATGTTTCACTAAAACTAAGGATAAATTATCTCATTTTCCCTAAGTGAGTGGCAGAATCTGGCCTCAAGATTTTGGAATAAAATATGTTATTACTCTAACATTCTGGTAAAATTACAAGCTATCACAATGGTGTAAACAATGGTGTCGGCCTACAAAAAGCTGCATTATCATTTGTAAGGGATTTCCTGTTTGTGCTTGCTGGTGAGGTGGCTCTGTCGGGAAGCATGTGATCAGAGTCAGTTTGCAGACAGAAAAACTAGGATGGTGGGGTAAGTTGGGTCTCTCTCTTTAGGGAGGAGCCTGCTTTGTTTTTCTCTGTGATTTCAGGTTTTCTTGTGTATTAATGTGCTGCATTTCACGAAATAATGTAATGTTACATTGCAACTATTCAACAAAAGTATTTTATGTTTTTATTTAACTTTTCTCATTTTTTTATTTAACTTTTCATTGTAACATTGCACCCCATAATGCTTTATAGAAATATGCTTAAGTGTAAATATGACATAACTGGAATATGTTTTGTGCTAACTATGCCCTGTAATATATCTTTGCAAAGATTATGATCTACTGGATATATTCATCCTGTTTGTACGCATGTATCATTTTTATATCTGAAGTTATGAGCGTTGGCGCTATACTTGTAGGAAGCACATAAGACAGATTTGGTCAACATCTGTGTGAAGCAGTTATTCAAGTAATTGGGAGTACTTAACTAACAATGGACTTTGGAGATACCAATCCATATCTCAGCGTTCCTGGGAATGTTTAAACTAACATGTAAACAATGATGTCGGCCTACAAAAAGCTGCATTATTCATAGACATGTGACTTGCCCAGGGGGCTAGAGACCCCATCTTGTGGCTGTGAGGTGGCACAAGAGAGAGAAGAAAAGAGGCTGAGGAAACTCCTCCATTTTGTCTTCAGCTGGCCCAAAAGATAACCTGTCCACCCCAAAGAGATGCCTGAAAGAAACTGGAACAAAGGACAGTAACTACGGGCTGTGAGTGATTGCTGGACTCAGACTAGGAGGAAGTCTAATCTGTAAAAGAAGCTTATTGGAACTTCTCTGAGGGTGAGATTTACCTGCATTTAGTTTCCTGCTGTATTAGGCTTAGACTTGTGTGTTTTATTTTATTTTGCTTGGTAACTCACTCCATTCTGTCTGTTATTACTTGGAACCACTTAAATCCTACTTTTCATATTTAATAAAATCAATTTTTACTTATTAATTAACCCAGAGCAAGTAATTAATTCCTGGGGGAGAAAACAGCTGTGCATCTCTCTCTATCAGTGTTATAGAGGGCAAACAGTTTAGGAGTTTACCTTGTATAAGTTTTATACAGAGTAAAACAGATTTATTTGGGGTTTGGATCCCATTGGGAACTGGGTATCTGGGTGCTGGAGACAGGATCACATCTTAAGCTGTTTTCAGATAAGCCTGCAGCTTTTGGGGGACATGCTTCAGACCTGGGTTTGTGTTTGCAGCAGGCTAGCATGTCTGGTACAACAAGGCAAGGTAATGAAGTCCCAAGTTGGCAGGGAAAACGGGCTCATAGGTAGTCCTAGCACATCAGGGGGCAGTCCCAAGTGGGTTTCTGTTACCCAACCCATCAAAACATAACACAAACAAAACAGGGTGAGTGATGTGTGTCCATATGGTACAGAATATTTAATTGTATTTTCTGGAATTTCCCTTTCAGGAACAGAGAAAGTACAAACAGCAGAACTGTGCAGTGTTGGCAGGATTGAACATGCAAAACCAGTTGACTCAGTGTATGTATCACTAAACAGTCACTGTGATCGTCCTGACTAGTGTTCTTAGTGTCTCATTTATGTGTTATCTACCTACCTATTGTTTTCAGACTGAGAACAGTGGAAGTCACACACCCTTTCAGATCAGTGGTCTGTCTAGTTCAGGGGTAGCCAACCTATGGCACGGGTGCCAAAGGCGGCACTCGAGCTGATTTTCAGTGACATTCACACTACTTGGGTCCTAGCCATCAGTCCGAGAGGCTCTGCATTTTAATTTAATTTTAAATGAAGCTTCTTAAACATTTAAAAAGCCTTATCTACTTTACATACCACAATAGTTTAGTTATATATTATAGACTTATAGAAAGAGACCTTCTAAAAACATTAAAATGTATGACTGGCATGTCAAACCTTAAATTAGAGTGAATTTATGAAGATTCGGCACAGCACTTCTGAAAGGTTGCCCACCACTGGTCTAATCCAATATCCTGCATACTACCAGATGATTTAGAATAAGAAGCAAGAATCCTAATAGTGAACAGTTATGAAACAGCGTACCCACAGAGGGAGTTACTTCTTACCTTCATCAGCTAATAATATGTTCATATCTTAGAAGAATGATACCCATCTGAACAAAAATAATTTTGCTTCTCAAATTTAAGGGTGAAAAGGCACACCCAATTTATCTTCTCATTCTCTATTCCTTCATTTTAGTATACAACACTATGATTGTCCTCCTTATTTTGCTCTTCTGTACCTTTAAATCTCTCTTCCTATGGAGTCTTTGCAAGCCTATAATTACTTATGTCATGCATCTCTGAACAAGGTCTTTCACAAGTTAAACTTCTTTTGGAGTCAGACAAACAAAATGATTTTTTCTTCAGTTTCCCAGAACCCAAGGGCCAAGGAGATAGGAGCTTTCATGGACATAAAAGTAAATTATCATAAAAATTCCTGGAGAGATGAAATGTTTGAACTAGTAGAATCTATAGTCAAGATAGGGCAAGCTGGAATAGTGGTGAAAGAACAGGGGTATGGATTCTGCCTAAATGAAATCTAATCAATAAAATACATATAAAAAAATGCCAGGCCACTTCAGCAATTGTTATATGCCATTCTCTGGTCTGGGGGTGTGTAGCACCACATGACCCAAAATGCAGAAAAGCTGAGATTTGTTTCATTCACTGATAAATTGAAATACCTTTTCGCCATGCATCAGGTGTTAAAACCCATAATCTGAAAGAATGTTACACAGCAGAGTTCAGCTATTGGAGCCAATAAGGTATTTCAAAGTGAGATGAAACAAATTTGCTTGTAGCTTGGTGAATGCAGTTCTGACCTCATAACACACTCTGGTCATATACCCAAAGCCAAGCTCTGATAAAGCAGCTGCTTGCAAGGTTATTTTCCTGACAGCCCTCAAAAACATGATCATCTTGTCTGATCTTCTTTGTAGAATTCTAATGCTCCAGCAACTTAAAATGATAGAATGTCTTCTTGTTAGCAGGAGACAATGAAGGAAAACTTGGCTGCAGGAGACATGACAGGGAAGTATGGGGTTGTGATTAAGGCATCAGCCTTAGCATCAAAAAGACTGGGGTTCAGTTCTGGGTTCTGAGATAGGCCTTTTCCCCCCTTGAAATTGGGCAAATCTTTGTGCCTCAGTTATCCATTTATTATAAAGATGACAATACTTCCTTTTTCTATTTATATTGTAAGATTTTTTGGGCAAAGACTGTCTCCTACTAGGTGTTTGTAGAGCACCTAGCACAGAAGGGTTTCAGTTTCTGCTGGACTCTTGCAAGACAGAGAGACTGACCTAGTCCAAACAAAAGGTTCTCTGGATATAACTCAAGGGTGGTGTTAGGAGAGAAAAAAAGGGGGTTGTATATCTTAAAGGGGGTATAGCTTCACTCACCCCAGAGAAGCAATATTTCTTTTAAACAGAAACATATGGTCATAGTAAGTGAAAAACAATGGTTATCTCTGAGTTTGGAGACTTATCTAACTTCTGAAAACTTTGAAACCATTCACCGTGCTCAGCATGATTAAAAACAATCTGAAAGGAGTACACAATGCTTTGAGCACAGATGGAATTTTGATGGAAATTAATCTTCATATCATGGAGCAGTGTGACATCAAGACAACAAGAAATCTCAGTGAATGTACTCTTGTTGATCTCATAAAATAATTAATTAAATCACTTAATTTTTATGGTATGTGCTATCCTGGTAGTCATGGCTCTCTCTCTCTGTTTTCAAGGTTGTTTTCTGTCAATATGAGGAAAACAATCTCAGCAAATAAGATGCGTTAAGACCCAATTAGAATCACCTCTGACAATGGATCAGGAAACATTCCTGTAATTTTATTTATTACAACTGCTTCTGATTCCTGTGTAGAATTCAAGGTCTCCTTTTCTACAATGGTTTAGCAAGAAAGATGACATACTTCAACTCCAAACAGAAAACAGTGACCCTACTTCAAATGGGGTTCATTGTTATAAATGTGGTTACATTTTTTTGACAAAAAGAAATATGTTTCAGAAAGCTCAGAAAAAGAAGGCAATGTCTTAGAGGAACTGTGAGTAGTTAGTCTGTAATCACTGTTATCGGAACAATGCTGAATTCTATGCTATTTATTCTTTGTATTGGAGGTATAACAGCAATATATTGTATGGGCAGATCTGCACTTCAACTATATTTATGAAGAAATTGAAAAATGAAAAATTATATACATGTCCAAATTTGATATTGTATGGGATAGAGTGAAAAAGAGGTTCAAACAACAATTTTTTTTATTCTTTTTTCTAAATCCAGGTCCTGCCTCATTGGGATAGTCATTTGTTCATTCGTTGATGACACATTGCAGGATTCCTATTGTATATTCAGTTTCAGCATGTTTGTTTTTACAGCTCAGAGCTATAAAGTTTTGGAAGAACCTGAGGCTAATATGAGGGGGAAAGGAGTCCAGGGGAGCTGGCTGTATTTTAAAGAAGCCTTATTGAAGGCAAAGGAACAAACCGTCCTGATGTGCAGAAAGAATGGCAAATATGGCAAGCGACCATCTTGGCTTAACAGAGAAATCTTGGGTGAGCTTAAACACAAAAAGGAAGCTTACAAGAAACGGAAACTTGGACAGATGACTATGCAGGAATATAAAAATATTGCTTGAGCATGCAGAGGTGTAACCAGGAAGGCCAAAGCACAATTGGAGTGGCAGCTAGCAAGGGATGTGAAGGGTAACAAGAAGTATTTCTACAGGTATGTTAGCAACAAGATGGTGGTCAGGGAAAGTATACTTACTGAATGGGGGAGGCTACCTAGTGACAGATGATGTGGAAAAAGCTGAAGTACTCAATGTTTATTTTGTCTTGGTCTTCACAGACAGCTCCCAAACTGCTGCATTAGGCAGAATATTATGGGGAGGAGGTGAGCAGCCCTCAGTGGTGAAATAACAGATTAAGGACTATTTAGAAAAGCTGGACATGCACAAGTCCATGGGGCCATATCTAATGCATCCGAGGGTGCTGAGGGAGTTGGCTGATGTGATGGCTAAGCCATTGGCCATTATCTTTGAAAACTTGTGGCAATCGGGGGAGGTCCAAAACAACTGGAAAAAGGCAAAAATAGTGCCCATCTTTAAAAAAGGGAAGAAAGAGAATCTGGGGAACTACAGACCAGTCAGTCTCACCTCAGTACCTGGAAAAATCATGGAGTGGATCCTCAAAGAATCCATTTTGAAGCACTTGGAGGAGAGGAAGGTGATCAGGAACAGTCAACATGGATTTACAAAGAGCAAGTCATGCCTGACCAACCTAATTGCCTTCTATGATGAGATAACTGGCTCTGTGGATATGAGGAAAGCAGTGTACATGATAGATCTTGACTTTAGCAAAGCTTTTGATACAGTCTCCCACATTATTCTTGCCAGCAAGTTAAAAAAAGTATGGATTGGGTGAATGGACTATAAGGTGACTAGAAAGCTGGCTAGATGGTCAGGCTCAATGGGTAGTGATAAATGGATCGATGTCTAGATGGCAGCCAGTATCAAGCAGAGTACCCCAGGGGTTGGTCTTTGGGCCAGTTTTGTTCAACATCTTCATTAATGATCTGGATGATGGGATGAATTGCACCCTCAGCAAGTTCGTGGATGACACTAAGATGAGGGGAAAGGTAGATATGCTGGAGGGTAGGGATAGGGTCCAGAGTGATCAATACAAGTTGGAGGATTGGGCCAAAAGAAATCTGATGAGGTTCAACAAGGTCAAGTGCAGAGTCCTGCACTTAGGATGGAAGAATCCCATGCACTGTTACAGGCTGGGGACCAACTAGCTGAGTAGCAGTTCTCCAGAAAAGAACCTGGGGATTACAGTGGATGAGAAGCTGGATCTGAGTCAACAGTGTCCCCTTGTTGTCAAAAAGGCCAATGGCATATTGGGCTGCATTAGTAGAAGCATTGACAGTAGATCAAGGGAAGTGATTATTCCCCTCTATCTGGCACTGGTGAGGCCACATCTGGAGTACTGCATCCAGTTTTGCATCCCCCCCACTACAGAAAGGATGTGGACAATTTGGAAAGACTTCAGCAGAGGGCAATGAAAATGATTAGGGGGCTGTGGAATATGACTTATGAGGAGTGTCTGAGGGAACTGGGCTTATTTAGTCTGCAGAAGAGAAGAGTGAGGAGAGATTTAATAGCAGCCTTCAAACACCTGAAGGGGGGTTCCATACAGGATTGGAGCTAGGCTGTTCTCAGTGGTGGCAGATGACCGAACAAGGAACAATGGTCTCAAGTTGCAGTGTGGGAGGTCTAGGTTGGATATTAGGAAAAACTATTTCACTAGGGGGATGGCGAAGCTGTAGGTAAGCTGGAATGGCTTACCTACAGATGTGGTGGAATCTCCATCCATAGAGGTTTTTAAGACTTGGTTTGATAAAGCCCTGGTTGGAATGATTTTTTTTAAATATATGGAGATATACCTATCTCATAGAGCTGGAAGGCACCCTGAAAGGTCAAGTCCAGCCCCTTGCCTTCACTAGGCAGGACCAAATACTGATTTTGTCCTAGATCCCTAAGTGGCCCCCTGAAGGATTGAACTCACAGCACTAGGTTTAGTAGGCCAATGCTCAAACCACAGAGCTATCCCTCCCCTTAATTGGGGTTGGTCCTGATTTGAACAGGGGGGTTGGACTAGATGACTTTCTGAGGTCTCTTCCAACCCTAATCTTCTATGACTCTATGACTAAGTGGGATTTTAAGTGATGCTACCATGATAAATCTAATATTTGTAAATTTGCTATAATGTATCGCAGGGTTTAAGCTTTATGATGAATGCCTTGGAATGATCAGGTTCTAGAAAATCAGATAATGTCTTGTTTGCAATGACATTCACTGGATTGGTCAGCAACATTGTTTCATCTATGTTGACAGGGAATATAGAGACTCAGAATTATTCCAAACTTCATGCGTCTACGAGGTATCCACCTGATCCATGAATCTCTAAAAACTGACAAAGCGACCAGGCCGCTGAAGGACTGAGGTATTACCTTCATTCATGGCATGACCATATCTCCCCAAATGAGCAGTGATAACATTGCCTAGAAAAAGGGCCATATTTGAAGATGTAGCACCAGAATGAATGAAATTCCACTCACTACCTATGGATAAACTATTGATTAAAATAAAGACACACCCACACCATCTTAGAAGAAATATGTTTCTAATTTGTTAAATGAGGAGCATTGTGGTATGAGAGCATCTACTCTTTTTCACACATACATTTACAAAGTCAGTTAATTAAAGGGCAATATAACAGAGAAAAGGATTTTAAAGAATGAAAATATGAATATGGGGAGAAGTTACATAAAGAGGAACAATTTCAAAAGCACCTAAGTGACCTAGGAGGCCAAGTTCCATTTTTTAAAAATGACTTCGGCTATGTCGACACTGGTGCTCAAGTAGACACAACCAAGCTAGCTTCCATAAAGCACTAAAAACAGAAGCATAGCTGCCTCAGCATAATCACAAAGCTACTCAAATAAGATCCTGTCCAAGACCCTTGGTAAGTATTTGGGTTGCTAGCCCCTGCTCATTCTGCTGCAGCTCAGCTTACTTCTATTTTTAGCATATTAGTTCAATTAGAGCTAGCTCAGGTGCGTCTACAAGAGCTGGAAACTGCACCTTCCAGCTCCAATGCAGACTTACCCTTAGGTGCTTAGGAATCAAAGTGTCATTGAAAAATCAATGAGACATAGGCTCCTAAACCACTTTTAAAATAGGACATAAGCATTTTTTAGATTTTTGCCCAGAGCATTATGTTTAACATACAAAAATCTATATTAAAAGAACAACACATTTGCAAAGCCAAGTGCTCAGAAGTTAGGAAATGCTACAATTAAGCCTTATTTCAACTTCCCTGTGAGTATGCATTACAAGATTTTTTTAAAATGTAATGGTTATACTATTTTTTCCACAGGACCCTACTTCATTCAATGCACAGGATGAATGATATTCACTGAATTAGCAGCTATTCAATATTTTATTTGAATATTTTTAAAAAAAATATGGCTCCATGCCTTATTTACTGCACACCATTCATACCCCTGCTCTGAAGACTGGATTTCCTCATGAGTTTGCTAGGACACTCGTCAGTTGTCACTGTATTATAATGAATATTCACAAGAGGGCCAAATTAAGGTTGCATGAGTGCTCCATTCTTTTTCTCTAAAGTCGTGGTCAGGAAGCTGGAAGAACACAGAAGGTTTTAGTTTTAAGGGTTTTAAATCTATTATATTGTGATTTAATTTCCTGCTGTATTCCTTTACCCTGTCAGTGACATTATAACCTGTACCAGTGCAAATGCTGATGATTTTTTTTGACACCAGTAAACAGGTTAGGTAGTTGTTTGTGCTTATTTGTTCATCTAGGAGTAACTAAAGTGCTGAGAGAAAAGAAAGTGGGGAAACTAGAAATGCCTCAATTATTGCACTGCAGCAAACAAAAGTTTCCAAATACCTGCCAAGTGAGATACTGTTATTTCCCATAGAAGACTGTGTGCTTTTCCCCAACAGCAGGAAACATATTGAGTTAAGTACAAAATGAAAAGTAAGGAAGTGTAAAGGGAAGGGGAAACCTGGCTTGGGAGAACTGATACATTAGCAAATTGAAAGCAGTGATACCATTTGAGTGCTGTGTTCTGCAATCTTACCACTGAATAATCATAGAAACATAGAATATCAGGGTTGGGAGGGACCTCAGGAGGTCATCTACTCCAACCCCTGCTCAAAGCAGGACCAATTCCCAACTAAATCATCCCAGACAGGGCTTTGTCAAGCCTAACCTTAAAAACCTCTAAGGAAGGAGATTCTACCACCTCCCTAGGTAACCCATTCCAGTGCTTCACCACCCTCCTAGTGAAAAAGTTTTTCCTAATGTCCAACCTAAACCTCCTCCACTGCAACTTGAGACCATTACTCCTTGTTCTGTCATCAGGTACCAGTGAGAACAGTCTAGACCCATCCTCTTTGGAACCCGCTTTCAGGTAGTTGAAAGCAGCTATCAATAACTGATTTGTCAGAAAAGTGTATTAATGTATATTATTTGTATTGCTATACAAAGACCCAATGAGTTTGTGAGGCCACTGTGCTGAGCATTATACAAACACACAGGAAGATATGGTCTTCATCCCAAACAGTTTATAATCGGATTTAAAATGAGCTTCACCAAGTGAAGATCAACTACAAATGGGGTGAGGAAAAATGAGGAAAACAGTAATAAAATAATGTATTTAGAGGCTAGAAATTTAATGACTTAATAAATAGCTTGTGTTACAGGTTGTGCAGATAGGGACAATTATAGCTAAGGTTGCCTAATGCTTTCCGTAAAATGACCCTGATCTTTACTTGATTATAACTTTGCCAATTTCCAAGCTGGTTGTCTGCCTCAGATTGATTTTGAAAGTTTCCATTAAAATTGTTCAGCCATTTCCATGAATGAGGTGAGAGAAAATGGCATATTTTTTGCTCATGTTGCAAAATTCTTACAACTGTTTCTC
Source organism: Gopherus evgoodei (assembly GCF_007399415.2). Lineage (NCBI taxonomy): Eukaryota > Metazoa > Chordata > Testudines > Testudinidae > Gopherus > Gopherus evgoodei. Next base: position 36,030,886 of record NC_044324.1, read on the forward strand.
TGAGACTCTCAAGCACATCCATCCCTTGGAACAAGAACCTGGAATTTGGCAGGAGCTGGGGATCACCCTGATATCAGGCATGTGCCTTTGGCTGTCCCAGTGAAAAAATGCACCCACATTATGCCAAGTTACAAGCACTGCAGTAACACAGCATGAGTGCAGTAATATATTGGGATATTTCAGAACTTTATCTGGCATTAAATGTTTTTGAAGAACAGAAGATATCAGAATTAGCACTATTACAAGATATTAGCATAGGAAGTAATAATAATCTGCCATTTATTTAAAAGTGTTGCTATCATATTAATATAGTCTCGCTGTGGTTTGTTTTTCCAGGTAGTGGTAACTTTTTTTAGCAGATATAATCACTTAAGTCTTTCTAAACAATGTAGCTGAAATTTGTACTTCATAGACTCATAGACTCAGACTCTAGGACTGGAAGGGACCTTGAGAGGTCATCGAGTCCAGTCCCCTGCCCTCATGGCAGGACCAAATACTGTCTAGACCATCCCTAATAGACATTTATCTAACCTACTCTTAAATATCTCCAGAGATGGAGATTCCACAACTTCCCTAGGCAATCTATTCCAGTGTTTAACTACCCTGACAACTTCCTTTTAAATATAATCCTACTTCAAACATTGTTCTATCTTCCAAGACTTAAAAATTGACTGCAAAAGGCTAACATTTAAAATCACTTAGCTGTTCAATGGGGACTGGTAGCACCTGTCAGAAACAGTCCAAGAATAATTATTTCTCTGTCTCTCAATTTGTCTGACTTGACTGTCTTTCTCTCCCTCCAAAGAGTTTCCACTTGTAAGAGGATGAGAGAAATTTCTTGACTGTAGAGTTAGAATTCACTTAGTGGGTCTCAAGTTAGAAGTGCAATGCATGTAACACACCAGGCTCCTGTTTCTGTCTGTCCATGTCTGTGAATATTCCCAGGAAATGACAGCAGTCAAGTGATTTTACTACATTAAAGGTCTGCACTGTTGGCTATCTTGCAAAGTTTAGTGATCAAAGGCATTTTTAAAAGAGATTCTTCACTAACCAGCTTTTGTTCTCTTTGGGGCACTATGTGGAAGTGAAGTGCCTTAAAAAATAAACACATTGAAAAAATATGAAAGTGGATGAAGCAGCATGTCTCTGTGCTTGAAATAGAAGTGTAATCATCAAAGATGACTGCATCACTGAAAGCCAAGGGATAACATACACACATACAACATTGAATGAATTCTTTTAACTGATTGCCAGCACTGCAAGAAGGCAACACTAAAGTATCATCTGGGACCTGAAAGTGTGGCTATGGATTTGGAAGGCAAACCATGCTGGACGCACAAGGTAAGCATGATGCTCAAAACCAAGTAGAAGAATTCAGCAGCAGCAACAGCAGCAGGACTTGTTTTTTTAAACATGTGCTACTCTAATCAGAGCATTCTATTTGTGTGTGTTGACATCTGGTACCATACACAAGAAAAAATTTTTTCAGAACCTTCTTCTCACTATCATCGCTACTAGTGGCACTAATTTTTATATTTATATATACTGATTCTTGACATTGTGGTTTTCCATTGCGAGAGAGGGCAAATTTGCAGCAGTGAAAATCTTTATTGATCATTTATTAAAGACATCATGATTTTGGAAACACATATACATACATCATCAAATTTTCTTTATTCTCTATAATTTTCTTGATTAGAGCTTTGCTAAGCTCCACTGTTATTTTAGTTAGAGATGGTCTTATCTAGATGCAGGGCTAGATTGTGTCTTGGACTCCCATAGGAGAGTAAGAACTTCCAGTATTCCCTCGAATATAGCTACGCAGTGAGTATGTATGAGTAAGCGGGTGCAGCATGACCTCTTACATTTCCTCTGCAACAGGTGGGCAGGGAAGGGTAAAAAATGAGTGGAGCTATGGCTCCAGCTTCCACTTGCTAGACAGTAGAGCTGATATAACTTTGAGCTTGTCAGTTTGCTGCTGGAATAGACCAGCATCCCTTGGGGGAAAAGGGACAAACTAGAAGTCAGTGGTACATCTGAGAAACAACAGCTCTTGGATCTATTCCTAGAATGATGCAGTTCAGGACCAGCTTTGAAGACAAGAGCGATTCATAAAGTCATAATTCAAGATAACTGACAAACTTTCCTGTTGGAAAACAAGGTTTTTGTCCAAAAAAATCAATATTTTTTGGGGGTAGGCCATTGACAATTTTGACTTTTTTTCTATTCCCTGATAAAGACAATCCAAACAAATCAATTAATTCCAACATATCATAATCATTTTGTCTAGATAAAAATGTTGACTTTCTTGTTTTGATATTCCAGATTCAACACTTCTCAGAATTGTTTTGGGAAAATTTTTGCTATTTCAAATTTTCATTTTAATTCAGAAGGAAAATTTTTTTTGAAATGCCAAACTTTCCTACTAAAAGAAAAGTTAAGGGTTTCCAACAATTCTTGTCACAATCTAGCCCCCAGAGTCAGTGAGATTAACCTACTATTTGCATTTGAGGATGAATCGGGGCGAGGAGCTGGTTTACACTAAACCTGTAAATTGACCTACCTTACACTACTTCAGTTACGCAAGTGATGTAATTGAAGTCAGCATAATTTAGGTCGACTTACAGCAGTGTCTACACTGCACTGTGTCAATGGGAGATGCTCTACGATCGACTTACCTTCCGCCTCTCAGGGAAGTGGAGTATAGATGTTGACAGGAAAGCGCTCTGTCATTAACTGGGCTTGTCTTCACTAGACCTGCTAAATTGACACCACTACATTGATCACAGCAGGGCCGATTTAGCCGTAAATAAAGATACCAAACTTTTGTGAGCTGATCTCCTGAGACTTGTTAACCTCTGAAATTTTATGGTCTCAGTTATTTTTTCAAGATACACATGTTCTTGTGCTGCAATGAAATATTACAAAAAAATCATTGTTCTCATGAAATTTTGAAGGCATGTGCATCAAACTCCTCCCCATTTTTGGATCGGACCTAAAACCAAAATTGTAGGGACAAGTTTGGATTTGGAGATTCAAATATGCGCACACAATTCAAATGTGCTCTGATTCCAGGTTCTGAGTTTAACTCCTCTCTATTTTTAAGTAATTTAGAAAATGTCACTAGTAGAGTTTTAACAAAAGTCAGATGACATGCAGACAGCAGGTCTAATCCTTCCTACATTAAATTGATCCAAATGAAAAGTAATTTGTGTAATGATGGAAAATCAGGTTATTTCTTTAAGGAAACCATCATTCAGAACAAAGTCCTCAGTATTTGTGCACCACAATAAAACTATACTAAGAGAAAAAGCTTTTTGTAGAAAGCTTTTCCATACCCCTGGGAAGTCTGAATGGATAAGAAGCCTGTACCAAAGAAGAAATAAATAGAATGCACTCAAAATCTTTCAGCACAAAAAAATATGGACTGAGCAGACTGTCTTCCGGTGTGCTGTGGCATGCAACACTAAAAGGTGACAAAAAGATATTGACACTGACATTCCCCTTATGTTTTTCATAGATTGAATTATCAGAATGAGAAGTATCATTTAACAAAAGCACTTGTATCACTGGCATCTAGGGATACTGCTCCTAATAGCAGAATGGTTTCTAGAACCAGCACTGGGACCAGTATTATTAAAAATATTTTACCCTCTGTGGATATTGTTCCTACAGCTATGTGAGCTGCATGAAGCCTAAGGTCAAATCTGAGCTGAGTGCTTACAGATAAACTTCCCTGTTCTGGAGCTTGAATTTAAAACTACCCTGGGATTACTCAAGAAACGCAAATGGAGTTGGTTCTTAGCCATTTACTTGAAGTCCTTACAGAAAAAAAACAAACAAAAAAACAAACTCCCTCCTACACACAACCATGGAAACCATAAATCAAAGCTGATCATCACATGGATTTTTTTTTTTTACAGTGAATTGCATAAAATACTGGAAATCTGCACCTGACACTATTTAAACTAAATTGGAGGATTATTCCCAGCAGTATCTTCAATCCTAATGTCTGAATTACAGCACATACGATTGTTTGACTAGTACCAGAGTTAAATCTGGTAGCTGCTATTCAATTTTACCTGACAACACTCAGAAGCAGATAACATTGTTTTGCTTTGCTATTTGCTTTTTAATATCACCAGAATCTGTAAGCAAATGTAAAAAGTCCTTAATGCCGCTTCATTTCCCAATTCCTTGTCTTAGTGTGTATTATGGAGACAAAAGAGAAAGATTGAAAAAAGAGAAAGATGGGTGACTATAATAATACTTGTGTGAAATATTTAAAATGAAGATTAAACCAATCAGATTATGGACAGTCATTCTAATGTGTCAATGTAGCCACTGCATTAAAAAAAACCCAACCTCTTTAAAATGGTTAAATATTTCCTTCATAAAAAGATTAGCAGGAATCTAAAATTACCTCTATTTGTGTCATAATAATGGATAATAATCTCCTCATTACAAGTCATTGAGCACAGGGTCATTTGGAGTACACGAGGAAAACTCAAGGCACCCACAAATAGTTTTACAAGCTTCCTTCTGACTGTGTATTCAGATAACATGTTAGTGCATTTATAAAATTAGAAAGAACTCTTGTTTAAAAAAATGAATTTTTAATGAGCTGCTTCCAAATACAATTTTGTGTCCTTGTGAGACTAAACATTTCTAATTATGTTTTTATAGCCTCAGCCAAATTACTAGAATAGGCTTCGCACTCTTTTCTATGCAAATACGTAGGCCAGTCACCACTACACAAACTTCTACTAAAGCACATTCCATTCTGTTTGTGACAGAAGTGTATGTATGCCATTAACTGGGTACTTGCTTACTCAAGCAATGCTTCATGAAATAGGCATACTGTTATAGCTAAAAGCAGACTTCATTTTTATCAGAAACCAGTTGCCTCATCAATATAGATGTTATTTCTAGAAATGGGCTGAAACATTGCAGGAAATATATAAATTGGTGGTACCCTGGGACTAAGCAATCTTGGGGATATTCAAAACATTACGCTAAAACAGGTAATCTCACGTAGTTATCCCAAACAGACTATGCTTCACTATCACATCACAGTTAATTGCAAAATCAATTTTTTTCCCTTAAAATGAGGTTTAAACACACAGGAATAGAAGATAATTACAATAATGGCATGCAATCAATATGAGATAAAACAATTATTATGGTAACAGATAAATTGCCCCTATCTGGATTCCCTTTGTGCTAGATGTTGTACAACCATATGGGGAGAGAAAGTCTCTTGTTTGAAGGGCAACATCATCAGGAGATTACAGTAAAGGGGATGCAGGGAAGCACAGTTCCCCAGCTCCTCCCCTACATGTAGAGGGAATTGCAGTAAAATGGTCCTCATGGGGTTAATTGTGTTACCCAGAGTATTAGGGAATGGAGCCATGCTCCACTCTTCCCTAACTTCATGTTTTATTAAGGGTAAAGGGAGTCTGCTCCCAACTCAGTTTGTTGTGGTACGGTTGAATAAAGCAGCAAGTTTCTCAGCCTGCAGTCCCATGAGTAAAGTGTTATTTTTGTTGCACTGAGCCGTCTCTTTACAAAAGGAATGGTCCCCTTACTCCCTGGTTGATCTGTATAGTTGTGCGAATAACTGATTATATTTTGGTTCCTGGCAGTTTCAAAACATCGTGGAGAGAAAAAACAACAACTCTGAATGAAAATTGAAATTTTTCAGAATTTTTGGCTGGAGCAAAACGTTCCATTTTGTGCATTTTAAATAAAAGCAAAGGAAATGATGTGCTAGATTCACAAAAAATCATGTCCCCTTATATCCAACAGCCCAGTGGTTAGAGTATTCACATGGAATGTGGGAAACTGAGGTTCAAATCCTCCCTCTAGAGAAGAGACTGCAATGTGAGTCCCTCCCTCCCCCATTCTAGGTGAATGTCCTAACCACCAGGCTATAGAGTTATTATCACTCTCTTTCACTGGCCCAATACTTTATCAAGTTTGAATTTGCCACCTTTCAGTATCACCAAATCTCCCCTTGTTATATATTGAGGCTGGATAAACAGAAGTTCCTAGTCAACTTAAGCAGACACATGTCAAAACAAGAGAAGAGAAAGCAAAGGAAGGAGTTAGGGAATGTGTAAAATTGGTGGTGATAAATACAGGAATATGACTTAGCTTAGGAGAGTCTGAGATCCTGGGTCAATTGGGCTAGTGCTATGGGGCTAAAAATAGCAGTGTAGATGTTCCTGCTCAGATTGGAGCCCCATCAAAGAGGTGGGAGTGTTTCAGCACTGAAGCCTCAAGTTGAGGGGGAACATCTATGCTGCTATTTTTAACCCTGTAGCAGGAGGCCCATGAGCCTGAGTCATTTACCCCAGGCTCTCATACTACTGTGATGTTGATGTTTTTTGCAGTGGTACTGCATACATCTTATTTCTTTTGCAGAGGGGGAGAAGCGATAGCTCAGAACAAAATCAGTTAAACAAAATAGAAGTCTCTTGCATCCTGGTTCATTAGACTCTCCCTGAAGGACTGCCAATGTAACTTAATGCTTAAGGTAGGGATTCTCTACTGATGAGTCTCTGACACTGAAACTGAGGGAAATTTTTAGGATAATTTACCAAAAAATGCAGTTTTGGATCAACCAGAACCATTCACAATTTTTTGTTGAGTTTGCTGAACAGTTTCCATTGAACTGAGAAAGTCTATACATTTTGATAATGTTGAAATGAACTAACCACCTGGCTGTAGAGTCATTCTCACTCTCTTTTGATTGCCCAGTGACACCCTACTGTCATCATGAATGACTATGAATTGCTATTATGAATGACAATGAATAGTGGGCTAGGAAACCATTTCTCTCCCAGATCCATCTGTCACTGAATATTTAGGACCAACACTAATATAAATGAGTTACACTCATTCACCTTAGGGCATAATTTGGCCCAAATTGGTGAGTTTTGGAACTAGGGGCAAGGCTATATGGGGGTGGGGGGTCGCATTCAGAATCTTACTATGTGAAAGGTGTCACCAGTACAATAGTTTGAGAAACACTGCCCTAAATGACTGCTTCTGGGAGCAACTGTGCCACTGTGGCTAAATGACAAAGTAAAAGAAGCAGTGAGGGGTAAAAAGGCATCCTTTACAAAGTGGAAGTTAAATCCTAATGAGGAAAATAGAAAGGAGCATAAACTCTGGCAAATGAAATATAAAAATATAATTAGGAAGGCCAAAAAAGAATTTGAGGAACAGCTAGCCAAAGACTGAAAAAGTATAGCGATTTTTTTTTAAGTACATCAGAAGCAGGAAGCCTGCTAAACAACCAGTGGGGCCACTGGACGATTGAGATGCTAAAGGAGCACTCAAGGACGATAAGGCCATTGCAGAGAAACTAAATGATAAACTTTGAATCAGTCTTCACGGTTGAGGATGTGAGGGAGATTCCCAAACCTGCACCATTCTTTTTGGGGGCAAATCTGAGGAACTATCTGATTAAGGTGTCATTAGAGGAGGTTTTGGAACAAATTGATAAACTAAACAGTAATAAGTCACCAGGACCAGAGAGAATTCACCAAGAGTTCTGAAGGACCTCAAATGTGAAACTGCAGAACTACTAACTGTAGTCTGTAACCTACAATTTAAATCAGCTTCTGTACCAAATGCCTGGAGGATAGCTAATGTGATGCCAATTTTTAAAAAGGACTCCAGAGGTGATCCCAGCAATTATAGGCGGTAAGACTGACTTCAGTACCAGGCAAACTGGTTGGAACTATAGTAAAGAATAAAATTATCACATACATAAATGAACATAATTTGTTGAGGAAGAGTCAACATGGTTTTTGTAAAGGGAGATCATGCCTCACCAAATCTACTAGAATTCTCTGAGGGGGTCAACAGGCATGTGGACAAGGATATAGCATACTTAGATTTTCAGAAAGCCTTTGACAAGATCCCTCACCAAAGGCTCTTAAGCAAATTAAGCTGTCATGAGATAAGAAGAAAGGTCCTCTCATGGATTGCTAACTGGTTAAAATATAGAAAATGAAGCATAGGAATAAATGATCAGTTTTCAGAATGGAGAGAGGTAAATAGCAGTGTCCCTCAGGAGTCTGTACTGGGACCAGTCCTATTCAACATATTCATAAATGACCTGGAAAATTTTCAGATGATACAAAACTACTCAAGACAGTTAAGTCCCATGCAAACTGTGAAGAGCTACAAAAGGATCTCTCAAAACTAAGTGACTGGGCAACAAAATGGCAGATGAAATTCAATGCTGATAAATGCAAAGTAATGCACAATGGAAAACATAACCCCAACTATACATATAAAATGATGGTGTCTAAATTAGCTGTTACCACTTAAGAAAGAGATCTTGGAGTCATTGTGGATAGTACTCTGAAAACATCCATTGCAACGGCAGTCAAAAAAGTGAACAGAATGTTAAGCATCATGAAGAAATGAATAGGTAATAAGACATAAAATAGCATATTGCTTCTATATAAATCCATGGTACATCCACATCTTGAATACTGAGTGTGAAGGTGGTCACTTCATCTCAAAAAAGATATATTGTAATTGGAAAAGGTTCAGAAAAGGGCACCAAAAATTATTAGGGGTATAGAACAGCCTCTGTATGAGGTGAGATTAATAAGACTGGAACTTTTCAGCTTGGAAAAGAGACAACTAAGGGGGGATATGATTGAGGTCTATAAAATCATGGCTGGTGTGGAGAACGTAAATAAGGATGTGTTATTTACTCCTTCTCATAACAGAAGACTAGGGGTCACCAAACGAAATTAAGAGGCTACAGGTTTAAAACCAACAAAAGGAAGTATTTCTTCACACAACACAGAGTCAACGTGTGGAAGTCTTGAATTAAATAAATTCATGGAGGATAGATCCATCAATGGCTATTAACCGGGATGGGCAAGGATGGTGTCCCTAGACACTGTTTGCCAGAAGCTGGGAATGAGCGACAGGGAATGGATCACTTGATGATAACCTGTTCTGTTCATTCCCTCCGGGGCACCTGACATTGGCCACTGTCAGAAAACAGGATACTGGGCTAGATAGACCTTTGGTCTGACCCAGTATGGCCGTTCTTATGATCACAGAACTGAAAACTAATGATAGCTTAGGTATGCTGATCATGACTGATCACATTTATATTGTGCAAACAGAACAAAGTCCAGGCCAGTGATATATATATATATACTTGGTCTTTAAAAGACCCCAGCTTCACAAAACTATAAACAATTATGAGCCTAATTAGCTGATAGGAAGAATTTAATCAGAAAAAAACATGAATAATCATTAGGAATTGTTTAAGAACACTTTACAAGATGCGCAGAAAAACACAATCTCACAATCAAGGAAGAAGGATGTATTAGTTAAAACAAGAAACTACTTTAGTGGGGTAGTGAAGGCAGTTATAAAATAAATAAATAATATTTAACAAAGAAAGGGGAAGTTGATCGTAATGAATATAAATGAGAAGTTAGGAATTGTAAACAAATAATAAGAGAAGTAAAAGAACACAATGAGAAATCTATGGCCAGCTGAGTTAAGGACAATAAGTAATAGTTTTTTAAATATATTAGGAACAAAAAGAATTCTAACAATGGTAGTAGTCAATTGACCATGACAATTACTATTAATAATGCAGAAAAGGCAGAATTGTTCAATAAATACTTCTGTTATGTATTTGAGGGGGGAAACATGATGTAGTCATATCATATGATAATACTCTTTTCATTCAACTAGTACCTCAGGAAGATGTAAAGAAGAAACTACTAACGTTGGATATTTTTAAATCAGCAGGTGTGGATAACTTGCATCTAAGAGTTTTAAAATAGCTCCCTGACATCCTTGCTGGACCATTAATGTTGATTTTCAGTAAGTCTTGGAACACAGGAGAAGTTTCAGAAGACTTAAAAAAAACTACCGTTGTGCCAATATTTAAATACGTTTAAATGGGATGTTTAGTAGTTTTAGTCCTATCGGTCTCACATCAATCCGAGGCAAGATAATGGAGCAGCTGATATGAGACTTTATCAATCAAGAATTAAAGAAGGGTAACATAATTAATGCCAAGCAACATGGGTTTATGATAAATAGACCTTGTCAACCAACTTGATATCTTTTTTTTATGAGATTACAATTTTACCGATTATGGTACCACATAACATCTTGATTAAAAAAGTAGAATATAAAATTAACATGCCTCTGATGGGGTGGACTAGGCCCAAAGGCCCCCTGCTTGAGGCCTCATGGTTCTGCCACACTGATCCAAGGAAAGGAGTTTCGGAGAGGTTCTCTAAGTAGGCTAGAGTGGCTGCGGGGGAAACAGCCAGTCAGGGCCCAGGACATCCCTATAAAAAGGAGCTACAGAGCCAGAGACAGTACAGTTCCTCACTAGAGCTGGAGGAGTGTGGATGGTATGGCTGGCTGAGGGAACTGCAGCACAACGGACAGTCCAGTGCTTAGTAGAGACTGGGGGAGCAAGGCAGAGCTCCTGGGTGGCTACTGGGCCTGAACTTAGAAGAGCCCTGAGCATAAGGCAACGGTGAAGGCTGGGGCCCAGATTAGTGTGTAGGCCCAGATTTCCCTCCCCCCATCCCCATAAGCTACTGGGGAAGTGCCTACAACTGGACATAAGTAAACCCCCAGAAGGGTACTGAACTGCCAGGAAGCCCATCTGAAGACTGGGCCAAAAGAGACTAAGAGAACAAAACCATTGCCTCCAGGTAGGAAGCCCTGGTGGTATGGCTGAAAGTAGGACTGGTTTAAAGACTGCAGACACACCGAACCAAAGGGGGCACTCGTAAGAGCATGAGAGGTGGGTGCCAACCTATTATAATGGCACATATTAAATGGATTAGAAAATGGTTAATTGATAAGTCCCAAAATATAATGGTTAAAGAGGCATCATCACTGAGTGGGTGTGTTTCTAGTGGGGTTCCACAGGATTTGGTTCATGGTCCTACAGTATTTAACATTTTTATTAATTACCTAAGTAGAAAAAACAACATAAAATCATCACTGATAAAGTTTGCAGATGACAAAAATTGGGGGAGTGGTAAATAACAAAGGACAGATCACTGATACAAAGTGATCTGTAACTGTGTGTTTTAATACAACTAAACGCAAATCACACATTTACAACAAAGAAAGTAGATAATACATATGCAATGGGGAACTCTATCCTGGGAAGTCGTGACTCTGCACAAGATTTGGTGTCATGGTGGACAATCAGCTGAACATGGATTTCCCAGTGTGATGTGTGCCCAAAAGGACAAATGTCATCCTGGGATACATAAACAGGGGATTTTGAGTAGCCGTAAACGGTTATTTTACCTCTGTATTTGACATTAGTGTAACCTTGCTCTGTGCTGTTGCAGTTTCCACAGTTCAGAAAAGTTGTTGATAAATTGGAGAGAGTTCAGAGAAGAGCCACGAGAATGATTAAAGGGTTAGAAAACCTGCCTCGTATTGAGCTCTTTGAGTCTGTCAATCTGTTTAGCATAAGAAAGAGAAGGTTAAGAGGTGTCTTGATGCAGTCTATAAGTATCTATGGGGGAACAAATATTTGCTAATGGGCTCTTCAGTCTAGGAGAGAAAGGTATAACATGATCCAATAGATGGAAGTTCAAGCTGGAAAAATTCAGACTGGAAACAAGTTGCACATTTTTAACAGTGAGAATAATTAACCACTGGAGCAATTTACCAAGGATTGTGGTGGATTCTATATCACTGGATATTTGAAAAATCAAGATTGGGTGTTTTTCTAAGAGATCTGCTCTAGGGATTATTTTGGGGAAGTTCCATGGCCTGTGCTATACAGGAACTCAGACTAGATGATCACAGTGGTCCCTTCTGGCCTTAGAATCTATGAAAGAAAGTAGCAGATGGAGTGGAAGTAGCTTCTCAGAAAACAAAACTCCAGACTATGCCTGGCTTTAAAAATCATAATTAACACTTTGAATTACACCTGGAACCAAATGGGAAGCCAGTATAAAAACTCAGCGTGGATGTCAGGAAGACTCCTACAGATTTTTTTTTCTACATCCAATTAGAGTCAGACAAATTAACAGATCAAGATCTTAACTTATTTAATAATATTGCACTGGAGACTTTCATTTACATTGAATACTGATAGTGTAGAACCTTGGCCCATAACCGTGAACAAGTCTGCATCACAAAAGGCGCTGGTAACATCTAGACTAGGGCAGTGTTTTTCTGAGTGAGTCATTCAGAGACAGTCTGAGATCCAAAGAGAATCTCTTTATTCTTCCCAAGGGCTGCATCTAACTGATCCTAAAGCAAAGAGAAAATAAGTGTTTCACCAAAATCAGTGCTCAATCAATAGTGATTATTATTACTAAATATTTATACTAAATCAGTGCTCAGTGGCTCAAATCAGGATACGGCTCCCTGTGCTCACAGAGTACATGCAGTACAGAGACCATGGTTTGCTGCCTGTGGAGATTACAACCTAAGGAATGGTTGATAACAATTATGATCTGTGCCTAACTCCACAGAAGATTACTTTAATCTGACTCCAAAATGGTAACATGTAAGAACCAGCAGTAATATTCTGTTTCTTTATTTGCTGTCTTACAGAGTCATTGGCTCATTAGATTCCAATACATCATTGCATGCTGACAGATAGGATCTGAAACGCAGAATAGCTGTACTCACAATGCAGAAAACTGAATAAGCAGCAGAGATGAGTAATAAAATGATAATGTTGTTGTTTTTCTGATGTGATTTCATTTAAAGCAAAGACAATTCTGAGAGGCATCTGATATTTTAAAATGCCTTAGTCTGCAGCAGACAGTTTTCCCAGATGTTTTCAGTAACTGAATCTTTATCATCAATTTATTTGTGGCTTAATATGTTCTCAGATGAACTGTCACTTTCTATTCTCAATTAAAAAATGAAAAGAGGGCTCACTCCATTTAGCTATTTTTTCTGTACTTGCCATTGAAAGCTGACTGCAGACATATGGAGTTATTTATCCCTGAGAACTGAAGTGTGGATTGCCAAGCAAATCTAAAGAAAAGTGAATTGAACAGGTTTCTTGCCTGTTCCCATCACTCTAGTTTTAGTCTTTTGTCCCTAGACTCTGTTTGTGAGAGGGTAGAGATGGATGGCAGGAGGGAGATCGCTTGATCATTACCTGTTAGGTTCACTCTGTCTGGGGCACCTGGCATTGGCCACTGTCGGTAGACAGGATACTGGGCTAGATGGACCTTTGGTCTGACCCAGTATGGCCGTTCTTATGTTCTTATTCTTCTTTTCACTAAGAGCTTTGCCTTTTCTGAAGCTCCTTCCTCAATCCCATAAATTGTAGCCAGTACCAGATAGGGATAGACAGAAGCAGAAGTCTCCTAGGCTGGAATCTGCAGCTGCAATACAATCTCATCTAATCTGCTTGAGAAGTGACATGAAAACAGCATTACACTGAGCCCTAAAGACCGTCACTGCTCATCATCTCAGCCATTCTCATGCTACTATTGCTATCAGTTACTCCATTAGCTTAAGGGGCAAAGGTCTGTTAAATCTATCCAAAGGTTCCCACCCTGGGGAACTGCGGGAAGCGAAGGGATAGTCTCATGATTAAGGCAGTTAACGCTGCCCTGGAGAATTGTTTTCTATCCCTCCCCTTGCCACAGAGTTTCTGGGTGCTGGCTTTGAGACCCTGGAGTTTGATTTGCAGAAGTGCTGAATCCTCACAACCACAACTATTAGCCAATGGGAGCGGTGCTTTGAATGTAGAAAGTGCTATTTAATGCTAAGTACTTTGAAAAATCAGGTCATACCTGTCTCACATTGGCCACCTAAAATTACTGGATATTTTTTACCTTAATCTGTTTGTGACTCAGTTTCCCATGTATGAAATGGCAGTAATACCCCCTCATCTCACAGAAGCGCTGTGAAAATTAGTGTTTGAAGTACTCAGCTAGTATATAGTTATAAATACCATAGAGAAGTCCATGAGGAAATTAATAATTTTATCTTCAGAGCACTAAATAAGGCACAGGGCACACATTTAAGAATGATACAAAAACAAAATATCGAATAGCTGCTCATTACGTGAACACTGTCCAATCTGTGCACAGAAAAAGGCAAGGGCCCTATGAAAAAAAATAGCATTGATCATGTAATTAAAGACTGTCATAATGTATTTCCACCAGGGGGCCAAATTTCTGAGTGCTTGACTTTGCAACCTTAATAATGTTTTTTTAATTAGTATTTTTGTGTGTAATTATTTCTGAGTACCATAGGCTTGGCGAGTGCTTTATAAACAAATAGCCATAATCCACGCCCTGAAAAGGTGAGTGTTGACATTAAGAGCTTGACATTTCTTCTACTTAATATCAACATAATACGAATTTCTTGCAAATAGCAATTGTAAATATTTTAGTGGAGACCATTAAAATTTAAGGCCTACATTCTGGAAATTCTTACACATCTGGGTTAGGGTTGCCAGGCGTCTGGTTTTCGACCGGAACACCCGGTCGAAAAAGGACCCTGGCAGGTCCGGTCAGCACTGTTGATCGGCCGTTAAAAGGCTGGTCAGTGGTGCAGCGGAGCTAAGGCAGGCTCCCTGATTACCCTGGCTCTGTGCAGCTCCCGGAAGCAACCGGCATATCCCTGCAGTCCCTAGATGCAGGTGCGATCAGAGAAGTTCCACATTCTTTCCCCGCCCCAAGCACTGCCTCTGCAGCTCCCATTGGCCGGGAACCATGGCCAATGGGAGCTGCAGAGGTGGTGCCTCCTGTGGGTGCAGGGAACACACACAGCGCAAAGCCACCTCCGCCTAGGAGACAGATATGGCAGTCGCTTCTGGGAGCAGCATAGAGCCAGGGCAGGTAGGGAGCCTGCCTTAGCTGCGCTGTGCTGCTGACTGGTAGCCGCTTGAGGAAATGCCACCTTTTGGAGCTTGCACCCCAACCCCCTGCCCCAGGTCAGAACCCCAATCCAGTGGTCACACCCACAGCTCCCTTCCTTGAGAGAATGCTGCTTATGCTAGTCATAAAGAATAGATATCTTCATTCTTCAGCTTTTTCATTGTGTCTATAAATTTGAAAAACATGTTACACAAGCTATAATAATGAAAATGTCAGATACACAATTGGAGAAAACATCATACATTTGAAAATATACAAAAGAATAAATTCACTACCTTGAACTGAGTGAGAAGTAATATAAATCCATTAGTATACCTGTCCAGGAGGAAGAATATTTACATGGGAATCTCTAAGACTGAATTCATTATTTCAGTTAAATTAACAAACTCTGGTGAAACTCCATTCTCAGAGACCTGTGTGGAGACAGGTTTTATATTGAATGTTTAATTTTAATTGATATTGCCATTCTCCTTATGAACATTTTTAAAGGAAAAATGCAAAATAATCAAAAATATATTCTTCTCCCTACATCCGATTAAAGGAAGAGCAGAATAGATCTTATATAAAGACAGGAGACAAATTAACAAGTTTAGTGATATCATTGTGAGTTGTCTGGTGCTGATTAGGATGCAGTAAAGGCAGCTCACCACTGGAATGCATGAAAAATCAGAGTCTTTTCAGTAAGTTGCATATTGTCTTTTCATAAGTGTTTCTCGAAACAGGTAAAACTTTAGTTACAGAATGGCAAGAGGTTCTCAATTCTCATTAATTTGCCAATGGCTAAATGATTAAAATACTGTTCTATTAATGAAAAGAGTTCTAAGCTCTCTTAGGGCAAAATTTTGATACCAATTAATTGGCAATAATTTATTCAATACCACTAGTTAAACCAGGTGTACAGCTGCTTTTGTGTCACCAAAGCAATGCAAGATAGACTGGGCATACTGGTGAATCTGACTTGAGATGTTTAATGAAGTTAGCAGCAGATGGAACCAGCCGTTATTCATGGCTGAAGAGACAGCTATTTCACAATTCCTTAAATTTTCCCACTTTTTGCTTTGCATAAAATACTTCCAAACATTCAGAGCTCATCCATAAAACATAGTTGCTCTGTTTTATTAACTTTTATAGGTGTTAGGCACATACATATTTCCACATTGACTGGTCCAGGTATCAGGAGTGTAACTTTACCTTACAGCACTCTATAAATATTAATCCCTTGGGCTCTCCTTCCTCCCCATTTAATAATATCTAAACTGCAGCTCTCTTCGTCAGTTCAAACTGAATAAATATATGTTTTATTGCTAGCAATTTCACCCAGAGTAATACATGTGTTTCGCCAAAGAAGAGACACTGTTCAGTTAGTAGGACACCCAAGTCAGGATCTTACAGTGCATCCTTTAGGGGAGAAGATCAGTATGTCCGAAAGCGTGAAATTCATCTTTGTGCAATGGACTGACACAATTTAAGCCCTCTAATGTGCTGGTCTTTTTGCAGTGCTGAATTTCACCCTAAAATGCATACTCTGGCGTTAGGTACTATGGAGAGATCCTATGTGCTCTGGGGCCCAGGTCAGCAGAGGGTTGAAAGATGCTCCCTCCATTCTCTCAGATGTCAGAAAATTCTCCCCGATTCAAAGTAACTTCAGGGATAAATAAAACAGATTGTGACTTGTTCTGCAATTCTGAATCCTCCCTCCACTGGTTTGTCTGCTTCAGACAAGAGCAAGTGACACAGATTATAACAACTGTATCTGAAAATATTCAAGCACAGGGCTAAAAGTGAAACTAACATTCTTTTCTTGTAAGCTAAGCTTCGGGGAAACATAACAATATTGAGTAGGTTAGTGAATAAATAAGAATTCGACTGTAATTAGAGTCTAGCCTGAGGTCCAATACTAAAGGAAACACACTGACCCATAACAGGGCAGTCATTATTCAAAACTCAACTCTGTGACAATTTATCTATACTGTTCAAAGTACAGCAAGATATTGTTCTTCCTGAAATCACCTTGAGCAGCTGATGTTGAGCTATTTTTGGCATCCATAGCGTTTTGCTTCACAGTGCTAGAGGGCTTGATCCTCTTAGGCACTGAGAACCCTAGCTTCAATCCAGAAAACCACATGCTTAACTTTAACCATGTAAGTAGTCTCACTAATATCACTGGGTCTACTCTGATACTTAAAGATAAGCACATGTTTAAGTGATTTGCTAGAGCTAAGCCAGGGCTCTGAGCAGCTGGTAGGACTGAGTCTTGAATGATGAACAGATGTACAATACATGGCTTTTCCTTATTTCTCTTGCAAATGTTGTATAAAACTTGTTTATTAACCAAAAAACCCTACACTCTCAATACTGAAGCAATCCCATGTTGGGTGTGCATAAACTTTACAATGAAAGAACAAAATATTGCCCTCTAATATACCCATGTACCTAGCATTAACTTAACTTGAGTGGGAAACAACTGTATGGACCTTAAGCAAGATCTGGCCACATAATTTAAAAGATGCCATTTTCCCATCATAATAAAATAAAGTTAATTCCACCATAAAAAAACCTCTTCTAATAAAATATCACAATGACATTATTGTAAAGACTATTACTACAGCTCATTCAATTCAGCCAATTACTGTACAACATCACAGATAAATATATTCACCAAAAATGTCTTGCTTACCAGCATTCTGCCTTCGTGCTGTGTGATTATAACTAGGGTTGTCGATTAATTGCAGTTAACTCATGCGAGTAACTCAAAAAATTAATTGCGATTAAAAAATTAATCTTGATTAATTACACTGTTAAACAATAGAATACCAATTGAAATTTATTAAATATTTTGGGATGTTTTTATACATTTTCATATATATGAATTTCAATTACACCACAGAATACACAGTGTACAATGCTCACTATATTATAATTTTTACTACAAATATTTGAACTGTAAAAATGATAAAACAAAAGAAACTGTATTTTTCAATTTACCTCATATAAGTACTGTAGTGCAATCTTTTTATTGTGAAAGTTCAACTTACAAATGTAGGGGTTTTTTTGTTACATAACTGAACTCAAAAATAAAACAATGTAAAACCACAGAGTCTACAAGTCCACTCAGTCTTATTTCAGCCAATTACTCAGACAAACAAGTATGGTTACAATTTGCAGGAGATAATGCTGCCCGCTTCTTGTTTACAATGTCACCTGAAAGTGAGAACAGGCATTTCCATTGCACTGTTGTAGCCAGCATTTCAAGATATTTATGTGCCAGATGTGCTAAAGATTCATATGCCTCTATGCCTCTTCATGCTTTGGCCATCATTTTAGAGGGCATGCTTCCATGCTGATGACACACATTAAAAAATAATGCATTAATTAAATTTGTGACTGAACTCTTTGGGGGAGAATTGTATGTCTCCAGCTCTATTTTACCCACATTCTACCATATATTTCATGTTATGGCAGTCTTGGATAATAAAATGAACAATATGTGCTGGGTCACGAATACTTTCACTTCACATTTGACAAAATGCAAAGATACTAATGTGAAATTTCTAAAGATAGTTACAGCACTCAACCCAAGGTTTAAGAATCTGAAGCGCCTTTCAAAATCTGAGAGGGATGAGGTGTGGAGCATGCTCTCAGAAGTCTTAAAAGAACAACACTCCAGTGCAGAAACTACAAAACCCAAGTCACCAAAAAGGAAAATCAACCTTCTGCTGGTGGCATCTGACTCAGATGATGAAAATGAACATGCATCAGTCCGCACTGCTTTGGATCGTTATTGAGCAGAACCTGTCATCAGCATGGATGCATGTCCTCCTGGAATGGTGGTTGAAGCACCAAGGGACATATGAATCTTTAGCGCATCTGACATGTAAATATCCTGCGACACCAGCTACAACAGTGCCATGCAAATGCCTGTTTTAACTTTCAGGTGACATTGTAAACAAGCAGCAGGAGGCATTATCTTCTGCAAATGTAAACAAATTTGTTTGTCTGAGCAATTGGCTGAACAAGAAGTAGAACTGAGTGGATTTGTAGGGTCTAAAGTTTTATATTTTTTAATTTTTAAATGCAGATTTTTTTTTACATAATTCTACATTTGTAAATTGCACTTTCACAATAAAGAGATTGCACTACAGTACATAGTATTTTTAAATTCAACTAATACATCTCATTTATTTTTTACCATGCAAATATTTGTAATAAAAAATAAAGTGAGCATTGTACACTTTGTATTCTGTGCTGTAATTGAAATCAATATATTTAAAAATGTAGAAAACATCCACAAATATTTAAATAATTGGTATTCTATTATTGTTTAACAGTGTGATTATTTTTTAATTACACAATTAATTGCAATTAATTTTTTAAAATTGCTTGACAACCCTAATTATAACATAACAAGGTCAGCTTGCCTTGCTATCATTTTCTTTAGAACTGTTTTATATTTTGGATGCAGCTTCATCTGTACTCTGCACTGATGATATGCAAGACACTAGACCAGATCCTCAGCTGGTGCAAATAAGCACTGAGATTTCAACAGAGTTTGTGCTAGCTGGCAACCTGCATGCTATAGGTAATTTAAACATTTTAAAAAATATATAAATTAAAAGGTGTTAAATAACTACTCAAACATACTCTGCCTGAATATGAGTATTAGTTGTATTGCTGTAGCATCTGGGAGCACTAGTCATAGACCAGGATCCCATTGTGCTAGGTGCTGTAGAAACACAGAACAAAAAGTCCCTGTCCCAAAGGGTTCACAATTAAATAAATGATAAACTCCTTGGGGAAGGGACCAAATCTTCCAATATGGCTCTAATCCTTCTCCCTCTGAAGATAATTAGAGTTTTACCGTTTGTTTCCTGGAGACAGATTGGACCTTGAGTCTGTACTTGTATATCTATTCAAATATTTTAGGCATTTGAGTGTCAGTCACTTCAAAGCCTGCACACTACACCATGAAACTCTAACCTTTCTACACAAATAATAATTTTTAAAAGTCATTAGTTTGGATTAGGTAGTCTAGGGCCTACAATTGCAATACTAGTTACTCTAGAATACCATACATCAGATACATGGCTGTTTAAAAACAAATGTGACAGATACCATGTCTGAGTAATTACACAGTCATGGACATGTTTGTTCTTATAATTACATTAGTGCAGAGATTCTAAGGACAAAATTTTTGGTGGCCTCAGAGTGCGGCCACCAACTCTTGCTAGTGGCCGCTCTCATGCTTTTTCCTAAAATATTTAATTAGCTTTAGGAAAAAACAAACAAATATACACATACACATGTCCGAGTCATTGTAATGTATTTACTGCTAGCTAGTAAGTCTGTTGCAAAAAATGATATTAACAAACATACAAGTATCATTTTTCACATCAGACTTAGCCCTGGCAAGTCCGGGGACAAATTAAATCCTGGATGGGTAGTCGGGGGAGGCAGCGTGGGCCTGGAAGGCAAGAGGTGGGCAGAGCCCCAAAGCCCCATGGCTGGAGGACAGAGAATGAAGCCACACAGCTGGAGCCTGGGGCCTGCCGCCGTGCAGTCCCTGAAGCCCTGCGGCCAGAGCCCACCACCCCATCACCTCAGGATTGAAGCCCCAAAACTGAGTCCCACTGCCCCAGGAAGGTGGGGAACTCACCAGCTGCTTCTCTAGTGTTGTGCCCCAGCTGTCTCCAAAGCGGGGCAGGGCCCAACCCTGTGAGCGGCCCCAGCAACCAACGCTAAAGCGGTGTATCAGGGAGCATCAGGGATAGGGAGGGGCCACTGCTTCTCCTCCCTCCACCATGTCACTGCCTAGGAAGCTGTGGCTGCAAGATAAGCCCCTGGTGACTGTATGCAGCCACGGTGGCCGCATTTGAGAAATACTTCTTTAGTGTATATATTTATAGCTATTATAGCAAAGTCTTAAGACAGAATTATTGGCTAACTCAGTGATCGATGGTGCAAACCAAAATGTCCCTGGGTTCTCAGATAATACGACCCACAGTTGAACATAAAACAGTTCAGGTCAGGTGTTTAATACATGAAGAAAATCTTTTAGAAAAACTGCCCTGGCTGGAACTAAGCATTGTCTCATTGAAATTCAGCACAACTACTGAAACTTGCCCAGCCCTCCCTTTCCTCCTCTTCATGCTGACAAAAGAAACACAAGGCAGAAAGGTAGTAAAGGGTGAATAGTGAGAAAGAATCCCACTTTGTAACTGTTGTATGGCTTGCTCAGAAGACAGATCAGCAGCTGCAAATATTAAGCCATACATATTTGACATAAAGGTCTCTTATCACTTTCTTTTTTTTTTTTTTTTTTTTACTGGCAGGCAGAATTTTGTGGTGTTGGTTGGGCTGATAGAGGAGAGAGATGGGAGAAAAATATATTACAGTGTATATAGAGCCAGCTTTACACCATAGATAGGCTTGGCAGAATTAAATTGTTATGTTTTTATAATTTCAATGGATAATATCAGCGTTTGAGTTCCCGCAGCTCCTATTGGCCGGGAACGGCAAACCGTGGCCACTGGAAGCTGCAGGGCGCCGTGCCTGCAGTTGGTCAATGTCAACAAACTGTCTCATGGCCCGTCAGTGGATTACCCTGATGGGCCCCGTGCCAAAGGTTGCTGGCCCCTGATCTAATTCTTCCAAGCCTAAACATAAGGAAACCTAAATTCTCAAAATTTAAAAAATGGTACGGGGAAATAAGCTTATAAATGTATCAGTATAAAAGTGGTTTAACAGAGTAGAGAATCAGGCTCTGTGGTTTTGATTTGACATTGGCCTTTTAAATACATTTGAGGAAACAAACAATGTTATGCCTTTTCAAAGTGCAGTAGCCTGCAAAAATTCCTTTGCTTGCATCCTCTGAGATTTCTCAGCCTTGTCACTGCTGCAACAGAAGGATACTGACTTGCTCAGAAGCAGCCTCTGACATTAACATTAAGACTGTATTCCACTAGCTCAAGGATTATCCAAAAGGCTAGTAAAAACATGGTTATTGCTGGCAGGTGGCAGCATATAATGGTATAAGTGAAGTAACACAGCTTAATGCTATATTGTAAAGCAGAAGTATCTTAACTATCAAAACTTTTATGCCCTTTCTATGATGTTCAATGTTCTGCAGCTGCCCATTTTCCCTCTCTTCTGTATTTCACTCATTGTCTTGCTTAAGACCCTGATTCAGCAAATCACTTAAGCAGATATTTAGGTCCTATTGATTTCAATGTGACATAAGTATGTTCTTAAGTGTTTTGCTCATTGGGGATGCACTTAAGGAAGTATTTAGGTTAAGCATATGTTCAAATACTTCACTGAATTGAGGATGAAATGCCTTTAAAACTACAAGTAGCACACAACAAATACAAATGAAACCCTAGAATTTGTTACAATACCACAAGTGCACTCTGGGTGCAGAATGGGATCAACAAAGTATGGCTCAGAATGTTGCCTTAGGTTTTAGCCTTTTGTCTCTTGTTGAAGTTGGAAGTCACGTGGTTAAAAATTCTATGCAAGGTTTTGAAAAATAATCCTTTAGAGTCATCCCACATTAATTAGTCTGCCATTAATATAGATTAGTCAGATGAGACAATGTTTGGACAGTGCTTAAACACAGACAGCATGATATAAGGACCAAGCATTTTGGTGAGTGCTGCTCTTATTAAGTGGTTTGCTCTTTGTTTATGATGAATGTGGCAATGAAGGTGACAATGCAGAATTATTCTAAGGCTAGAAAAACAATTTCTGTTTTGAATTTTGAGTAAGGAGTTCCAAAAATACTTCATGTTTTCCCTAATCTATGAGACTAAACAGTCAATGGGGACATTGCAAAAGACAGAATCAGAAGGGAGAGCATCTTACACATGAGCTGAATAAAGTAGCTGATAACTTTACAATAAGGCAGCTGGGCCTTCCGCTATATCTACACTATGGACCGTCTCCTGTGTAGTTGCTTTATGCGGTTGGGAGAGAGCTCTCCTGCTGGCATAATTAAACCATCCCTAATGAGCGGCAGTAACTATGTTGACAGGAGAGTGTCTCTGGCTGACATACTGGCAGTTTTGTCAGTGAAACTTTTGTCAGTCAGGGAGATACTGTTTTAACACACCGAGTGACAAAAGTTTTACCGACAAAAGTGCTAGTGTAGACAAAGCCTTAGTCACAGGGTATTGCCAGTTGCGCTCCCCTGATCAGCAATGAATAATGTATTTGGACTGACTTCTCTTTCTTATTAGTTTCATTAGTAGTAGTTTTAGATTTATTTTTCTCTCCTTTAACAATGCTAAAGATTAGCCAAACATAGAAACACATGCAGATATTTATGAGAAGCATAAACATATCTCACCACAAGTATTTGCTGGCAAGGAAAGGAGTTTTTATGGAGTCTGCAATTAGTACATCCCAAATGCTATAAAATACAGTCCAAAGTACAACACACAATTGATTTACCCATAGCAAAAATGAGATGTTTTAGGGATGCTCAACACAGAACTCTTTCGGTGGCGGGGATATACCGGGAAATCCAGAGTGGTAACTAGGGACTGAACTAGGCTGTAATATATCAAAATATGGCTAGAGAGATTTTTTTAACATGGAGAGCTTCCAGAGGAGAGCCTACAGAATCTTCTTTTATCAAACACATTTTAGAGTGGAGATTGACAAAATTATGCATTGCAGAGTGTCCTGACAAATTTCATACTACGGGGTGTTTGGTCTTGGTCTGGCTGAAATTACTATAAGGTGAGTGTACAACTGATTGAAAGACCATACTGAAAGAGTAGTTATCAGTGATTTGCTGTCAATTTGGGAGAGTGTATCGGGGTCCCACAGGGTCAGTCCTGAGCCCAGTACTATTCAATATTTTCACTATATGACTTGGATAATAGAGCAGAAGGTAGGGTGGCAAGTACTTTGGAGGACAGATTTAAAATTCAAAATGACCTTGAAAAACTGGGGAATTAGTCAGAATTCAACCAGGTGAAATTGAACAAAAACAAGTGCAAAGTATTTTATGAAGGAAGGAAAAATCAAATGTAGAACTACAAAATGGGGAATAACTGTCTAGGTGGTAGTATTGCTAAAGAGGATCTGGGGTTTATAGTGGACCACAAACTGAATGAGTGATCAGTGTGATGCAGCTACAAAAAAAAAATCATGGACATGATTCTGGGGTGTATTAACAGGAGTGATATACGTAAGATACAGAAGGTAATTGTCCCACTCTAGTCTGCACTGGTGAGGCCCTAGCTGGAGTACTGTGTCCAGTTCTGGGAACCACACTTTGGGAAAGAGGTGGACAAATTGGAAAGAATCCAGAGGAGAACAACAAAAATTATAAAAGGTTTAGAAAACCTGACCTATGAGGGAAGGCTAAAAAAGCTGGGCAAGTTTGGTCTTGAGAAAAGAAGACTGAGGTGGTGACCTGATAACGGTCTTCCAATATGTTAACGGTTGTAATAAAGAGGACAGTGATGAATTGTTCTCCATGCTCATTGAAGATAGGATAAGAAGTAATAGGCTTAATCTGCAGCAAGGGAGATTTAAGTCAGATATTAGGAAAACCCTTCTAACTATATGGGTAGTTAAGCTCTGGAATAGGCTTCCAAGGTAGAGTATCCACCACTGGAAGCTTTTAAAAACAAGTTAGAACAGCTGCTGTCAGAGATGGTCTTTTACTTGGTCTTGTCGCAGTGCGGAGGGCTGGACTTGATGACTTCCTAAGTCCTTTCCAGTCTTACATTTTTAAAATTCTATGACTGTTGCACGTGACTGATCATTCAAAACATATAGTACTCTTTCTGCTTCCTGAATAGATTCTTGATTTTTTTTTTAAATAAGCAGAACAGCAAACAAATAATGCACTTCTGGTAAAAAGACAGACATCATCAAAGCTATTCAAAGCTCAAAGCAACTGACAATTATTCAGCTGTTCAGGAAAAAACTGATTCAGAACTTTAGACAGTAAGCCCTTCAGGACAGAGACCAACTTTGTGTCATGTGTTTCTGCCATGCACAACATAATGGGGTCCTACTCCATTACAAGACCAGTTAATAAAATAAGTAATAACAAGATTATCTTTCCATCCAAGAAATATGCCTGTCATGGCAAGTCAGTATCTGGCAATAGCAATACTGACATATATTTATTAAACATGCACGTTTGCACTTTTGTATAAACATTTTGTGGCCTTAAGAAACATCACCACAAAATGACCTTGGCTAATGAAAATGTTTATTTGCAAAATATATTTACCGATCACTTATTTTGTCACTTGACCAGCTGTACTTCACAGTCTCCCTGGTGAAAGCAGCCGCACTGTACCACCGAAGACTCTGGGCTCTGAACTGGACACTTCAGCACTATAAGCCAAATATGCAGCTGGTGTAAATTGACATAGCTCCACTGAAGTCATGAGGGGTGCTGGAACAATTTGTATAGTGGGGTGCTGAGAGCCACTGAATTAAACTGCAAACCCTATGTCTAATGGAAACCACTTCAAGCCAGGGGGTGCGGCAGCACCCCTAGCACTCTTAGTTCCAGCACCTATAGAAGTCAGTGGAGCTAAATAGACTTACGGCAACTAAAAAACTGCTCCTATATGTTCCTGACCCTAGACTATTCTTCTGCATACGCCCTAGTTTGGTTTTGAATTTAGAGAGAGCATCATTTCTAAATAAGGATACAAGTAGGACGTTCTATGGAGCTATCTGTAATCTCCAATACAAGCCACCAAGGGCACTGTCAACATGAAAGTTAATTTGTCATTTGTGCTTTTGTTAGTCAAGAGTCATCGGCCTTCTGCTTCAACAACTAGAAAGGTAGAAGACACACAGGCAAAGGGCAGAAATCACCAGAGAACGCATCCAAGCAAAACTGCCTGTTGAAATCATTGTAGTCAGTAATAGTCAGGAACAGGATCATTTAGGTCAGTGAGGGTGAAAAAGAATAGGCCAATAAGGATAAAAGAGAGGTGGATAAACTTGGTTTAAGAAAGGCTACAATTAAATTTGGCTACTAAAAGATTAGTGTCAACCATAGCATTTGACAGGATGTGTTACAATTATTTTTATGGGGAATACTTTTACTATATTCACATTTTGCAACTACAACAAAATTAGCTAATAAAATATGCCAGCTAGTCCAATAAAATAAACCAAATTAGAAATCTTATACTTTAACACTGAAAATACAACTGCGTGCTCATGGATGACGAGCACTGGAACTCCTCTATACACTCTGCCCACTACCAGTCCAGTTACACATGGAGTGTCAGATTGGTTTTCCTACCAATCTGGTTTAGGAAAACTGGAAAACATTCCGTTCAGAATCTTCTTAAGGAAAAAAAAAAAGACATCACACCCCTTGGTCTTCTCATGGATATTTGCCAGGATGATCCCATTTGCATCTAGATTTATAGGCCTGATCCAAAGCCCACTGAAGTCAGAGGGAAGACTCCTCTTGACTTCAGTGACTTTGGGTAGAACCTATAGTTTGTGCAGTGCATACACTCTAAGAAAGCAGGTGCTCTTGGGAACCAAAATGCAGCCTATGAGAACACCAAAACATTTACTCCTTATCCTGCTCTAGGGCAGTTGCTATCTTTTCCTTGAATGAACATGAGCCAGACAGTATCGAGTTCTTACACTGGTTCCATAGATTCTGCTGTGGTGCATGGTGGATTGTATGATAGACAATATACAGGTCTGCAGTCCCTCATACGGATTCCTTGTCATTCTCTAAAAAGTAAAATGGTGCATGCACAGAACAACTCCAAGTTCTTCTGTTCTATCCCTCCCAGACTATAGCCCCCAACTTGTTTTGCCTCTGGGGGATTTCACCCTATAACTGAAGTTTCCACTTCAGGGTTATCTATTAAAGAAGTTGTTGTCCTCAGAAATGTGCTGGAAGCAAGCTGCTTCACCTGGAGGATTTCTGTCAGGACAGTATACATCATTCCTCCTGAGCCTCTAGCGAGACTGATTTGGAATGCATGACTGACACATTATCTCCCCTTGCAGCATGCTGTTACTCTCACTCCTCTGTGTTGCCATGACTTGTCTTTTTGAGTAATTTGGAGGCCTACGTACGTGTCGTGGGCTGCAGTCAACTAACTGATGAACATGGTATTCCCAGTGTTGGCAGTTCTTACAGGAGGAAGACTTTATAAAATAGAGTTCGGACTTCATACTGTTTAGAGGCTTCTATTGTTGCTGCAGTTTTAATCAAGCTTTAGAATACATGATTGCTTTATAAAATTTGTCAGCATCTGTGTACAGATGTTCCTGTGGCAATATAATGACAACATGACTGTCACCATGTCTGCTGAGATCACAGCTGAGAAAGCCATTTTCAGGTCAGACTGACAAAAACTGGACATAGACTCCCACGGCGGTGGTTTACTCTATAATCAGATTTAACCAAACCAGCAAAAAATGTGTGCTTCTGGATTTCTGTACTGGCTTAATACGGAGCTACAGGCCTTCAGTCCATACTAACCCAGACAAGCTGGATTTCTGTGATGAAAGGTTATTAAAACCAAAACCCACCACTCATTAGGTTCCTCCAGACAAAGGGGGCCCGTCTCTTACCCAGGTGAAAGGATACTCAGGACCTTATACCAAAATCAATGCTGTAGCCAATCCTTAGTAAACTAACTAAAATTTTATTACCTAAGAAAAGAAATGACAGCTATTAAAAGGTTAAGGCAGGTAAAATACATCACAGATGGATCAGAATATGTAATCCAGAATGTTAGCAGGGAAGTTAAATCTACTAGTTTTCTATAAGTCTATCTGGGTTGCCCAAGTAACATTGAGGACCTCAGTCCTTTTGTCAAAACTCCCCGTCAGAATTTACAGACCAGAGATGGGGTAGGAAAGAGATGGCCAGGGGCCTTTGGGTCTCCACTTTTATATCTTGACCATTTTTGCTGGAAAAATCCTGGCTGCATCATGGGTCAGGCAGTTTCATGGCATATGTGTTTGGCCATCAGTTCCTCATATGAATTGCAAACTCTAGCTTGCACCTTTGCATATGTGCCATTTGAGGTGTCTTTGGGGATGATGCGCAGACCCCTTGTTTACAACTCCTTTGTTATTTCTAAAGAGCTAACCTGTGGGCATTTTTCATCCACACAGCATGTTTGAACTACAAACACATAGCAAAATTTCATAACATGTCAATATACATTGTATAACAAGATCATATTATTCAGCAGATTACAACTTTTCCAATGATACCTCAAAAGCCATACTTTGTACAAGATTTATGACAATTTTGTCATAATGGTGACCGTATTAGTGTAGACAGTCACCTTAGACAGCATTACAATGACAAAACCGAAAGATGTATTGAGTCTATAGTAACAATACTGAGGCTTGCATTGTGGTTCTACTTGTAGTGACATGCTATAATACCATGTAAATAAAATGCCAGACCATCCTGCATTAGGAAAGTTGAGCTGGTTCGAATTTTATTAGATTACATAAAGAAGGAGGCTTATAACATGCACTGATAAGGAGAGATTCACTGTTGTTTTTCCCTGAAGTGTAGACTATATGTAGTAGCACGATTGTTTCATGGACCTGTCTCCCCTCCCATTTTTACTTTCATAACTTCCCAGGGGAAACAACAACAGTTACTTATGTGGAAGAGTAGTGTTATGTATGTGTTTAAGCTTCTAATGCAATTTAGAAGCTGGAAATAAATATAGCACCATATGATCAGTTCTTCCTTTACCTCCAAGTTCTCTGTGTACCACAGACTGAGACCCACAGCTATGCAGAGTTCTATACTATATTCAGCCACAGTGTGCAGTAAGGCTTATCAGAACAAATGGCAGTTGCTAACTCATTACAGCTTAACAGCTGGAACATTACAGGAGGAAAAGGTGACACTGTTTGAAGGAACAGTTTCCTCTTACCCTCTTGTCATAAACAGATAAGAAAAGTTAATAGCACAGAAGTACTTTATATCTCTTTGACTATAAAGGGTTAACAAGTTCAGTAAGCCTGGCTGTCACCTGACCAGAGGACCAATCAGAGGACAGGATACTTTCAAACCTTGAGGGAGGGAAGTTTTTGTGCTGTGCTGTTAGTTTTGGTGGTTGTTCACTCTGGGGGCTCTGAGGGATCAAATGTGCAGCCAGGTTTCTCTCCAATCTCTCCGATACAGGTTCTTATAGATCCAGAATAGTGAGTACTAGGTAGATAAGCGAGTTAGGCTTATGTTTGTTTTCTTTATTTGCAAATGTGTATTTGGCTGAAAGGAGTTCAAATTGGTATTTTGCTGAAAAGATTTTAATTTGTACTTGTATACTTAGGCTGGGAGGGTATTCCCAGTGTCTATAGCTGAAAGACCCTGTACCTATTCAATTTTTTTTAAATTCACAAAGATAATTTTTACTGTTTTTTTTCATGTCATGGTACAATTCCCCACTCTGAACCTTAGCGTCCAAAAGATGGGGTACCAGCATCAATTCTTCTAAGCTCAATTACCAGCTTAGAACCTGTAGCGCTGCCACCAACCAGGAATTCCAGTGCCTGGTATACTCTGGTCCCCACAAAACCTTCCCTGGGGACCCCCAAGATCAAGACCCAGACCCTCTGGATCTTAACACAAGGAAAGTAAACCCTTTCCCTCCCTGGGTTACCCTGGAAGATCACTGTGTGATTCAAACTCCTTGAATCACAAAACAGAGAGGACAATTCACCTTCCTCCCTCCTTCTCTTTCCCCCTCCCAGACTCTTCCTGAGAGAAAGTAATCCTGGCACAGAGAGAAATCAGCCTCTCTCTCCCTCTTCCCTCCTTTCTCCCCACCAATTCCCTGGTGAATCCAGACCCAGTCCCCTGGGGTCTCACCAGAATAAAAAACAATTAGGGTCTTAAACAAGAAAAGCTTTTAATTAAAGAAAGAAAAAACAGTAAATATTATCTTTGTAAATTAAAAAAAAAATGGAATAGGTACAGGGTCTTTCAGCTATAGACACTGGGAATAACCTCCCAGCCTAAGTATACAAGTACAAATTAAAATCTTTTCAGCAAAATACCAATTTGAACTCCTCCCAGCCAAATACACATTTGTAAATAAAGAAAACAAACATAAGCCTAACTCGCTTTATCTACCTCGTACTCACTAGTCTGGATCTATAAGAACCTGTATCAGGGAGACTGGAGAAAAACCTGGTTGCACGTCTGATCCCTCTGAGCCCCCAGAGTGAACAACCACCAAAACTAACAGCACAGCACTAAAACTTCCTCCCTCAAGGTTTGAAAGTATCCTGTCCCCTGATTGGTCCTCTGGTCAGGTGACAGCCAGGCTTACTGAACTTGTTAACCCTTTACAGTCAAAGAGATATAAAGTACTTCTGTGCTATTAACTTTTCTTATCTGTTTATGACACCTCTAGTGGACTTTCACCATCTAGTGCACTTCTGCACTAGCAACTTGGATCACTGTTTACTTGAGCCAAATTGTGGATCCATTACTTACATTGGTCAGCACCTACTCAGGCAAGTAGTTCCACTGATAGGAAAAGGCACACTCTTGTGTGTAAATGCCCATCAGGATGAGTAAGGGTTCCACAACTGGGCCATTAGAATGCAAATTAAATCTTCACACATCATGCCTAAAGGAAAATAATGCATAAGAGATAAAATAGGATCCTTGTACACTTCAAAATCTAAAGAAGGTACAGCAGCCAGGCCAAGGAGATGTATTACTACATCATTATTAGAAAGTTAATGTAGCATATTAACTAATACAGCATTTCCCAGAGCTTTCCCCAGGAAGTGTTCTTTGATCTACAAGTATCATCCACAAGTCTTAAATCAAGGCATCCAGATTGTTTCTTAAAAGCCATCAATTTGCATGTCTTATACCCAAAGAGAGTAACAGCAAATCAACTGAAAAATACAATAACCCCTCTTATTGCAAATTTACACGTCGTATTTATAAAGAATCCTACGTATCAAGTGATTTAAAAATCAGCATGTGTACCTAAATATTTGGCAAAGGTTTACTTATTGCAGGAAAAACAACAGCTCCCTTAAAAAAAAAGTTTATTGCAAAATAAACAATATCTGTCTTTGCAATACGTGTGATGTGTTGAAGCACTGCATTTAGTTGATTATAAATATTAGATACTAGCCTGAATGAAAACTCTGTATTTATTCATCCCAAAGCTTTGGCTTTTTGGAGCTATCTTCCAAGTTCAGAAACCATGGTGATAAATGAGGTACAAGAACCTAAATAAAATAGAATTGATATTTTGCAGTTCAAACTCATCTGTATTGGAAATATCAATTGAACAGCATAAGAATCAATTAACTGTTTATATTGTAATAGAACCTAAAGGCACCACAGATCATGGCTCATTGTTCTAGGCATTGTATAAAACATATAGTAAGGGATAGGCCGTGCCCTGAATAGTCTACAGTCTAAATAGACAAGATGAGGAATGGTGAAAGGAAGCAGTTACCCCTTTTTTCAGTTGAGGAACTGAGGCACAGGGAGATTAAGTCATTTTCCCAAAATAATCTAGTAAATCTGTGGTGGTACTAGGTGCCAAACCCATCCATGTCACTTACACTCATTACATATACTTGATTCATAACAATGTAGTTCTAGAATTATAATGGTTCTGTACAAAGAGGCTCCCAAGAAGAAAATGCAAAGCTGACAAGCAACTCATGTAGGAGCCATTTCAGGGGTGTACACCCCAAAACCTCATTGTTGTGGCACTAGGAAAATGTCTTGTTTAACTGAAATAAAAGCTAGAATTCTTTGGGATTGTACTCAGACTATGATTTAAAAAAACACTCATTGCAGAATATGGTCTGCATGCTTAATAGAACTGAGAGAAATGGAAAGGACAGGATCTACCCAACTACTGCCTGCTACTCTTATCTGTCCAAGTGTGGATCTATGCCAATTTAGCCACTCAGCTTGATTTAACAGGTTCACCTCAGTGAGCAGGAGTGGACTTGAAACAATCTTGACCATCAGTACATAAAATTCAACCTCAAACCTGAAATAAACACAGTTTTAGACCTAGCTGCTAAAAGCAACTGTCCTTGTCATAGTTAGGTACTGGCTTCCAGGCTCAAGGAACAATTTGGATTGTAAGAAATGCCAAAGTTGTACTCATTAGTTTTGAAGAGAGTAACAAAATCATTAGGAGAGATGGAAAGGGCCTGATATGAATGAATTAACTCTGACAATTCCCAGATTCCTTAATTGTCTTTAGGCACAGAAAGAGGGGTGAGGAAGCTAAGATTAACGACAGTCATGCTGTCCAGAGTAGTTCACAATCATGAGTGCTTACTTCAACCTCCCTGACCACACTATAGCAGATCTTAAGGTGGCCATCCTGCAGCAAAAATACTTCAGGACCAAACTTCAAAGAGAAACTGCTGAGCTTCAGTTCATCTGCAAATTTGACACCATCAGTTTAGGATTAAACAAAGACTGTGAATGGCTTGCCAACTACAAAACCAGTTTCTCCTCCCTGGGTTTTCACACCTCAACTGCTAGAACAGGGCCTCATCCTCCCTGATTGATCTCAGACAAGACAGGTAGCCAATCCTATCATAAGCTAATTAAGGATTTATTAACTAGAAAAAAGAAACCAGAGAGTAATTCACAGGTTAAAGCAGGCAACATACATACACAAATGAATTCAGTCTGTAGTTCCAAAAGGTGACAGAGATGTAGTAATCTGTCAGTACTGAATGACTTTTCAGGGCTAACCCACGCCAAACAAAGAGCACCCCATGCTGCTTATGTTTAGAAGTCTTTGTCCCTCAGATAGCATGAAAGATTGAGTTTCTCCTCGTCAGAGGTTTTTATCCCCTCAACTCCAGAGTCCAAATTGATGGGATTATTTCATCCATGGGTGTCCTAGAGAGAGTTAGCAATGCAATCAATAGGGCCTCTCTCCTTTGATGCTACACAATACATTATTTGCCTTCAATGGGCCACTCGAGCACTTTACCTCAAATTAATGCTACTTTTCCTGTTTGGTGAATTACACAATTACAGAAGTTTACAATGCAAACACCCAATATAACTTTATACCATAGGCTATAGAGCTTATAAATAAGATCAATACATGCAGCATCCCACAAGTATTTTATAAAGTCTAAACACTTTCTTATCAACTTAATGTCTAATACTTATTTTGAAAATGCAAACAAACAGGTAAGCAAGACTGGTTTCCAGCTGTGCATTTGTAAGTGTTCCTTGAGGCCTGGGGCCTCAGCATGAGCTGGCACCTGGCTTACCAGCATCACAGCTACATTATGACAATAGTTAGCCGGAGTTATGAGCAGAAGAGGATGACAACTTAACCTCTCTCTCTCTCATTAAAGATTTTAATGTGATCCAGACCAAAAAGTTGCTTTGTTTTAGTATGACAGTCTGCAAAAAAACAGTTAGTCAAGCCAAGGGTAAAGAAACAGATCAGGGCAGGGCAGTAGGAGCTGGATACAGATTCCTGATTCTGTATGCTGGCATGTGTTCAAGCAGTCTAGAGGACCCCACTTTGCACTTTCCCACCCAAAACACGCACTTGCTCCTCAACACACTCTCCTATGCCAAGGTGTGATTGGCAACGGAGCCTGCCAGGGTTCCCCTCCTCCACAAGCGGTAATCTCTGTTGATCAGTTACAGCAAGAATCCAGCTGCCTAAGTGGCTCAAAGGAGTTAGAACATAATCGAGACTCTGACCCAGAGAATACAGAGGGAGGCTGTAGTTTACCATCTCATCTAGCACAGTCAACTCAACCACTTCACCCTGCTGATCCAATCTAATGGAAGTAGTGAGCACTCACAGAAGTCCTATGGGATTGAATTAGCCTC
Source organism: Gopherus evgoodei (assembly GCF_007399415.2). Lineage (NCBI taxonomy): Eukaryota > Metazoa > Chordata > Testudines > Testudinidae > Gopherus > Gopherus evgoodei. The sequence continues at coordinate 36,064,645 of NC_044324.1, forward strand.
TTAACGTTCAGAAGCTTATCTGAGACTGATACAACTCTCTTTGTAACAGAAGTCAAGCTGGAAATATCAGTTGATCCAACTCATAAGATTTCCAGGTTTTTGTTGGTTGGTTTGTTTATTTTAGTTTCAACACATTTATTACTGGTTCCCTAAGATAAGTGATATCAATCCCTGTAGCAGAGCCTTATCCAATTCAGCATCAGGCCCTGTTGCTGGCTCTGTTTCATCTTCTTCCCCAGGTCATTACATACCACACTGCAGTCGTTCTCTCAATAACTCTCTCCTTTCAGGAAACTGATTCATTAACATGTGCCTGGGAACTAAGGAGTGTCCTCAGTGTGGAGTCAACCTTCTTGCTCCTATGAGCCTCTTCCCTGAACTCAGAGACTGACCTCAGCCTGCCCTCACATACCCCAAAGGTCTGGTTCCTAGGCACAGGTTAGCCTGAACCCAGAACTGTTTCAAAGGGCCAGCTCAGTCTGTCCCATTTGCTCCCCATTCCCCAGAGCCTTGCCCATCTACAGACAGGATCTCTGTATGTTACATGAGCCTCATTTCTTCTGTCAAGACCAGACAGTCTGTTTTTCTGTCCTCAGTCCCTCCAGCTCTCTTTTCAGCTCATTAGGCTCAGAAAGTAGCCAGTCCCTCTGCAGGAGTACTCCCTTCATATCATGTAGCTGGAGATAAATTCTGTCTCTCCTCTCTCTCTCTCTCATCCAGCATCTATAATTGGAACACTAAGCCTTGCTTGTCTGCAGTACTTTCTTCAAAGTATTTCTGGCTGGCTTGCTCTGAAGCTGCAAGTCCCTCCCAAGAAGATCAGGTCCTGCAGTGCTGTATTGATTAGCTTGGCAGCTGTAAGAGGCACTACAGTGACTGCAGAGTGGGTTTTTTTTTCCTCTGTAGCCTCTTTACTCACGCCAGATTCATCACACATTTCAGAAGGTTCTCCCATGCTCATTCCTGTGGCCATATTTCTCTGCTGCTCTCCAGCCTCTGCCTGAGCCTACAATTACTCTATTTCTTCGATGAGCTCACTTAGCTTGCTGGCCTCCTCCTCCTTCAAGTTGTGCTTCATTCTCCTCCACCCCTTTACAGAGTTTCTGCATTGTTTAGTCCAATTCTCCTTCCTCATCCCTTGCCCTGGAGAGGATCAGCATCTCTTGCCCTCATGCTCCTCAGTATGATGGCAGAGCTGTTCCTCCCTTCAGCCAACAGCTGCTCCAATGCAAGCTGTGCATTGCTTGCAGCTTGGAGAGCCTCTGTCACTGACCCTTCAAAGTGTCATCAGTCACACAACTCTATGTATTCCTTGTGTCACAATAAAATGCCCTCCCCCCCCCCGGGGATCCCCTGGGTCAGCACCAGCGTTGTATATTGCTAACACCTTTATATGCATTGGGAAGTATCTTGGGAAGGGTTGAAGGTGTGCATGTGGAGTGGAAGATTCCTTTACAGGTTACAAGAGACTAAAGGGGGACGAAGGGAGAAAGGAACGTGTTATCTCGATGGCCCAGCTAGGCCCAAAGATAAGGAACAAAATTGCAGCCCATGGCCAGCAAACACAAACAAGCTATTTGCTGCCAAACAGCCAGAAGCCTGTGTCTCAACCCCAGCCAGATGTGAGAAAGGAGAACTGAGTCAGATAGAAATGAAGGGGCTGCAAAACTAGTAAGGTCAGTGAGTTGGAAAACAGTCTTGCGACTCTGAAACCGGTGTGTTTTGGGGAAACTCAGGGAGCTGCAGAAGGCCGGTTCAGACTGGTACCAAGAGCACATGGGACGAGGGTCCCTGGACAAAAATGTCCCCAGAAGAACCCAGGTATTAAAGCCCTCCCGAGAACCGAAGCAAGTCAGACATTTACAGTGGACCCTAGACGGCCTGTGCACAGGGCAGAACTCACGTCTACCATTCCCCTTCTGTCTTCTTCTTACATTACACCCAGGCTTGGCCAGCCTTGGGGTTTTTTTGTGTGTGTGTGTAAGTATGAAAGTGAGGTTAGGGCTAGGGCACTAATGCTCTCTTCCTCCCTCTGAGTGATGTAGGGCACCCCAGCACTCAGCGCTGTTATTTGGTTAATAAAAGCTTTAAACTTAGTCACTTGGTGTGCTCCTTCATCTCCTCCCCTAAAGATCCTGCAGCTTCAGCCTGATCACCTGAATCCCCAGGCAGATTGGTAACATAAATCTGTCACACTTGTTCCCATGACTCAGTCTTGTCACTGGACCTTTGCTTCTCTGAGTCCAGCATCCCAGGCTTCATCTCCATCTCAGCACAGAGCTTAGCTAGTTCATCCTCCAACAGCAGTGCTGCCTCCCCGCATTTCCATCTCTGTCTTTAGATGGACCAGTTCCAATTTCTCCTTTACAGTTTGTGTCTCAATCTTAATCCAGGAGGAGCATATTTCATCCAGTTCTTGCATAATCTTCCATCTGTGCCTACAAAACTGTGAAGCTAGTTAACTGCTTTGCCCTAGTCTGATCTGGCTCTCCAGATACTTTCAGTTGCACTCCAGCTTTTCCCTGGCAGCCAGGGAGTACTGCTTCCTCCCTGAGCCTGGTTATTCTTCCAGCTGGGCTCTTTGATTTTAGCCTGTCCCTGGGAGATAAGGAAAGTTAGAGGGGAGAGGAAGAATGCACAGCCCTCCTGCTCCTGGGTCTCTTCTCAGACTACCTTCATGTCCCCCAGCAGGCCTGGTTCCTAGTCAAGTGCACCCATCATGTCACCTCCTAGAGTTGTCACAGGTGGGACTGAACCCAGGACTCCCTTAAAAGGACTCTCTATGATAGTGCCCTAGATTTAGGGCCTGATTTGCCACCCAGTGCCTTGCACCTGCTGCGGTCACGTACACCTGTGCAATGTGCTACCAGCTCAGAAAGGTAACATTTTATATTAAGCATACACTCAATTAACACACGTGTAAATGACTACACAGTGCACGACCTAGGAGAATCAAGCCATAGCAAAACGTCTAATTACAGTGGGCCCAAGAAACTGAGGAGTTACTCTGACTTAACACTTACGTATTTGAAAACAGAATTGGGCCCAGTAAATCTATATTCTTCTTTCTTCTTCAATTTTGCCTGCATCCTTCAATGCTGTCGTCAATTGAATATAACAGAAATGGTAAGTTATTAACTTCTACCATCTCATAACAGAAACATTTCATTTTCCTGGGGACCCCTGAGGAATAACAGCTATACTGACGTATGCCATTTGCATGATCTAATCATACAGCAATATAATGCAGTCTAAATGAAGGTAGTAGACAACATGAGCGGTGACTATTTATGTTCTGTTTCTTTTGACAAAGCTTAACATAAGAGGTAAAAAGCTTCTTAAAACCAGACAACATTGGCAGCTATTTCAGTGGGACAGTTACACTTATTCCAGCTATCTCAGGCTGCAAACCCAATGACTGCCAGCCACTGTGAGCCTTGGTTCTAGGTATCTTGAAATTAACAGCCTGAGCTGAGGGAAGGGAAAGGTAGCTGTCTGTGTTGGATAAAAACAAGCACAAATAGACCCATGCCAAGCTAGGAAAACATTTGTGCAATGTGGTAAATTGATGTTGTTGCCTTCGCTAGAAGAAACGTAGCCAATTAAGTCAACTGCAGAGATCATAATGATGTGTTTCAAGTTCACAAAAGGAGTGAGTCCCTGCAGAGTTTATTATATCATTTCTCTCCTGTCTGCAGTGACAACCCAGAGACATTTAAATATACAAAACCCTCAATTCAGGATGGGTGATACTGAAAGTAAACAATTAACTAGATTAACAAATGACTCCAACAGAAGTAGTCTCATTTAGCCTATGACAATGCTTGGGCACACTGGAGGCATGGTCTTGCAGGAGAGAGGGCTGGAGAATTGATCAATTTCCAGAATCCCACCCCTTTTATACAAGAAAGCTCTCATAAACAAGGATCACCATCACTGAGCAAAGATACTTCTGTTCAATGCACTGGAAAGGCTTGTATTTTGTTCCTGATAAGGGTACTGAATATACGGATATTATAGTAGGGTATTCACTTTATGTTGCAGCCACAAGTCTTTAAGGAGGCCTAGTAAAATCTTGGACATCTTTAGACACCCATTCCAAAGGAAAATAAATAAATGCTTGTCTGGAGTAGGAATGCTTTAGCCCTAGCCAGAAGCAATGAATTCCTCCAGTAGCATGGAAATCTCCCCAATTCTTCCTTCAGTTTGATGGCAGAAATTCAGCAAGAAGCTCCCATGTGCTTTCTCCAGTATGGGCTAATCAATATTTCACTGCACTGCTTCAATGATATAATCAAGTCTTGTCCACTGTAATCACATCGCTATTCATAAGACTAGGGTAAGCACTGGGGGGAAGAGTAAAGATAGGCGCTTTCAGAAAGATGCCAGACATAACAATCATTTCACATAAAGTGTGAGATAGTGGGTGACATCACTTTTGTCTGGTGAACATATACAGTGCTTCTCGCCTTGGCCCCACAATGGAGAAAATATCATTTATATTTGTGAAATATATACCAAAAATGAGATATGGATCTAGCCAGATACCAAGATATATTATTTTAAAAAAACTCGTGACCCTGTTCCAAGACATTATCAGGGCTGTTTTAAGCATTAATAAGTCAGTTTCTGAAAACAGAGAGGTTTACAGAACCAAAAATCATTTTTAAACCAACTCTTTATCCTTATCTCTTCCTTCTTCGGAAGCGAAGAAGAAGAGGGAAGGCTCACAGTTAGAGGTTGTGGAATACATTCTGCTCTCAGACACAATGTGTCAATTCAGAGCAACTTCACTGAAGTCATTACCCTAGATTTACACCACTGTAATGCAGAATTTAGTCTGCTACACCCAAATCTCTCACACCATTTTCACAATGACTTCAGAGTGATTCCTAATTTACATCAGTGTAAACGAGAAGAGAATAAGGCTCATTGTCCGTATATTGCAATTGCTCCTTTACATTTGTTGGTTAGTGGAAGGAAAATGAGCATGTTCCATCTCAGCTGATTTTAAGAGGGAGATGAAGCAAATGGGAGTTGTGGGCTGTACTCTTAATCATGCTCACCATAAAAATATGAAATGGTTCAGAGGAGAAAGAGTAGCATGAAGATGTGCTGTATTGTCATTATCTGAGCCTCCCAAAAAGTTTTTTTCCGTTTAAGAGGGTACAGTTAGTTAGAGACAGATGCCCTAGCTCAACTATAATATATGGACTTAATGCAGGAATTTCTGGGGGAAATTCCTTTAACCTGTGTTATGCAGGAAGTCAGACTAGATTATCATAATGATTCCTTCTGGCCTTAAAAATTAAATTAGATTTAAAAAAAGATATGAATAAAACAAAGCCAGCAGCAAATAGTGTCAGGAGCCAATGTTTCACAGGAGTAGTACAGGCAGGACCAGATATTACAACAACAAATGCAATAGCAGATGTAGTAAGATTCACATCTTACCCTTGTCTTCGCACTGAGGAAAACCATCAGTGTCAGCACATAATCTGCTTCACTCAAGATTCTTTCTTCAGTATTCAAGTATAGTATAGTGTTTCTCAAACTAATTTTTTTTCGCAGACCACTTGAAAATTGCTGAGGGTCTCGGCAGACCACTTAATGATCTTTCCAAATGTTGTTTGTACTTGTACTTGTACTTGTACTTGTACCGTTAGCTAACTATTGTAAAGTGCTTTGGTGGTCTAATAATAAACAACATTTTTGTTCTACAAATAAAAGCACACAATTCATATTTTAGTATCAGTAGTCTTACCTTCCTAATATGATGGATGTGCCCTCTCTCCCCCACAGCGGTAGCCCCCGAGCAGGGGCTGGGAAGCAAGGGATCTTTCTCCAGCTGTGGCAGGCTCTGAGCTGGAGCTGGGAAGGAGGGGGGTCTTTCCCTCTGTCCCCCACCACAGCAGCCCCTGAGTTGGCGATGGGAAGCAGGGGGGTCTCCTCTCTTCCCGGCAGCTGCAGCCGTGGAGCTGGGAAAAGTCGCTTCTTTCTTTGGCCGCCGCAGCCCTGCATGTCCCAAATTTCTCCCACCCCCTCTTCTCACTGCACAGTCCCCTCCCACCTGACCCTATTCCCCCCAAGGCCACCACCTCACCTTACATGTGCGTCTTCTCCAGGGTCCAGGCCCCTAATTAGTGGAGCCATGCCTGCGCGGCTCCACTAATAACGTGGGTGGCCCTTCATTCTCTCATGTGTGGCCATCCAGGCTGCACCTTAGAGGGAACTATCCACAGACCACCTGAATGGAGCTAACGGACCACTGGCGGTCCACAGACCACAGTTTCAGAACCTCTGTTCAAGTACCATCAGCAGCTGAGCCAACTCTTCCGCCTGAGAGTCTGCAGCATGTGTGACAAATAATATTTCGAACTTGTGTAGCATTAGTCATGTTTACAGCATTGGACGATTAATTAAACATAGGTGGTGACATCTGCAAATCACTCAATAAAGTTACTTTTATTAGGTTATTAGGGCTTCATTGGCTCCCGCGAGTCAGAGTTTATCACAACTCTTGTGCTGATCATTAAAACTTTGATTCCTTTCTCAAAGAGAGTGCAAGGGTTTTATAAATAAAAACAAACATCACCCCCAATCCTCCAACAAACCAACCAACCAAACAAAAAATTGTTTGACACTCGTATAAAGACAAATGGCAAAATCTCTTTAAAAATAACATTCTATCTAACATAGACATGGCCGACTCCAGGGTTTTTGTCACCCCAAGCAGAAAAAAAAAAAGCTGCGATCAGTGGCAGCTTCACCGCGCCGCTTTCTTCTTCAGCGGAAGGTCCTTCCCTCCGAGAGGGACCGAGGGACCCGCCGCAGAATTGCCACCGAAAATCCCAACTTGCTGCCCCAAGCACCTGCTTGCTGAGCTGATGCCTGGAACCGGCCCTGACCACAGTTCCCCTGTATGGCCCCAGCACTATAGTATCAGAGTGCCTCACAATCTTCAGTGTATTTATCCTCATGAAACACCTGAACCAAAAAAACCTGTTATTACTGCCATTTTGCAGATGAGGAATTGAGGCACACTTAGACTAAGAAACTTACCCAAGTTCAGACAGAGAACATAACTGAACCTAGGTCTAACGAGTCCCAGGATACAACCTAGCCACTGGACCACCCTTCGCCACATCATTGTAAATAATATTCAGTACTTACTAGACAAAGATTCTCATAGTGCAAGGTATCACCATAGTTACTTTATTATTTGTATCACAGTAGCCTCCAAAGGCTCTAATCAGGGTAATGGTGCCATTGTGCTTGCCGCTGCACAAACATCTAGTATCAGAAAGTGTATAAGTGAGAGCTTATACAATCTGTGTGACTTTTCACCTTTAAGGCTGTTTTAATTGAAGTAAGCAGTGGCATGAGTGGAATCCATATTAATATAGAAACTAGGGACAGCAGTTTCAGAAGCATGTGAATGTCATAGCCCAAGTTCTATTCTTTAATGTACCTCTATCCCACTGAAAGTCCATGAGACAGTCAGTCAATCACTAGGTGACTTTGAAAATTGTCCCCTAGCAAAGTTCCATTTATAGTATGGCACTGGTTGATAATTAAGGTTGCCAATTTTGGCTGGATGTATTGCTGGAGATTTAATTACATGACATAATCTTTAATTAAAGATTAATCTTTAAGTCCTGGAGACTCCAGGCCAGTTCTGGAGAGTTGGCAAACCTATTGCTAATGTAAGGGGTAAAATAGAAACTAATGACATTGCTTTATACAACCTATATTCTACTCTCTCGAGTCCTATATCTCCTCCCACTCCACCTCCTTGACTGAATTTCAGTCTAAAACAAAGAGTGTAAAACAAAAACCTGTTTCATAAATAAGGAAAAAAATGCAGCAGATGGTTTCCTATCTCAAAAAATCAGAGGGGTAGCCATGTTAGTCTGGATCTGTAAAAAACAACAAAGAGTCCTGTGGCACCTTATAGACTAACAGACACAAGCTTATGCTCCAATACGTCTGTTAGTCTATAAGGTGCCACAGGACTTTGTTGCTCAACTCAAAAAAGAAACTTTTCCCAGAGTACCATCAATTTTAAGAAATTCTATCAGTTAAATGAGCCAAAATGACTTTAAAAAGAAAAGTGAAGTATTTTCTGCAATGTAGTGTTCTGGGTTTTTTTTTATATACCAAGTGTTAGCTGAAAATATAAATCCCTTGCCCCTAAAATTGATTTCAGTTTCAGGAGGAGCTTCACCCCCAATTGTGAAGAGCCCGAAAGATTACCACTGCTTAGGTTAGAACAACTATCCAAGTTACTTACACATCACCCCACCACTGCAGTATCTGAGCACCTCACAACCTACACTTGTGAGCATGTACAGGTAGTTTTTCATGTACTGCTCATCCATAGCTGCACCCAGTTTCTGCATATGCTGTGTCCACACTGCCCCTTCTTGGTAGGCGACATTAGCACAGCTATTTCAGGGGCGGTATCCCAGAGTTAATGTGCATCACAGAAGGCACTCTAGGAACTCCATTGTTGTGTGTTCTTGGAACTGTCCCCCACTTTCATATATTTGGTGATGGCATCTCCTGCTCCTCTTCCTAAGAGTCTCCTAGGTCCCAACTGCCTCTGCATCCTGCCCCTCATTGGCATCCTGTTGTATGATGAGGCCAATGGCAAGGGGTTATAAGCCACTTCAGACTCTGTACTGGAGAGGATCTAATCCTGCTTGTTATAGCATGAACATGTACAAGGATCTTTCCCAGAGCGACTGTTCTAGTCCTTCAAGGAACATGATGTGTTTCAGGTGTTCCTGACACTGGGAAGGAATGCAAGCCTCTGACAGCCTCTGGGAAATCTCAAGTAAAGGTGACTGTTCCTGCTGCTCTGGGTGAAGTCACAGAGGACCTTGTACTCTGACCACACATTGATGAGCACTCAGGTGTGCTCAGTGAACCAGGCCGCTGCTCTGGGAACGTGATGCATATTAACCTATATTGACCAGAATATAGTGGAAAACTGATCTGAAGTGGTCAGTGCAGCTCACTGCTACTGCTAACGAGGGTGGGCCACGGACCTTTATACACTGGGTATGGGTCAAGCAGAAAAGGGTTCAATACATTGTGGAAATGGGCCTGGAGGACTATTGAAACTTGGGACCTGGCACAAGCCCCTGGCCCCCCATCCACACGGCACTGTAGCACATGTATATGTGTACAGTCATTATTGCAGAATTAGCCATAGCCATGCTCCTGTGAAGTATTATCCCCACAGTAGAGATGGGGGACTGATGCACTTTGAAAACAACAGGAGTTAGGTGCCTACATACCTTTGAGGATCTGAACCTAAGTGACTTTCCCAAAAGTCACACAAGAAGTCTGTGACACAACAGGGAATTTAACGCAGGGTTCTCCAGTCCCTGGCTAGCACCACAACCACTAGACCAACTACTCTCAACTAAATGATCAAAGTAATCCTGCAAGTTTACAGCTAGATCTTTAAATTGGTACAACTCCACTGGCTTTTGATTTACTCCATCTGGAGCTCCGACCCTTAATATTAACTCTTCAGGATAGTCTTTAAAGTGAACATAGCACCTGTTTTTCCTGCTCCCTGCCCCACCTTTCCTTTCCTTCTATTTTTCTGGGAGACAGTGAAGCTTCCTCTTCCCCATTGGTTGTTTTATGGCAATGTTTTATTTTAAATTTAAAAGGAGAAAACAATTGTTACTGATGTTTCTCTACTACTTGTTGGGTCTTTCATTCAGGTTTTAATTCATAAAGGAAGGTTACATCATTAAATAGTTTCTAACTGTAGAGTCATTAGAAATTATCTATTATTGGTGGCCTATGGGAAAGAAAGTCAGTCATCTCAATTCAGTTCTTGTAAGTTCATATTAGAAAAAGCAAACAGTTGACACTAAACACATCATTTTTGGCTGTTTCGGCAGAAACTCTAGAGAAAGAATGGACAAATTATCACTTACCATTTGTATTCCAGTAGTGCCAATAAGACCCAATCAAAACTGACACACCATGTGCTAGGCACTGTACAAAAACTGAGTAAGTTGTGGTCCTTGCCCTGAGGAATTTGTAATCTACTTAGACAAATAGATAAGTAAAATACAAACTAAATGTCCCAAAGGTGTAAGTTTTGTTAGTTACATTGAAAAGGCCCTTTCCACCTCTCCCACTGTGCAAGTTCCCCAGATGGCCTGTTCCATTGCTGCTGACAAATCTGGCAACCTGCCCACCCCAATTTTATTCCCTCACCTTCAGGATTGTTTCCTCCCCAGAATAGGATTAAGGCACAACAAGGAGGGTGAGCACCTTGCACAAGCTGTGTTCGGCCTATTCTGTGGATGAAGAGGGGATTTGAATCTCCAGAGCCGTCACTCAGGCACTTTTCTCACGTACTAAGTTCACTGAGAACTGAGAGAAAAATGCTTTAACTATATTTATAGGACACCAAAAATACCAGCAGATAATTAGGTTGTTCTCTTCTTCTTGCCTATTTTATAAAATGCAGTCTTTGGTGGCAGAACTAACTATTCTAGTGACAGAGCCAGTCTAACACGAACATTTTTGTGTGGTCCAATTATTATTTCCTACCTACAACTGTGATTTCACAACAGCAAGCATACTGGAATATATTGCAAAGCCTTTATTGTAGAGCATGTACCAAGTTTAATTATTACACTTAGCCTAGAGTACATAAGGTTAGTTGCTGTTATCTTTTAATTATCCTTCAAGTTATCTTTTAATTATCCTGTTTCCCTACCACCACTAATCTGTGTAGCTGCTATCCTGCATCTTACACATTTGTCTTACACAGGAGAATGTCTACTGCTTCCGAATAGTTGTATAGCTCCGGCCAATGTTTTGCCTGTCAGACCAATGTTATTCATTATATACATCAGACAGATGTCACTATGGGTAAATCCATTGGCACATTAATTGAACAGAAAGTTTTATACTGAGCTATAGATATAAAATTCATTTACCCTGTGAGAAGAAATAAGATGTTAAGTTTCACATGCTTTTTTTTATACTTTTCTTGATGAGCATCTAAGCAGAGCATGTATCTTTAGTTATAGCCATAGGCAGAATAGTCTATGCCTCCAAACTGTTGTAACCTGAGCAGCATGGAAAATGTGAGGAAGGAACAGCCTATCACAAACTACTTCTCTGTTTCCCATAGATGACAAGATCTCCTAACTAACCCACACACAGGACTGGATCTCCTCAGGGAGGGATGGTTTGTCATGGCTCATCTGCTTTTTATTGTACAAGTGTAAGATGATACCCAATGAAACCAAGAAGCCTCGTATCAAGAAATGGCAAATATTTAGATAGCAAATATTGAACCACAGAAATTCTCTGCCAGAGAAGAGTAAATAACTTAGCAGAATTATATGAAGGGCTGAATACTTTTACAAGCATTAAAGCATTGGTAGTTGCGCAAAATAAGATACTGATACCAGGAAAATCGAACGTCATGCTTCAGAGGATAAAATGGTAAGGTAGGAGGTTCATTCGTGGTACTGTGTTGTCAGAGTTTATTATTTATTGGGCATTAACAGTGTCCTCTGCACTGTACAAAAAAGAATAATCTATGCTCTCTGCCCCATGGAACCTGTATGTGTCTAAATGGGATTGCCTGTTTTCAACTCAGATTGGAAGATCCTTGGGGCAGTCTTTGTCATAGACTCATAGAATTTAAGGCCACAAGAGACCATAATGATCATCTAGTCTGACCATCTGCACATTGCAGGCCACACAACCTCACCCACCCACTACTGTAATAGACCCATACCTCTGGCTGAGTTACTGAAGTCCTCAAATCACGATTTAAATACTTCAAGCTACAGATAATCCATCCCTTCCATAAAATTATCAAGCAGCAAAGAATCCTGTGGCACCTTATAGACTAACAGATGTTTTGGAGCATGAGCTTTCGTGGGTGAATACCCACTTCCTCAGATGCATGTAATGGAAATATCCAGGGGCAGGTATATATATGTGTGCTAGCAAGCAAGCTAGAGATAACGAGGTCAGTTCAATCAGGGAGGATGAGGTCCTGTTCTAGCAGTTGAGGTGTGAAAACCAAGAGAGGAGAAACTGGTTCTGTAATTGGCAAGCCATTCACAGTCTTTGTTCAATCCTGAGCTGATGGTGTCAAATTTGCAGATGAACTGAAGCTCAGCAGTTTCTCTTTGAAGTCTGGTCCTGAAGTTTTTTTGCTGCAGGATGGCCACCTTAAGGTCTGCTATAATGTGGCCAGGGAGGTTGAAGTGCTCTCCTACAGGTTTTTGTATATTGCCATTCCTAATGTCTGATTTGTGTCCATTTATCCTTTTGCGTAAAGACTGTCCAGTTTGGCCGATGTACATAGCAGAGGGGCATTGCTGGCATATGATGGCGTATATTACGTTGGTGGATGTGCAGGTGAATGAACCAGTGATGGTGTGGCTGATCTGGGTACGTCCTGTGATGGTGTCGCTGGTGTAGATATGTGGGCAGAGTTGCATGCAACAAACCTCGATGCCAACTCATCATATGCCAGCAATGCCCCTCTGCTATGTACATCGGCCAAACTGGACAGTCTCTACGGAAAAGGATAAATGGACACAAATCAGACATTAGGAATGGCAATATACAAAAACCTGTAGGAGAGCACTTCAACCTCCCTGGCCACACTATAGCAGACCTTAAGGTGGCCATCCTGCAGCAAAAAAACTTCAGGACCAGACTTCAAAGAGAAACTGCTGAGCTTCAGTTCATCTGCAAATTTGACACCATCAGCTCAGGATTGAACAAAGACTGTGAATGGCTTGCCAATTACAGAACCAGTTTCTCCTCTCTTGGTTTTCACACCTCAACTGCTAGAACAGGACCTCATCCTCCCTGATTGAACTGACCTCGTTATCTCTAGCTTGCTTGCTAGCACACATATATATACCTGCCCCTGGATATTTCCATTACATGCATCTGAGGAAGTGGGTATTCACCCACGAAAGCTCATGCTCCAAAACGTCTGTTAGTCTATAAGGTGCCACAGGATTCTTTGCTGCTTTTACAGATCCAGACTAACACGGCTACCCTCTGATATATAAAATTATCAAACTCAGTCTTGAAGCCAATTAGGTTTTTTGCCCCTCACTGCTCCCCTTGGAAGGCTGTTCCAGAACTTCACTCCTGTGATGGTTAGAAACTTACTGATGGCCAGTTTATATCCATTTGTTCTTGTGTTAACATTGGTACTTAACTTGAATAACTCCTCTTCTTCCCTTGTATTTATCCCTCTGATGTATTTAAGGAAACAATCATATCTCCCCTCAGTCTTTTTTTGGTTAAGTTAAACAAGCCAAGCTCTTTGAGTCTCATCTCATAAGGTAGGTTTTCTGTTCCTCTGATCATCCCAGTAGCCATTCTCGGCACCTGTTCCAGTTTGAATTAATCTTTCTTAAATGTGGGAGACCAGAACTGCACACAGTATCCCAGATGAGGTCTCACCAATGCTTTGTATAATGGTACTAACACTTCCCTGTCTCAGCTGGAAATACTTTGCCTGATGCATCCTAAGATTGCATTAACCTTTTTCATGGTCACATCACATTGTAGGTTCTTAGTTATCCTGTGATCAACCAATACACTCAGCTCTTTTCCTCCTCCGTCACTTCCAACTGATATGTCCCCAGCATATAGCAAAAATTCTTGTTGTTAATCCCTAAATGCATGACTGCACTATGCACTGTTCAATTTCACCCCATTTCTATTACTCCAGTTTTCATGGTTATCCAGCTCTTCTTGAATCATATTCTGGTCCTCCTCCATAATGGCAATGTCTCCCAAGTTTGTGTCATCTGCAAATTTTATTAGCACACTCCCACTTTTTGTGTCAAGGCTGTTAATAAAAATGTTAAATAAGATTGGTTCCAAGACAGATCCCTGAGAAACTCCATTAGTAAACTCCTTCCTGCATGACAGTTCACCATTCAGTATAACTCCTTCAAGTCTCCCCTTTAACCAGTTCCTGGTACATCTTTCAGTTCTCATATTAATCCTCATCTTCTCCAATTTAACTAATAATTTCCCATGTGGAATTGTATCAAATGCTTTAATGAAAACCAGGTAGATTAGATCTACTGCAGTTCCTTTGCCTAAAAAATCAGTTATCTTCTGAAAAGAAGGAGATCAGATTTATTTGGCATGATCTACCTTTTGGTAAAATGTTTTATTTTATCCCAGGTACTATTTATTTCTATGTCTGTAACTACTTTCTCATTCAAAATTTGTTCCAAGACCTTGCATAAAATGGAGGTCAATCTAACACGCCTGTAGTTTCCTGGATCACTATTTTTTCCTTTCTTAAAAAAATAGGTACTATATTAGTAAGTCTCCAGTCATTGGTGTATGACCCCCAAGTTTACTTGATATTGGGCTTGCAATTTCATGTGCCAGTTCCTTTAATATCTTTGGACGGAGATTATCTCTCCCCCCCACCCCCGCCCAGTTTAGTCCCATTAATCTGTTTGAGTTTCACTTCCACCTTGTATGTGGGAATTTCTACTTCCATAACCTCATTTCCATGAGCCACCATACCACTCTCGCTAAGTTCCTCATTACCTTATTAAAAACAGAGGCAAAGTATTTGTTAAGGTATTGGGTCATGCATATATTATCTTTAATCTCCACCCCATCTCTCAGTGTTTAGTGGTCCTACTTCTTCTTTCCTTGTTTTTGTTTTATTTATATGGCTATAGAACCTTTTACTATTGGTTTTAATCTCCTTCCCAACTCTGCTTGGCTTTTGGCAAGTCTCACTTTTTTCCCTACACTTTTTGGTCTCCAACAGGTAGCTTTCCTTGCTGTTCCATCCCTCCTTCCATTCCTTGTAGGCTTTCTGCTTTCTTTTAATAACCTGTATGAGGTGCTTGTTCATCCACCTTGGTCTGCAACACTTCCCTAGGAATTTTTCCCCTGCTTGGGATGCAGGCTGCAGATAGTTTCTGCAGCTTTTGACTTAAATTCCAAGTCTCCTCCACATTCAGATCATTGAGTTCTTCAGTCCACTTCCCTCATTAATTCCCTTCTTTTTTTTAAAGTTTGCCCTTTTGAAGTCAAGGATCTTACTTACAGATCTATTGTTGTTTATCCTTCCACTTAGTTTAAACTAAGTTAGCTCCTGATCACTCAAACCAGAGTTGTTCTCCTACAACCAGTTATTCTATGAGATCCTCAGTATTCACCAATCTAAAATGGCATCACCTCTTGTTGGTTCGGCAGCTGTTTAGTGATTGTACACCACCATGCTCAATGAATAACCACCACCATTACTCACCTGTCTCTCCAGCCAGTCTTCTATTTCCATCAACAAGGTCCAGGACCAACCCTGAAAGTATTTAAGGAAAAGGTCCTGTGAATTGGGTGCTAGCCTGGAAGTCAATATATCTACAGCTCTGCCATTGACTTAATCAGTCACATTGCTATATAGGGGAAAAGTGTTATTTTACTTATTTACACTTATTGTTAGTTACTGCTGCCAAACCCCTTCAAATCAAACTCATAGACCTTAAGGTCAGAAGAGATCATCATGATCATTTAGTCTGAGTGGTTGATCATCATCAACCCTGACTTGTAGCGTTCAGTTTTCAGAGTGAGCAATAAGGAACGTGTGTCACAGCTTACAGGATACACTTTGTTAATAAGTGTTTCTATCTTTCATCTACACCAGGGGTAGTCAACCTATGGCACGGGTGCCAAAGGCAGCACGTGAGCTGATTTTCAGTGGCACTCACATTGCCCCGGTTCTGGCTACCAGTCTGGGGTCTCTGCATTTAAATTTAATTTTAAAAGAAGCTTCTTAAACATTTTAAAAATCTTATTTACTTAACATATAACAATAGTTTAGTTAAATATTATAGACATAGAAAAAGACCTTCTAAAAATGTTAAAATGTATTACTGGCACGCGAAAACTTAAATTAGAGTGAGTAAATGAAGACTTGGCACACCACTTCTGAAAGGTTGCCAACCCCTGATCTACACTGTCACCTAGCACCACACAGAGGGTACTTCCACCTTTCTTCAGAGAAGAAAGCTGATGGAGGAAGTCCTACATAACATTAAGTGGGGACATTGATTATGGTAGCCCTATAAATCTTAACGTTAGGGAAAGTTCTGAATATTTTCACTTGTGCCCCTAGTAATAATAAATATATGTAAAAAAATTTGCTGCAGTGTTGCTGCTCTTTGTAAATCAATATATAATTAAAATATTTCTAGAGTCCAACTCTATATGGAGCAATGATAATTTCATGGTATTTATCCAGATTATATTGTCAATTTGATGAACTTTGAAAACAACTTTATATGGTGGACACTTTATTTATTCATTTGGAGGTATCATCTAAATAGAAAAGCAATGAGTCCCTCTGGCCTTTTGCTTTTAAATATCAGTTCCCATTACAGACATTTCTGCAAACTCTTACTGCTCTTCAGGTATATTAAGTGGAGATTTTCAGACTGGGAAAACTTTCAAATTCTACACATCATACCACAGATTAAAATCAATTTACCCTTTATTCCTAGCTCCTAGTCTTATGCTAAAGCTGCTCCTTTTTTCCTTCCCTTTACTGTATTGCACAGTATTTACAAAAGTAGATATCACAAAACAAAGTCTATAATTTTCTATTCTATAATTCAAACAATGGGGCAGATAAAAGCATCATTATGGTAGTATGACTTTCTGCAACTCACATTTTCATAGATAGCCATCATAAAAGTAGATGTTGCTGTGTTTTCATTTTTGATCTTCACTCCACCAGAGGGAGGTACAGTAATATGGAGGGTAAAAAAGCCCAAGCTATCTGCAGATATCTAAATCTCAGGGCTTCCACAGATCCAGGTCAAATCCATTGCCTTTTGATGGAAGGAAACGCCAATATCCTAAAGCAAATTGTAAGACATTTTTTAATTAAAATTCATGAAGAGAGTTCCCTGACTCTTGTTTTCTTTGTCTATACAAAAAAGAAGCAGCTATATACTTCTAGTGACCTTTATATCTAATTAAGGGAAATAGCAAAGCAAGAAAGAACAAACACAATGTCTCTGTGAGCCAACAGCGGATGTCTTCCATCACAGGTTGTATCAACTCTGCCAAAAAATATGGCATCTGCTGAGAGCACACTTCTAGCAATTGAATGGTGCAATATATGTAAAATCATAAGACTCAATTTTTTTTCCCAGATATGGAATGATGTGGCTCATTGATATAATAAAATATACATACTTTCATAAAGCTGAATTTAGCACTGCAACCCTCGCCTAATGCTTTCACATATTTTTGCAATCTTATCAAAGAGTTTCAGCAAGCCTAAGTCAAAGTTCAATGAATTATTTACATGGACTTTCCTTTATTGTACCATATTCTCATGGGGGGCCCTGCAGGGCCCCGGGCAAATTGCCCCACTTGCCCCACTCTCTGGGTGGTCCTGAATTGTTGATAAGTTACCCTACTCACTGAAATGCCATATAATAAGCCATGTCCTCAAACACCAGGGTGATGGGCATAGTAACAAAACTAGATGTTGTGAATCATGTCTTACAGTAACCAAAATCCTCTGTTTCTTAGGTATAGCATTTTATAGTAGCTGTTTATAATGATACTTCAGTAAATAATTACTAGTGCCGTTTTCCTTTACACAAGGCTATGTCACAGCTCACAAATTTCATGACCTTCCTTTCATAATATCAAAAGGACCAAATACACTAGTAAGTTACAATTTACATTATATACATAGTATTATTAATGGTAGGTTACTCTATTAAAATGGTCCATTTATCACTTCTCAAAGAAGATTGAAATATACAAACTCAGAAAGAAATAAAACAACTTCATAAGTGTACTTTAGTATGCTGAACTATTAGACTCAATGTTAAATATAGCATTAAGAATTAATGTTCAATATTCAATCCAATGTTCAATGTAATATTAATAACATTGTGTTAAAAGGACTAAGAGACAACAGAAAGAAATGACTCAAGACGGCTTGAAATAGTTTGGACCATCTTAGATTTCAGTAATATGCAGATTAATACAAACTATAAACTCTCATCCAAGCATTCCAGGACATTCTGATCACAGTTCTTTATTGGGCCCTTCTTTTTTAATTGACCTTCTCTTTAAGAAGCTAAACAAACTATTTTTCTGTAGCTCCCCACATATGGTTATGGCCCAGATCATGAACCTAGAAACATAATTCTGCATAGGGTAAACCAACTCTGTGAAGTTCCACTCAGAGGCTTTCCAGCAGATTATTTCATCAGGTGGTTTATTCCCTCTCTCCTCAAAACCTGTGACGATCAGGGGATTTTAACTAGAGACAAGATCCATACATTCCCTCAACTCCTGGCTTCCATGATCCTCCATCAATTCCTGATGGCAGGGTTTACCCTTGGGACAGCTGAGCCCAGGATCGATCCCACAGAGGAGGTCCACAAAGGGGATCCACATAGCTGCTGGTTTCTATGAGGGATGATGCATTTACTACCAATTGGAAAGAAATGAAGAATGTGAGACTAATGAGAAGGTACCAGTAACTAAAAACTTCTTGAATTCAGTGCAGTACGAAATGGATTATAAAATTCACTGGTATAAGCAGGGGCGGCTCCAGGCCCCAGCACGCCAAGCACGTGCCTGGGGTGGCAAGCTGGGGGGTGCTCTGCCGGTCGCAGCGAGGGCGACAGGCAGGTTGCCTTCAGCGGCATGCCTGTGGGAGGGTCCGCTGGTCCTGCGGCTTCAGCGGATCTCCCGCAGGCTGCTGCCAAATTCGTGGGACTGGGGACCTCCCGCAGGCAAGCCACCGAAGGCAGCCTGCCTGCCATGCTTGGGGCGGCAAAATGCCTAGAGCCACCCCTGTGTACAAGGACAGGAAATCATGGTTTGAGAAATGAAGTGAATAAGGTGTGATGAAAGCACAACAGACTAGAATTCTTGTGAAAAAAATAATTTATAAGAAAAAAGCAGCAGCCAATGTGTCTTCATAACTAAACAATGTTCTAAGATCTTAGATTACAATCAAAATGTATATTGGAAATGGAAAATTTCTGGAAGGCCACCAGGTAAGACTATATTTAAGGATTTCAGAGGAGGACAACTTTAAAATTTTACACCTTCAAAACACTGTAGAAACATTAGCAATGTGAGGTAGAGATACAAGTATGAATCCCATTTTTTCAGATGGGAAACCAGCAATAAATTGGTGAGGTTAAGCGAACACAAATTGATGTTCTGTTCTATTCCCAGCTCTGTCACAGGAATTTCTGTTTTTTCATATTGGGCACAGTTTCTTAGTGTGGCAGGGCAGGGGTAAAACCCCCTTTAAAGCCCTGCCAAAACGCTGGCTGCAGTCTGCTCTTCAGCCAGGAGGCCAGAGTAGAGACACAGGTATTCAGCAGTGGGCCCAGCTGCAAGCCCTAATTAGGGCTGGCTCAGAGGAACATGCTGAGCTGAGTGTTGACAGCTGGGCTGAGGCATGGGAGGGCCATAAAAACCCTGAACAAACCTCAGTGAGGAGGCTAGACTGGGAGGAGACAGGAGGGTAGTATTGATGTCTCCTTACCAAAGCAGGAAGCCTCAAAGGCAGAAGACGCTGGGGAGGGTCTGTGGGGTGCTAGCTGTTGGGAGACCAAGGAACTGCACAAACTCTGTAAATAAAGACACTTGGTTGATCCAGCAAAAGAAGATGTGGAAGACTTATTATGCCAGCCTAACACAGTGTGCAGGCACAAAAGTCGGGGAGCCTGCTTTGACCCTGTGACACTTAGGGCTGGTCTACACGGGGGGGGGTGAGGATCGATCTAAGATATGCAACTTCAGCTATGTCAATAGCGTAGCTGAAGTCGAAGTATCTTATATCGATTTACCTCTCGTCCGCACGGCGCAGGATCTACGTCCGTGGCTCCTCCTGTCGACTCCGTTACTGCCGTTCACACTGGTAGAGTGCCAGAGTTGACAGGAATGCTTTCGGGGATCGATATATCGCATCTAGATGAGACGCGATATATCGATCCCTTAGAAATCGATCGCTACCCGCCGATACGGCGGGTAGTCTAGACGTACCCTCTGACTACACTCGCTCTCTTCAGGGAAAGCATAAGGGCTTCAGAAATCCCAAACAAGTGCCCCCCTCTCCCACAAACAACACAACTCTTGCTCCCCCAGCTCCTGCCATCCAGAACAAGTTACTGCTAGACAAAGGATGTTACGAGGATCAAGGTCTTGTCTGAGAAGTTGACTGCAATAGTTTTTTCAGCATAACTGTTCCAAAACAGCTTTCCACGTGAAAACACTATTCCAGGGGAAAAAAGGGACTTTATTCCAGGATAAATTATTCCTCCTGCAAAGCAGAGAAATTCCAAAGTAGAATGCCTATATGGGGGAATTCTTCCAGAATAGCTAAATTAAACTGGACTAAATATGCCCATTAGGCTATGGCTACACTTGCACTTCAAAGTGCTGCCAGCTGCGGCACTGTTTACACTGAGGCTTTATAGCACTGTATCTTGCAGCGCTCAGGGGTGTGTTTTTTTCACACCCCTGAGCGCAAAGTTGCAGCGCTGTAAAGCACCAGTGTAGCCATGGCCTTAATTTCCTCTTGTAGACAAGCCTCTAAGACTGGATCAGGGAGCCTGCTGAGGAAGCCCTGGTTAAGAAACGAATGCTAATGGCTAAAGGTACAACAGTTGATGAGAGTGGTGAAGTATTATTGAGCAAGGAAGAAAGAACAAATGTGTAGTAGAGAATGTCTGCGTGTCCCTGCACTTTCTAGTGTTTCAGGAGCATAAGAGTAGAGGAAGCAGATTAGATGTGTGTGAGAGAGAGAGTGGTATTGCTAGGGAACTGTAGAACAGAGGTGGGAGACAGGAAAGAGAATCAAGCAGTGAGGCTCTGTGGGGTTGAAGACAAGGAGCACAGTATTAAACAGAAGAGGCAAGAAAGTGGGAAAAGGATAATAGTCTGATTTTCATAGCTCATTTTTTGCTTATATTCAATATTTAAGTAGACCAGCAACATATCTTCATGTACCTTATTGGTTAGCAGACCATGTCAGCAGTTTTCTTTTGGTGAGTGCCACAGACTGAATTCTGCAGTTAGGCTTCCTGTAGCTGTGTTTGTCTAATGAATAATCATGCATCAGCTGCAGTGATTTAGTCCTAGAGAATATTCACTTCTTATCTGTACACATCCCCACAATACATTTTACAGCTCCAGAGACCTTAGATGAAATACATCCTTAGGATATAAAAAGAAAGCATAACAAACAGAGAAAATATTTTAGAAAACACGGTTTTACAGAGCAAATATTATGGCACAATATAGTCTACAGGCACCTCTTCAAATATACTTAGAAGCTGTCCCAAAATTACTCCTTTTACTTAGTTTCTGAGAACGTTTATAAAAAGGCAAAACTCTGTCATGCTTAGGGTGACCAGATAGCAAGTGTGAAAAATCAGGATTGGGAGGTGGGTAATAGTTGCCTGTATAAGACAAAGTCCCGAATATCAGGACATCTGGTCACCCTAGCCACACTTACTCACCTGGAGTAGAACTTTATTACACAGATATCCCAGGACACATCTACACTTAAAACACTGCATGGGCATCTGCACTGATGTAGCTGCGCTGCTGGAGTGCTTTGATGAAGATGCTCTACACCAACAGGAGAGAGCTCTCCCATTGGTGTAGTAAATCCATCTCTCCGAGAGGTGGTAGCATTGTCAGCAGGAGAAGCTCTTCCACCGACATAGCGCTGTCTTTATGGAGGTTAGGTCAGTATAACTATGTCGCTCGGGGTGTGGATTTTTCACACCCCTGAGCAACTTCATTATCCTAATATAGGTCTATACTATAAGATACTAATTAATGGGCACAATTGTGAGTTTAGATGCCCAGATGCAGGAGAGCAAGCCCCTTTATACTTCTGTGTGGGCTGCCCCTACTGCTTAGGTCCTACATGAGAGGGACAGAAGAAAGTGGTCTCTGTCTGGCAGCAACTGACCCTCCTGTGCAGGGGATCGGGGAATGGTGTATAAGGGCAGGAAGTGAACCAAGCAGCCAGGGCAGAAGCTGAAGACAGTTGTATTAGAACAAAGGCTATCTTAGCTTCATTCGCTCCCATGGGGGAAGCGAGAAAGAGCTGTGATATCGTTTGGGCCCTTCCCAGCTCCTGGACAGCATAGCTATGTGCTACCCATTACTTAGGCTAAATTAGAAGGTGCCAAACCAAAGCACTGTGAGCGAGGATGGCAGAATATCACCCAAACAGCATTAGGTCATTTAATCCTCCTGCATAAGGACATGTCTACACTACAAGAACTACAGCAGCACAGCTGCAGCTACACCACTGTCGTGCTATAGTGTAGACGTTACAGCGTGGGAACGGGTTTTTCCATTGCTGTAGCAAATCCACCCCCTTAAGAGGTGGTAGCTAGACTGACAGAAGAATTTTTCTTTCAACCTAGCAGTGTCTACACCAGGGCTTAGGTCATCTTAACTACATCTCTCAGGGATGTGAATTTTTTACACCCCTTCAGTGATGTAGCTGGTTTGACCCAAGTTTTAGGTATAGATGAGACCTAATACTGGGTTTGAATATACAGTCCTTAGTCCAGTGAAAACTTTCATTTGGTTTTGTCTCAGCAAGAACTGCTGATCTGGCCTATTAATTAATGAATCCTCAGAATATACCTCCAAGGTAAGCACATGAGCATTATCAGCAGTGACTGGAAGTAGATATGATACTGAACAAAGCCAGCTGCATTACATAAAGGATTGTGGATGTGTTACAAATTCAGTGACTTTCTTTTAGTTGGAAAACCTAATTAGCCCTAGTAGAAACACACATTGAGCCAAATCCATCATTGGTACAAATCTTTCCAGGGAGTTACATCATGAATACATTTGGCTCAGCAAGTCTTTCTAATTTTATGGCAAGTTAGTCTTTATCAAGCAATGAAAAGTTACTGTGGAGGCAGCATAATGGATGCTTTTGAGAGACAATGGGATTTGTGCATGCACTGAGGATTTGACAAGTATATACATTAAATTCACCCCTGAAAGTCGTCTTTGTTACTATGTGCAACATCATCAATATTACTATTCAGTTTCTTGATTAATCTGTCTCTGTGACAAAACAAATCAAATCAATCTCTTTCACCTGCACAAATTTTAAGGTGTAGTTCAGTACTGTCAAACGCAATAAGTTAATGGGGGAAAAAAGAAAATCCTAATTTTAATTGAATTAAGGCACAGGGCCTACAGAACAGAGATCTGCAGACTAAGTGCTTAATTGTTCAACCTTTACTTCTTCAGTTTTATTTGGGTGTTGTTTAATTTAACACTCCAATGAACTATCCAATAGCAGGCTAGTTGTGTCAGACACACAAGGTTGCATACACTTTTTCACTTACAGCAACAAATTAAGATGTTCAATATAAATCACAGTGTATTCTTTCCGAAATGATTCCCAGATGTAGGTTCCAATATTTCATGCATCACTAAATCTATTAAGTAATGATTGTTTTCTCAGAGCTAACAGAAATGGAATCATTCTTTTTTTTAAGTGTCTTTTTTTCTTTTTCCCTGAACGGATGCTATGTTTCGTCTTAGCCACTTCAGACAAAAATGAAGAGCTTTCCCTACGGCAGAAAGAATCTGTAAATTTAGCTTTGTATTGCCACCCCAAATCCAATTATTATAACAGCCCTGCTAGCATTGCTATAGTTAAATGCCTGTCAGTATTTCCATTAAAACTCCCTTTCTACAGAAGTTTATAACTCAGCCATAAAAATTCACTTCAGGCTGTAACTTGTCATATTTTGTTTCAGCCCATAACACATTTTTTTTATATAAACTGAGTTTCTAAATCAT